>NC_079313.1:45065073-45365073 GCF_029931775.1 Euleptes europaea | reverse complement strand
AGCAAAGAAAATTATAATCCAGAGAGTTAACGATATTGAATGGCAGTCTGACTTGCTGAGGGCACCTGCATTTATGTCTGCCCCTACAACCAGATACATCCCAGCCCCAGCTGCCTACCTTTCCACACTCATAGAAGGGCAAGCACAAATTAGAGAGGTTGCCAAATTCTACAAACTTCGTCAAAGTTTAGTAAAATAAAAGTAAAAAAAAATAACAAAGTTAAAAATCTTCTTTTGAATTTGTGTCAAAATGTTTATTTCTTATCCAAATCGTTAAACATTTTAATTTATATATATTCTTTTAAATTAACATGACACAACTTTTAAACAATATCAATGTATCCGCCGTAATATTGCTGTTATGTTCTTAATTTTTATTGGCGCAATGCTACAATAAATGTTTCTGATTTCTGTATTTGGATAGGAGACCACCAAGCAAGTCAAGGGTCACTACCCAG
The DNA here is from genome assembly GCF_029931775.1 of Euleptes europaea. Lineage (NCBI taxonomy): Eukaryota > Metazoa > Chordata > Lepidosauria > Squamata > Sphaerodactylidae > Euleptes > Euleptes europaea. Next base: position 45,364,615 of record NC_079313.1, on the reverse strand, counting down.
AGGCAGGCAATGCCAGACTACCTCTGAACTTCTCTTGCCATGAAAATCCCATGGGGTTGCCATAAATCAGCTGTAACTTGACAACAACAAAAATTCGAGGGTCATTTGTTGTAATTTCAAGCTATGCCAAGGGCTTTTTATTTGTTGTTTCTAAAAACAAAAAAGGAAACAGTGGCACAAAATCTAAGCAAACTTCTGGGAGCCTTTTAATTTAATTTATTTATTTATGTCCTCCCTCCCTCACACCAGTCAATTCTGTTTATTACCTTGAAAAGGGCACTAAATGCATTTACAAATGACATGGGAGAAATGATTCTGCTGGCTGCAGTCTCTCAGATTAAGCTGTTGGCCTTTGCTATGATGTTAAGCAATGTCCTTCATGGTATTGCAATTCACTTAAAATAGATTATTGCCAAACTGCTTGTACAGATTGAAATTTTCATGACATGCTTCCTGCTGGCTTAACATTTTGTTATATCCTGTAGCTTGAATATTTGCAAGACATATCTGCAATATGGCACTGCTTATTTCAAAAGATTAGAAACCCCTCAAGTCCTGAGAGACTTGTGTCAGCATCTGATTTCATGCACAACGTAATCTTTAAATATTAATACAGAGCAAGGTCATGCTCCTTTTAACCCCCAAAATGGAGTTACTAAATCATGATCTGGCAGTGAATAATTCAGGCCACATCACTCTTTGTTTAGGGCAGAAAAATCTAAATTCAAATTAAACTAAATTGACTGCAGCATGTACATATGTAAGCTCAGGAAATATTGTGCACCTTCCAAAACAGCAATTGGGGAAGGATCTTCTTTTTAACCATTAATAAAATCTAATGTTAGGGAGCACCCTACAAGAGTATTTAACAGGAAATGTTCATGCACATCACTGTACTGATCAAGCAAGAGGGATGTAAATAGGTTTCCATAGGTGTTGCAGATGTGGCCGCATGTCCCTGTCCACACACAAGATGGATCCCAAAACTCTCTGAGAGGCATCCATTTTGTGGGGAGCAGTGTCTTGCTCTTATGCCAGTCTTTGGCCCCCATACATTTGTGGCCCCCTTTAGTGGGAGGAGGGGTCCCATTGCTTACAACATGGCTCCTTCCATTTCAGAATGTTCCGGTTCTTGCAGAATTTTGGCAGGGGGAAATTGTGAATATATTCAAAGCAGCATGCAGCTTTGGGAATGACTGTCAGAATGATCTGGGAATTGCAAATGATCAGATGGATGTATTATCCCAGATTCTTTCTTAAAGGTGTACGTTATTGTTTACTGTTCAACATCTGTATTACAGAGAAACATCCAGGGTCTTCCTTTGAGACATAGCCTCTCTCATAATAGAAGAAGGTATATGCAGTAGATCTAGGAACTCAGGATAGTATGATGTGATATTTGAGTGAAACAATGTATGTGAAATAATTAGAATGCACAAAATCACCAGTACATTCAAGCTCCATAAATGTGGTATGTAACTATGTCTTATTTTTGAGCTCTAACTGTACAGGTGCAATTTTGAGGGACTCAGCAAGTTCTGAAACATTTGGTTTGTAATATCCTATTACTTGATTGTCCAGAATCTACAGATTAGTAGAAAATTTGTGTCATGCTTGTACCTAGTGGAATGAATCCTTCAACTCCCTTCTGCCAAGGTAGTTTTGCCCCCTGAGCAAGACTCCTCAGATAGAAGTGTCCTAATCACATGCAATTCAACCACACACACCCACAATTAAGACATTGAGGTGATTTCAGGCAAAGCAGATCACATTTTCCCAAGCCTCTATTTCAAGCCTTTGCCCACTTCAAGTTTCCAGCCTCCATCTCCTATTCCACTGTACATTCAGTTTTGAAAAATGTCCCTTTGCTCCTCCAATGATTTTCTTTTACTTCCTTTGTACTACAGTGATGTAAAGGAGAATGCTGCTTTGTCATTTGCTTCAGTTTTCTAGGATCAGTTTAGGATGGAGGGATCCCTTGCCAATAACCTTTTCCCTGTGTGAAGCGGGCACAGTAAGGAGGGCTACCAGTGAGTGATAACATGGATTGTTAATGATATTTGGCTAAGATACCTTTTGCAAATCTCTTCCATCTGCAGTTGTTCAAATACAATATATGTAATGGTGCTTCAAAAATGTTCCGATCTGATGAGATATAAAGCTAGTTTTGGTCAAATGGAGTAGAGGAATGGGTTTAGGACAGGGATCACCCACTTTTATGACTTCTCCAATGAAATAAGAATTGTCGAAGGCTTTCACGGTCAGAGTTCATTGGTTCTTGTAGGTTATCCGGGCTGTGTGACCATGGTCTCGGTATTTTCTTTCCTGACGTTTCACCAGCAGCTGTGGCAGGCATCTTCAGAGGATTATCTTCAGTGTTAATCCTCTGAATAATCCTCTGAAGATGCCTGCCACAGCTGCTGGCGAAACGTCAGGAAAGAAAATACCAAGACCACGGTCACATAGCCCGGATAACCTACAAGAAATAAGAATTATTGCCATGTTTGAAATATACCCCTTGTGACCAGAAGGTTAGTCCCTATATTGAGGGTGACCTCCTGCTTTAAGAGAACACTGTCTGAAGTTAGACGTCAACGTGAGTGACCACGGTCATAGTCTTTCAGATGTTGCCTTTCAATTGCAGATAACAAAAGCATCTTCTGCCCAGAGATGGAATGAAATACCCCCACCTTAAAATGAGAGAGTTGGTGTTTCTTCTCTATCTTTCTCCAAGAGGGAGGTGGGGAAAAGGAGCAGTTGTAGCAATTCTTTGACTTAATTTGTGTCTCAGCTCAGCCACCCTTTCGTCTGTATCTATTTTCAATGCCAAGGTTCGACTATAAAACATATCATCTATGAACTGGACATACACCTAATCAGATGCAGTGTGCCTTTGCCTCATCACTGAGAAATTACAGAGACTCCCCACACATCAAGGATTATGTAGACTGCTCTTCTAACACACTTTGCTACACCAGGATGGAGAAACTGATTACAGAGCTCTATAGAAATGAATGGTTGCTTTTACTAATATAATACTTTTACTAATATAATACCTTTTTTAAACGCGACTAGCCACAGGCAAAGGAATAATGCTGCTGTGCTTTAAAACACTCTACGGAACGCAAACCGGCCAGGGGAGGGGTAGGGTTGCAAGCCAAAGGCAAAGATACGTGCACTCCAGGCTTCTTCTGCCCCTCTCTGAATCTCCACCGCCTCCTACAGCAGCTTCAGGAAAAATCAAGCCCCACACAGCAAACACGGCCCTCTTAAAGGGCCAGTAGCTGCTATGCAAAGAGCCAAGAGCCCGACAAAGACGCTGCAATCACACCGCTCCAAAGCCACGTGTCCTGACTCACTCCTTTGCTCCGGCTGTAACTCTGCGCTTAACAAAGTCAGCAGAGGACTGGCCAGGCCAGGAAGGGGCTGGCAATAAATTCCCTTGCTGGCAGACCTGAGTGAAACTCTCAGGTCCAATTGCTGCCAGCCGGGGAGGAACCAGGTGCAAGGGCCCTGGTTGGCCCATTCAAACAGTGGGCGCCGCCGACTCCAGCGCGCGCCTGGCCACCCAGCCAGCTGCCACCATTTCCTCCGCATGCTCTGCATGGGCTCAGAGTGAAGCGGGCCGCTCCCAGTACGCCACTGCCGCTTCCAGCCCGGGAAGCAGCTGTAGCTGCCAGGAGCCAGGGAGGAGAGGTGTGCCGCCAGCGGCCCTCTCCCGAACCCCCATCCCCACCCCAAACGGACAAGGCCAAATCTGGCCAGACCTCCGGATCCCGCCGCAGACCCGCAACCCCAGCTCTAGGTGAGCAGGAGCCGTTATTTTTACTAATATAGTACTTTCCCAGAAAAAAGATTTGCAAATAGTTTAAGTTCAAATACCAAAATCTGAAGAATTGTAAAAGTTGCCAAAAAAAAAAAAAAAAAAAAGCAAGGAGGCATTACAAGAATTCCTTCCAAAGACACCAGAAGCTAATGAGATCCTCCAACTGAAATCCTCAGAAGGAGCAGGGAGAACTTAGAAAGATGTATGAATGATCACCACTTTGAGTACAGCCAGAAAAAGCTACAAATGCCCATTTGCATCTGAAAATCTAATTCAGTAAAAGGATGCTGTTTGGGAACAACAAAACTGATGAAACCGAAAAACAATCAGCCTGATTTTAAATATCCCTCTAAAAATACCCTGTAAATCTTTTTTGTTCCCCAAGAGAGCAATGTAACAGGCTGTCTTCAGGCACAACAGTGAAACGTACACATCACCAAGAAGCGGACAGAATTATTTAGCAAGTCCTGCCCTGAGTTCTCTATTCTAAAAGGAACAGAAAACACATCAAGAGAAAAAAGAAAGCTGTCTAAAGTTTCAGTCAATATTTACCTCCTGGGTTAATAAATTGTGATCCTGACCTTCAGTAAAAGTCAATATCGCCTGATTATTATATGTACACACCTTCTGCACCTTTCTTATTTGCCCAGGACCATCATATAATGAGTCAACAGTTTTCAGCAGCAACTTCACCTTAATTTCAAAAGCCTGGATTGAACATTCATCCCTGAAAATGGCAAGCAAAGTAGCTGCAAACCAGGCACAGGAGGATGTATTTTCTTACCTTCCTAATTTATCTGGACAAAGAGTACAGGATGGAGATGCCTTTACAGTGAAGAATGCACAGGAACAAGAAACAACTGTGAAACAAAGATAAGACGTCATATTTTAGATGTAAAATATGGGCTCAGTCCACTGCAAAGGTCTCAATGACAGGAGAAGCTCAAGGCAGCCCAGTGATTCTTTTGAGCAATTCCCATGCATATCACAGGCAGACATTTTGGTGGTTCCTTATTGTTAGATATTTTTGTACCTCGAGTGAACAGCAATGCCTTATGCTGGAATAGTGGTGAATGTAACAAGTCATATTTTTGTATACCCTGTGGGCATGTTGAATGTGGAGCCAAGTTAAAAAAGAAAATTAACACATGCAACGTTTTTACATCACGCAAGGAAATGAAAGCACCATGCCTCCTGTGAAGAATTAGAAACGTCAAGGAGCACACTGTCCATCCCACACAGCAATTTTCTTTATTATTCTCATTTCCTGAAACGGATCATCTTCCTGGAGAAAATCAAGTTCCAAAAGGCAGGTAGAAATTAAAAGGTTGAAATAACGACTAAGTGTACCTATTGCAGAAGCATTCTGAATTTTTACTTAATGATAGAACCAACTATATATTATCAATTTACAGAATACTGATTATCTTGTTTTGGTACCAGGCCTAACAACTCTACTAACAACAGAACTATTTTTAGATAAGTTATATGTACAATTAGAATGACCCTTATGACTTTGGTGCCTAAATGTAAAAAAACTTTGTGGCAGGATGGGAATCAGGAGATAATGCGAGCACAAGGAAATGAGCCCAAGGAACAGGTGGAAGTTCCCCTGGTAGAGAGGTGGGTGGCTGCCCTGTTGGCTGAGTGTGGCCAGGAACACCAATGACAGGAAAATGATGGCAGCTGTTAAGGAAGGAGGTATACTGCTGGGATTAAGAGGAGCTGGGGCGGTAGACTGAATACCTGGGCAGAGGGGCAGGGCCAATTATTGGGGAAAGAACTTAAGCTGGTAGTTCAGAGGTGTTGGAGGATGGTCCGGTATTGAGGGGCTTATGGAACTGATGGCTCAGTGTGAGAGAATGACAAGGGCCGAAGCTGACATACAGGAGGGCAGAAGTGAATTAACTCTGGCTGGGGAACCTGCAGTGATGTAACCAGCTATCGGATTGAAGAGTAAAGGTATTGCAGTTGTGCTTGAACCTGGATCCAGCGTATTGATTTGGGGGAAGGAGGAATGGAATCTTGCCCCACACCCAGCTTGTTGTGAGCCTCCCCCCTCATTAGCCCAAGCCTATCTGCCCCAACACAGTTAACTGCCACAAGCTTTTTAAAAAGAAAAATGATTTTTTTTGTTCAAAAAAGGTTAACCGAGCAATCCTAAGGGGGGCAAGTAGGCATGCACCCGGCAACGGCACAGCTGCACCGCCTCCTGAGCGGCTTTCAGGGGCATAGTTGCAAGGTAAAAAATAAAGCTCCCTCCAAGCCCCTTGAAACTACTCCATACAGTTCCACAATTTTTGCTGGCACAAGTTCATTCCAGCAAAAGGGGGCGCTCCTGGGTGAAAGGGCTCAAGAAGCTGACTAAAGTCAGCCCCAGCCCCAAGAATGCCCCCTTTGGTGTGCGCAAGCCCCTGTGCCAGAGTAACACTGCTGCAAGGCTCTGCCTGCGCCCCTGCCTCGTGCAGCTGCGCTGCTCCCCGGAGCCTGCGTGTCCCTGTGCCGGCATTAATGCCCATTTGTACTGCATAAGTGGCACTAACACCAATGTAGGGGTCACGCCAACTCCTAATACCATTTACCCCTCCCCTTCAGGATTGCTCTGCCCATGTTATCTCATTATTTATGTTAGCATCTAGCCAAGCAAAGTGGTTTACCCATTCTAACAATCCTAAGAACATTTTCCTGGAAGTAAGAACTATTGATTAGACTTGAGCATGATTCTGAATAGACCTGCTTAGGATTGTTCTCTAAACATTCAGTTTTCAACTCTGTAGAGTTAACTCATTGTTACATACAATGAGCCTAAGATTTTATTATTGACCAGTAGCATTTATAAGCTGCAGGTACAGTGACTCACAGCTAAAAATGCTAACATCAGGTTTGCCATTTGTGGAGAATTGCTTTCCATATCTTCATCAAGTTCTCCTCAGTGTGCAAAGTGTTTCTGAGGAATGGGAGACTCAAAATGTGAAAAGAAGATAAGAATGGAGCTCAGCAAGGAAAGGAACTCTCATTAGCTATCTATAACTATGGAACTGAGCCATCAAAAGGAAGACCAATGCTAAAGAAAGAGGCTAAGATAAGGGTTTTTAATTCATGGACATGTTAGTCAGTTCGCCATTGGACTGAGCAGGCCTACCTATACTCTGATTGTATTCATTTATTAAAGCATTTATATACAGCCTTTATTTTTAAGGTCATTCTAGGAACATATGCACAATTATTTCAAAGTTCAAAGTAAGGTAGGCAAGGATTACTACTTTGTACTGTTGATGGGATAGGGGGTAAGGCTGAAAGGATTTCCAAAGGTGAATTTGTGGCTAAGGTGAGATTTGAAAGAATAACGGATTCTTATAGACAAGGTTGCCAAATTCCAATTTAAAATCAATTGCTCCCTTGACCATACTAAGAGCTAATGGAGCCTGCTGGAATCTGACTAAGACCAGGATCTATCAGATTGTGGATAGAGCCACAACAGAATAAATTCTCAGACTCAGGCAGAATCAGAGATTTACTGGCTTTTCAGGCAAAACATAACAAAACATCAGGTGGACCAGTTCATGGACAACTGTACTTAGACTAGCTATTATGCCCGGATTCTAATATCTCCATACTGGCTATATGGCCAACACCCAGAACAGATGTCTCCTGTACTCAGTGGATGACTGACTCTAAGCAAGAGATGTTGTATAAAGGAAAAATTCAAATATTGGGCTGTCTGAGATGGCTGAAGCAGCAAATAGAGGGAAGAGGTATACAGTGAGTGGTAAAGGTCCCTATATTAAAATTTTATTACAGGGGCTGTTCAAATCCATGAGGTTATTTCCATGGTTTTGATGGTATTATTTCAGATCTCTAAGCAGTTGGTTAGACTGTTCATTCAAAGTACCTATGAATTCCACTGATATCATTATGGCTATACTAGAGATAAATGAGATGTGTATTGCATGGAATTAAGTATTTCCAAATATTTTGTTCCCTGAAACTTTTAAGCTGTAATGGAAGAACTAACTAGCCAAGAACTAAAACCACAGAAGCAAAGCAAAATGCAGTTACAGAGGAAATGGGTTGTACAGTGTGTTTTTAACTCCAGTGGAGAAGCACAAGAGGGTGCAGGAGAAAACTAGTTAAGAAGATTTCCTGTAGAGATACATATCTGAAGGCAAACTTCATGTTGTCCCCTAAATGCAGCTTTTACAGTTCTAAAATGGTAGTCTTTTTAAAAAAGATGTTTAGGAGAAGACTCAAATACTATTTTCTTGGTTAAAAATATATATCTTTTTTGATGCAAAAGAGACAGCAGACAAAAAGACAAAATGATGACTAAGAAACCAGTAAATGGTATCTTATTTAGTGAGGTTGATCTTACCATCCTCTAAGTAGCCTTCCTTCAACTTAAGTGGCCTTTCCTCCAACTTGAGTGGTTCTCCCTCCAGTGGAAGAGCCACTTAAGTTAGTGGAAGATTTTTTAGACTGGAGGAAGACTTCTAACTTGAGCTGAAAGGTAATGTGGAATATGTACATTTTAATAAATAAATAAACTTTGGTCAGTGGAGTGGGAATCCACCACACAATTTATCTGAAATGAAATTACTAGCAAAGTATAAAGAAGCTTATCCATAGGGCTGTCGATTAGGTAAAAACTGAACTGAAAAAATACAGAATAAATGCCATTTTGGTAAATTTCTGGTTCGGGTTTACCAAATCAGCAAAATCCGGGAGATTGGCAAAGCTGAATTTGCCGTTCCCGAAAATTTGGCTTTATCAGGAATATATTTCCGCGGCTCCTGCAGGGGCATTTTTTTTGCAGGTAGAGGTCCATATTTTCAGGGTAGCTAGAAGGAACTCTCCTTGCAAGAACCCCCAAGTTTTGTAAAGATTGTGTCAGGGGGTCTGGAGTTATGGGGTCTGGAAGGGGTTGCCCCCATCCTCCACCACTGAAATGCATTGGCAAAATGGCTGTGTTCTGAATCTTTAGTGTGATCGCACAGGGCGAACTTTGCAAAGTTACATTGCAAAGATCACACTAAAGATTCAGAACACAGCCATTTTGCCAATACATTTCAATGGATGAGGATGGGGTGACCCCTTCCAGACCCCATAACTCCAGACCCCCTGACCCAATGTTCACCAAACTTGGGGGTTCTTGCAAGGAGAGTCCCTTCCTGCTACCCTGAAAATTTGGGACCTCTACCTGCAAAAATGCCCACCCAGGAGCTTTGCAAAAAAAATCTTCCATTGCTTATCACTGGTGAGAAAGAACTTATTAGCATTTCCTCCTTCTCTTCATGATTAGTCTGAGATCTGGGTCACTGCAATGAAGCTGACAACTTCTTTTCTCACCAATAATAAGCAATGGGATTTTTTTTGTTGCAAAGCTCCTGGGGGGCATTTTCAGGGTAGCTTGAAGAGACTCTCCTTGCAAGAACCCCCATGTTTGGTGAATATTGGGTCAGGGGGTTTGAGGTTATGGGGTCTGGAAGGGGTCACTTCCCCTTTCTCCATAGGAATGCATTCAAAACAGTTTGTATTGGTTTTAATGGTTTTAATTGGTTTTAATGGTCCCATAACCTTGGACCCCCCTGACCCAATCTTAACCAAACATGGGGGTTCTTGCAAGGAGAGTCCCTTCAAGCTACCCTGAAAATTTGGGACCTCTACCTGCAAAAATGCCCCCCAGGAGCAGCGAAAAGCCATGAAATGGGTTTATTGGGTTTAAATGGCCGAATTTTTCAGGAATTCTGAATTTAAAGCCGAATTCCCACCTTTACTGGTATAGGGGAATTCGGCATTTGGGTTTTCCCGGGGGGGGGGGAGGCAAATTAAAACTGAACCCGAATTTTCCCGAATTTTTTTTCCAACAGCCCTACCATACCAATGTATGTTAGCAGGGAAATACATCAGGTGAGATCTAAGATCTAACATGCATGCTCATTATTTGATGATGATCACCTGATGGACTCACATCTGTGAATGAACAGACCAAACATCATAGGGCAGAGGCATTTCTTACTATTATGAGTCAAGGGAGTTAGACAAGGTTGCCTCCTTGCGCCTCTCTTGTTTAATCTATACCTGAATGATATGGCAACCAATTTCTCAGAGTCTTGTCACCCCCAAAGCTTGCAAGTCATCCCACCCCAATTCTACTCTATGCTGATGATGAAGTTCTCCTGTCCCACACAAGAATTGGTTTGAAAAGATCTTTACAAACCTTCTCTGAGTACTGCTCTAGGGAAGATCTTAAAATAAACCATCATAAATCTAAGATTATGATCTTCACTAAGAGGAGAAAAATGCCTCTTTTTCACTGGGTATTAAATGGCTTTGAGGTTGACCAAGTCAAGGAGTTTGTTTACCTTGGCATTCTTTTTTCCCATAACCTAAATTGTGCAAGCAGAACTACACTAAGTCCACTTACGTTTCTACTTGCACATCACTGGATCTAAGCCATTATCTTGCATTGTATTGTATTGCAAACTTAAGAATATCATTACAACTGAGTTGTGAAATAATGTGAATAAGGTCACAGTATTTGAAAGGTTTTGTACATTCGAACTGAACTGGGGAAAGAGGGGCACAGGAATCCTGGATGAATTATCTAAATGGCATAAACAACTCAACCATCACAACCATATAAATGTAAAGTCTTAAAACCCACCCTTCCTTTATCATATCTACCAAAATAAAAATGCTTATAATTTTCTTTCTTTCTTTCTTTCTTTCTTTCTTTCTTTCTTTCTTTCTTTCTTTCTTTCTTTCTTTCTTTCTTTCTTTCTTTCTTTCTTTCTCTCTTTCTTTCTTTCTTTCTTCCTTTCTTCCTTCCTTCCTTCCTTCCTTCCTTCCTTCCTTCCTTCCTTCCTTCCTTCCTTCCTTCCTTCCTTCCTTCCTTGTCAATACCAAGATTTACAGCCCTACTTTTGCATCAATTTTAACCTCTTTGGGTCATCAAACCTCTATATCGATCCCAACAAGCGCCAATATCTGCTTATTACTTACCTCCATGTTTAGGCACCTGCCACAAATTCTTATGAGTGTTTCTATGCCCTGGCTCCTGTGACGAGCAAAAGCAAATAATTTATGTCAGCTCTTTTTATTTTTTCCATTACAAAAGTATGCTTCTTTCATATACATGGTCAGTAAGCCAGGCCACTTACTATAAAGCTTACTCCAAAACAAAAGTAACTTGTATCTTCCCCTTCCCTAATTTTCATAATGACTAATAAGAAGTGCTTAGTTTTTCCTCACAGTTTCATTAAGAGCCCAAACGCTAACTCTCTTTTTTGTGATTCAATATTCTTGCCTTCATAAACAGTAACAGATCAACATGTTCCACTTGTGCTAAACAGAAGAGACAGTTTGCAGTTGAAGACACTTAAATAACAAACAGTGACAAAAATTCTGAAAATTCATCTTCAGGCTTGTTAGTGGCATCTTGTCAATCATTTAAAATAAATCTTAAAATGCAGCCTCCGACAAAGACAAGACAAGGCGCTATCATAATATAACGACCGCTCTTACATTTCTGGGGCTGTAACTAACCTCCTCCCAAAGATATTAGAAATATATCAATCTTTTTCTCCATAGCCCCCACCCTTCCAGACTCTTGCCTGTTGCAATCCTAAGACTCATAGTTATCATGGAGACCATGAAATCTTGAGCATCTCACAAAAAGGCAACCTCAGCATGAATGTCGATATTCCCCAGGACAACCAGCATAGGAGTTCTCATCACCACTCACACAGCTCAGGCAGGGAGACAGCAAGGTTTGAGGTACATCGGTCCTGTCTTGCAACCCCAATACTAGGTACACAGGCTCAAATCCAGAAGTATCCAGGATGGGGCATCGTGCTAGGGCGGAAGAATCCCAATAGACCACAGCAACACACACACACATGGCCTGCCTGGCCTATGATGAGGCATCACCAAGTATTCCAGGTCACATCGTTTATTTATTTTATTTACAACATTTATTAGCCACTTTTCTAATAAGGAACTCAAGGAAGCTTACAGTGTAAATAGAACAATATTAATTTTAAAATATGTAAAGGCCCCTCCCCCCAAGTCATAGGGATACATGTCAGCTCAGCTGTCTTATTTCATATTACATGTTTGTTCCAACAATAAATGGCTTGAAATGGTTTTCAAACTCCTCTTCCTTTGTGTATGTGTTTTAATTTAAAGGCACATTTTAAAAGGTACTGGAGTAGGGTTGCCAACCTCCAGGTAGTAGCAGGAGATCTCGTGCTATTTCAATTGATCTCCAGCCGATAGAGATCAGTTCACCTGGAGAAAATGGCTGCTTTGGCAATTGGACTCTATGGCATTGAGGTCCCTCCCCTCCCCAAACCCTGCCCTCCTCAGGGTCCACCTCAAAACCTCCCGCCGGGGGCAAAGTGGGACCTGGCAACCCTTTACTGGAGTCCAATCCTAATTAAACTGTGTCTGCTCTGAAGTGTGTGTGTGTTGGGGTATGTCTGGACCTCTGTGCCAACTCCAATCACTGGACCGGTTCACGGTCTCTTCCAAAGGATGGTGGCATTCTTTTATGTTTGGGTTATTGTTCTGATGCTCTAAAAATGGCTTCCAATGAAAATGAGAATTGTGGTTGTATTCAGAAGAGCCTTTTGCTAAGGAGGCAGGAAGGAGATTTTTGCCGAGGCTTTTGTGTTTAAGCTTTGTGCTGCTTGTCTTACGTTGACACTATGAGTGATTTATATGTGCTATCAAATTGCTATTGATTAGTACACAGCTATGTTTTGTTTTACAATAACATTTTATGGTCTGTACTATGTGTACATTGTAAACCACAGTGAGCCCCACATTTTGTGGGTAAAAGCATGTTTTGTGGGTACAGTGAGATAAGAAAGTTTTACTTATTACTCGTATTATTTTTTAATGCATACTGCCAGGAGGTTTTGAGTTGAAACAACAAAAGGACATGGTACGTATGGAAAACAACACTGAACCCCAGCTACTATCACTCTATAGTTATACAACTGGACTATAGTTAAACAATTTAAACATATTTAAACATTTTAACATAGTTAAACAATTTAAACATATTTTACCTAAAGTATAACCAATCTCGAATACATCTCATTGTATTCTATGTAATATTTATTATGAGGCCTAACCAAAATAACACAAAACATTGCATGATTCTCAGTTCTCAAGACCTCTTCGTCAGACTGGATGTTTTGTGTGGTGTAGTGGTTAGAGTGTCAAATTAGCATCTGGGAGACTCAGGTTTCAGTCTCCACTCTGCCATGGAAGTTTGCTGGTGATCTTGGGCCATTCACATGCTCTCATCCTAACCTACCTCACACATTTGTTGTGAGAATAAAATTAAGGAGAACAATGAAAGCTGCTTGGAGTCCCCAATGAGGAGAAAGGTGGGGTATAAATAAACAAACATAGGAAGGGTATTTTAGGTAGGAATATCATAAAGTTTGAAAATCCTGTCAGTTTTGCAGTATTCCCATTTTCCCTTCTTGCAATATTTATTATTATTTCAAGGTGAGCCCCATTGCTCTGAAATTAATTCACTGGGTACAATTATACCTATATTGATTATACATATATTTAGCTTATGTGTTCCTTTGCATTTACTTGGTCAACATTCATCAGCCTGGGTAGCCAAGGCCAGTAGCTGCTATGGGCACAAATGCAGAAGCTGTGGAGCGTCGCCTCCGACCAAGCCCTCCCAGACCCTTCAGGGATCCTTGAGGTCTGAGCCAAGGGAGCCTCCTCAGCCTCAGACCATTCCGAGGGAGAGTCTGAGTCACTCTCTTCCCCGGACGCAGCCAGGGTCTCTCACTCTAGTGCTCTTGCCACAAGCCAGCAGGAGTGGAGAACTCTGACCATTCCTCCTCATCGCCCTCCGCTCTAGGCCTTTTATAGGCCTGGCTCATGAACCCCTCCCCCTTAGCTCCTCCCCCCGAGTCCTTATGAAAGCAAACTTTCCCTCCAATCTCTCCCTGGTGCTCCCCTCCTCCCAGTCCCCCCTGCGCGTGCATGCCCCCGGCCTGGGTGGGCCTGCCCAATGCTCAGCTGTGCAGCGGGGCCACACCCAACTCGCACGGTGCTTCGATTGCCACCCTGCCCGTCTCCCTGTCCTCGGTCTCCTCTTTGCAGGGTGGGTCCCGTCCTGCTTCTCTCGGTGGGGGCGGAGGTCCCGCGGTGGCTGTTGGGCGCCTCTTGACTCCCGGCTGGTCGTCCTTCCATGGTTCCGCCTGGGAGGAAGGTAAGCCGGCTGGGTGAAGGGGCTGTCTTCCTTGCTCCCTGCCTTGTTGGCTCCATCTGACCCTGGGTGGGTGAGTCCCCCTGGGGAGGTTCGGGAGTTTGTAGAGGGTCTGAGTCGGCCAGGCAGGGGCCGATCTCAGGACAGAAGCTACTTACTTTACTTGCTCTTGACAAATCTGCCTTGAGTACTGAAACCGTGTGGAACTTCCACATTCAGAGGCAGTAAACCTCTGAATACCAGTGTCAGGAGGTAACATCAGGCTTTGGCTTCTATGCCTTTTTGTGGGTCCTCCAGAGTAACTGGCTGGCCACTGTGTGCGACACGATGCTACTGGTCTAATCCAGCAGGGCTCTTATGTTTTTAACTGACTCGGTTTTTTAAAAATACAGCTGAAATATTTTGTAAATTAGCTGAAAATAGAGCTACTGTCACTTTCTCTTCCATGAGGGATCCATACTGGTTAATGGGGAACACAGGGCAAGATGTGGTGACTAGGGCTGTCAATTTGGTTTGGCCCGAACTGAAAAACAGCCGAATTTCCCCTGATTCGGCGGTTTTTAGTTCGGGACGAACTGAACTCAAAAATGGCAGGAAAACGGGGGAGCCGAATTCAGCGAGTTCGGGAGTTCACGAATAAATTCGGCAAATTCGGGACGCAGCAGCATAACCATCAGTAAGCAGCATTCTCCCTCGACCAATCGGTGGCCAAGCTGGGTCTTCTTCAGGCCAATCAGTCAGGATTGAGTACTGGAGGAATCAGCTGCTGCGCGACCCGGCCGGGGAGAGAAAGAGAGAGAAATCCTCGTGGGGGGTGTGAGTGTGCACATTCGCTCCTTTCCATGGCTGCAGGGGGCGCATTTTTGGGGGTAGAGACCCCAAACTTTCAGCGGAGCTTCAGACGAGACTTCTTAAGAGACCGCCCAAGTTTTGTAAACATTAGGTCAGGGGGTCCCGAGATATGGGCTCCACCCTTTTCCCTCCCCCCTTTTCCATTTCCGTGGCTGCAGGGGGCGCTTTTTGGAGGGTGCAGCCCCCAAACTTTAAGCATAGCTTCAGACGAGCCTTCTTAAGAGACCCCCCAAGTTTTGTAAAGATGGGTTCAGTGGGGGCAGAAATATGGGCTCCCCCTTTTCTCTTTCCATGGCTGCAGGGGGTGCATTTTTGGGGGTGCAGCCCCCAAACATTCAGCATAGCTTTAGACAAGCCTTCTTAAGAGACCCCCCCAAGTTTTGTAAACATTGGGTCAGGGGATCCCAAGATATGTGCTCCACCCCTTTCCCCTCCCCCTTTCCATTTCCGTGGCTGCAGGGGGCGCATATTTGGGGGTAGAGACCCCAGACTTTCAGCGGAGCTTCAGACGAGCCTTCTTAAGAGACCCCCCCCCCAAGTTTTGTAAACATTGGGTCAGGGGGTCCCGAGATATGGGCTCCACCCCTTTTCTCTCTCCCCCTTTTCCATTTCCGTGGCTGCAGGGGGCGCTTTTTTGGGGGTGCAGCCCCCAAACTTTCAGCATAGCTTCATACAAGCCTTCTTAAGAGAGACCCCAAGTTTTGTAAAGATGGGTTCAGTGGGAGCAGAAATATGGGCTCCCCCTTTTCTCTTTCCGTGGCTTCAGGGGGCGCATTTTTGGGGGTGCAGCCCCCAAACATTCAGCATAGCTTTAGATGAGCCTTCTTAAGAGACCCCCCAAGTTTTGTAAACATTGGGTCAGGGGGTCCCGAGATATGGGCTTTCCCCTTTTCCCTATTGGGATGAATGGATCACCCGATCCTGTATGCATCTCCAGAGCGGCAAATCCAAGACAAAACCTCCCGTGCTTAAATGGAATCATATTGGATTACCCAGTCTTCCCAGCCCTTCCTGATGGAACAGAAGACAGCAACAGTAAGACCCCTTTGGAGGCTTTAATCTATATTTTTTCTCCTGTGTGTGTGTGTGTGTGTGGGGGGAAGCAGAGTCTGTGTGTGTGTGGGGAGGGAGTAGTTTCTGTGGGGGGGGGAAGCCAAAGGGGGCTTTTGCCTGTTCTGCCTGGGGGAGTGCCCCCTCAAGTCTCTCTCCCTGGTTTGAGGGGGGCTTCAGTTGTGTGTCCTCAGGTTTTCCCTCATTCATAAGATCGGTTAGGTCTATTTTGATGCTTGCTCAAAACTGGTTTTCAAATGGTGACTTAAAGAATGCATTTGCCTGGTCCCGGGTCTGATGCAAAAGGGGAAATTCCACCTCCTCCTGCTCATTATGCATAGCTAGCTGCCTCTGTCCCTTTCCATGGTTTGCAAACTCCCAGGTGTCAGGTGTTGCTTTGCATGGTTGCAAACGTGTTGCTTTGCAGTTGTGTTGCTTTACAGTTGTGTTGCTTTGCAGTTGTGTTGCTTTGCAAACTTCTTCCCACCTGCCCCGCCCTTGCTCCCCGCAGCTTAGCTGTTTGCCGGGGCTGGGAGCTTTGTGCGTGGGCGGCAAGCTCTGCTCAGAGATGGACATTAAGGGTGGGGGGACCCCTTTCAGGGCCCATATCTCAGCCCCCCCTGGCCCAATCTTTACAAAACTTGGGGGGTCTTGCAAGAAGGGTCCTTTGAAGCTCCGCTGAAAGTTTGGGACCTCTACCCCCAAAAATGTCCCCCCTGGAGCCGCGGAAAGGCGCGGTTGTGTTTTTTAATGGCTTTATTTGGCCGAATTTTTTTTCCTGAACTTTGAATTCGCGCCGAAGCGGGGGAGTTCGGACTTCGGCATATCCCGAATCCAGACGGGCCGAATCCGGCCGAATCTGAACTATACCGAATTTTTTTTCCCAACAGCCCTAGTTGTGACGCATAAAGACACAGCCAGACAGGGAGAATTGCACTGTTGCCTAGAAAGCATGCTACCTTCCCCTGCACCTATACTACAGTTCCTAAGTGGCAATTCAAGAATGAGTGTGCACACACAGAAAAGAGCCAGTTTAGGACTCATGATAAAATGCAATCATTTTAAAGTGTTCTCAGAGGCTGCTCATCATAACTGATGATCTAATTACAAGTTGAATCCCCAGGGAGTTTGCCATGGGGAGTTTAAGCATTCCAACACATCACTCTCTACAGTCCCAGATGTAGAGAAATTACTAACAGCTCTGTGTTTCTGTCCCCTGCTCTTTCTTCTAAGCCTCTTTCTTTACAATTTAGACTTCGCAAACAAGCGGGGGTGACATTAAAACACTGAAGACATAGCTATTATGGCCATCACAATGAGCAAACTGATTATTATTTCTAAGCTTGTATTGTATTTCAGATGGGAATAAAAGATTGTCTTTGAACTGGTCCAGGTGGCATAGCCAGTATGGTATAGTGATTAGAGTGTCAGATTATGATGGGAGATGCCCAGGTTCAAATGCCAACTCTGCTATAAAGCTCACCAAGTGACCTAGTGCTACTGATTCTTTCTCAAACTAACTTACCTTGCTGTTCTTTGTGTGTGTGTGTTAAGTGCCGTCAAGTCGCTTCCGACTCATGGCGACCCTATGAATGAAAGTCCTCCAAAATGTCCTATCTTTGACAGCCTTGCTCAGATCTTGCAAATTGAAGGCTGTGGCTTCCTTTATTGACTCAATCCATCTCTTGTTGGGTCTTCCTCTTTTCCTGCTGCTCTCAACTTTTCCTAGCATGATTGTCTTTTCCAGTGACTCTTGTTGTCTCATGATGTGACCAAAATACGATAGCCTCAGTTTAGTCATATTAGCTTCTAGGGTCAGTTCAGGCTTGATTTGATCTATAACCCACTGATTTGTTTTTTTGGCAGTCCACGGAATCTGTAACACTCTCCTCCA
This sequence comes from Euleptes europaea, assembly GCF_029931775.1. Classification (NCBI taxonomy): domain Eukaryota; kingdom Metazoa; phylum Chordata; class Lepidosauria; order Squamata; family Sphaerodactylidae; genus Euleptes; species Euleptes europaea. Next base: position 45,346,747 of record NC_079313.1, on the reverse strand, counting down.
ACACCACATTTCAAAGGAATCTATTTTCTTCCTATTAGCTTTCTTCACTGTCCAGCTTTCACACCCATACATAGTAATAGGGAATACAATGGCATGAATTAATCTAGTCTTGGTGGCCAGTGAGACATCCTTACACTTCAAAATATTTTCTAGCTCCTTCATGGGTGCCCTTCCCAGTCTCAATCTCCTTCTAATTTCTTGGCTGCAGTCTCCCTTTTGGTTGATGGTGGAGCCAAGGAATAGGAAGTCTTGAATAATTTCAATTTCTCAGCAATTGCTGTTCTTTGGGGGAGGATAAATCGGGAAAGGGAGAACTATGTACACTGCCCTGAGCTTAGAGTTGCCAACCCTGACTTGAAAAATTCCTGGAGATTTCCGGGGTGGAACCTGGGAAGAGTGGAGTTTCAGGATGGGAGGGATCTTAGTGGGTATAATACCATAGAGTCCACCCTCCAAAACAGCCCTTTTCTCCAAGGGAACGGATATCTATCATTTGGAGATCATTTGCAATTCTGGGAGCTTGGAAAGCCTACCTGGAGCTTGGAAAGTCTACCTTAGCTCCTTGCATGAAGGGTGGAATAAAATACACTAGATAGAGGCATATAAATCACAGAAATTGAACCCACCAAATATAACACAGGATTCCAATATTTTTAAATCCTACATTGTGCAGAACTAGGGTTGCAAGCTCCAGATTGGAAAATACCTGGAGATGTTGGGGGGTGGAACCTGAGGAAAGTGGGGTTTGGGGGGGATTCTTCAATGGGGTATAATGCCATAGAGTCCACCTTCCAAAGCAGCCATTTTCTCCAAGTGAACTAATCTCTGTCACCTGGAGATCATTTGTAATCTCAGGAGATCTCCAGCCACCACCTAGAGGTTGGCAGCCCTGTGCAGAACCTCAGACTGTGAGTAGAAGGAGACTTTCAGCTGCTTTAGGGTGAACATGGTTCTTAACTGCATGAAGGAAGGGTGATGGGTATTAGGTTGTACCTTCAGAGCTCTGGAAGCCTTCTCTACAATTGTTGCTCTTGGAAAAAGTACAGTTGTGGTCATGGAAAGGGTAACCATCTTACCACAGTTATCACCTATTTCACCCTATCCTCTCTCTGTGCAGTCTGCATTCATGACAGAAATAGCCCCAGACATTCTGGTGCCTGAGGCAGTCAGTCCAAAAGGTGTCCCTCACCTGATGGTAACGTATAATAATAAACTAAATAATTGACATTTTGATGCCCTTTAATGCTACCCCACAATCTGCTGCCTGAGGCAGGTCGCCTCACCCTGCCTAATGGTAGGGGTGCTCTTGATACATGACCATATGGAGGGATTTGACAGTGTGAACCAGCCCTGATTTGTAACAAGGGAAAATCCAGGAAACCTGTCAATCCACTTCTGTATCTCCACAAATTGCCACCTTCCCAAAACATTCTGGGGTGCTTTTAAATGCCATCCTTGATTGACAAGTAACTCCTGGAATTTGCACCTGTCTGCTCTCATTTGCTTTTCTGGGAGCCATTTAACACTTTCCTCTCCTGCAGCTTTTGAGTAGAGCTAGGGTTGGCTGCTTGTAAGGCCACAGTAAACACAAAAGACCCAATCTTGTTATGTATTCAGTTCAGTGCTTGGAAAATATTGTGCCTTGTCATCCTTAGCCAGGTTTAAAGTGACATTTTTATTGCAGGATTGCTGGCATAGTGTGGCAGGTGACTCGCTTGTATCTTGTTATCATCTGGCAGTAATTTCAATAGAGGTTGTTTGATTAAAAATTATATGCCAAAAGCTATACTAAAAGCAAAATAGCCACAGGCAACTAAAATAGCAAGGGCAAGAAGGGAGGCTTAAAGCGAGACCTTTTCAAGGGGAATCAAGTATGCAACACTTATATCACACACAGGTATCTGTGTGTGTGTGTGTGTGTATATATATATATATATATATAAATGATATGGCTCATGCAACTCCATTTAATAGAATACCATCAAAAAACTACTAATTAAAACGTTGCAGGTTCATTTGGTCAAGTTTCATGGCTGGATGCATTCCAGCATTTATGAGATTAATTTGTAAGCTCTTCAGATTCTGAATCTCCAAGGTTTATGCTGCCTATGTGCTGTTTGCATAATGCAGTTTGTAGTGTTAAACCACTACCTAGAAAGGGATTGTTTTCATATTCTATGCATTAAAGATCTAGTGCAATTCACAGATAGCATACTGTGCTTATGCTGAAAGATAACAAGTAAAATATCTCTTGTTCTGATTAGCCACAAAGCTAACATAAGATCGTGGATGTCTTGAGAAAGAATATCACTCTGCTGAAATTAATTCCCCTATGGTTTTATTCAAGTCTGCAAATTGCATTATTTCCCATCATATTGGGAAGTATGCACTGCCTGAAAGCCTGCAGTAGCCCATGGCTTGGCATCTTCCCTGGAGTGTCTAGACGTGATGTCTTAGATTTATGTGTATGATCTCAGTGTGTTACAACATCACTCCTGCATTATTACAATACTTAAACATACTCCCAAGTGCCACAGTATTGATTAGAAAATCACTAATCTGCATATTCACACCATCTGTGCTGTAGAAAAGCAAAACATTACATGATAATATTGGTCTTGTTGGAGTAAAAATTCAGAGGCTACTACAAGAACAAATGGGGATTCGTTCCAAGTGCAGTTTTCTATGTGTGCGCGTTTGTTTGGAATAGTAAAATAGACAAACACTAATACCTAGGAGGATTTAAAATGGCAACACTTCCTTGGAATTAACAGCATAGAAAGAAACTACTGATAATAAAATGCAAAGAGAAAATGTAACCATTCCTGAAATTGGATTGGAATAGCAAAAAGCAACAAGTGAGAATCTCTGCTTTGATGCAACAGTGGTTTTAATGCCAAGAAGTCTAGAGTCCAGGGTGGGGGGAGTTTGCTCTCAAGTCAGAAGCTAAAAGGGAAGGCTTACAAAAGATGAATGAGGCCTCCCTTTCCTGGTCAAAATGTGTTCAAAGGACACGAATCTGCTTATTTTTGATTTGCTGCTCAACCTGATACTTTCTCTTTTAAAAGTTGGAGTACAATCCCATAAATCAAAGAAACAAGCAAACCACAGGTTCAATTTGGGGGCACTGACATCCTGCCATCTTTGCAGCAACAGTTCAGAATTTAAGGGGCAGGAATGAAAAAGAAGGAAAGAGGAGAAACCCTGAGTTTTGACTAAATAAGACAAAACACCTGTTGTGGAAAGTCCCTTCAGGCAGGACCAGTCTTATCCAATCAGCAACAGGAGCAGCTGTCCTGGGCACCATGCTGGGGGAACCCCAACTGCCCCCACCTCTCAACAGAGGTGTGAAAAGGAAAAAAAGAGCAGGGTCTCACCACTGGCACCTGCCCAGAGCTTAGACTGCCCACTCACAGCAACAGCCATTCATTCCAGCCCCCTCCAGAGCGTGGGCATTTGGCTAAGCCGAGGCCACTTTTGACTGCAGCATCTGGCACTACCAATTTCTGGCAATGGCCCCCAAGTATCTCACAGGAGGTGAGAACCACTCTTTGCTTGGCTGTAGCAGAGGGAGCTGGCAAGGCAGAACCATGAAGGATAGCAGTGACTCTGGGGCCCTATCCTGGACTTTAACCCAGGCCCCCAGAATCACTAAGACACCACCACCACCACCTGCTTTCAAGAAGGAAACAGTGTGCTATCCAAATGTGCAGATCTTCGGGCATAATGAGTTGACTGCACAAATCTGTGTTTAGTCATGTAGATAACGAATGTGGCCAGTTGCAGCTTTCCCACAGCACATATGATTGATTATGTAGAGCTGTTTTCCATACAGGGATTTTGTTATGTTTGAAATGGCTGCTCAGAAAACCCAGAAAGATTACTCCAACACAATGTGCTGAGTCCAAAGAACTATGAAGACCATGCATGTTGACAATGTAGGCCTAAGCAAAGTTGCACCCTTCTAACCCCATTGATTTCAATTGATTTAGAAATAACTCTGCTTTGCATTGCATCGCCAATAAGCCTAAGGTGCAGAGATGGAAATCTGGAAGCATATAGTATAAATTATGAACAGGGGGAGGGGAATAATTTCATATATTTAAATAGTCTTATGTATAATCAAAAGTATAATGTATGTAAGCTTTTTTTAAAAAGTCATACAAAGAGAGAAGCATAATGTTAGGAAACAACACATGGGGAACCCACAAGGATTTGCAGGGGGGAATCTCATTCTCTCCCCATCCCCCATTTTCTCTTCCCCTTCCCTGGCAGCCCTCATACCTCTTCCTTTTTTTCTCCTTCCATCTCTCCTTCCCACCCACCAGCCAACCTCTCTTTATGTTTCCCCTCCCCAGCTTCAGCTTTCATGCCTTCCCTTTCCTGGCAGCCTCTCCACAGGAAAACTCTGCCTGAGTCATGTGGTGCCAACTGGGCCAGACCAAGTTGTGCAAAGCTGGCAGGGCTGCACCCTGTTCTGTGTTGTTGGATGGGCTGGGTCTTTAAATTATTTTAATGATATTGCTCATACAGCCAATTCTGGTCTGAACAATGTCACACAAAGGTCGTTTATGCATTGGTACTTTCACTCATGTTCGCCCCTGGTCTGTCTCGGCTGTTCCTTTGGGTTATGCATGAGTTTTCCATCCATTAGAGATGACCTCACTGCTAGCCCTCACAAATCCACCTTCCCATTCCTCTGTTAACCTGATTCTTCCCTCTCCCCTGAGCTCAGACTGGCTGAAATCCCCGTGCACAATGCAAAGTGTGGGATATCCAAGCTTGGTTTCTATCTCAGAAAGCATGCAGCCAATTACAAAGCAGAGTGTAAAGAGGCAGGGATTCAAGCGCTTCCTACTTTCTGCTTCTTCAGAGCTCTTACTGAGCAGAAGCCTTTTTTAAAATGAGGTTTGGATTTCCCCCTTTTCAGATTGCTCCTTTTTTTGTTTTTTCTTCTTAAAATGCTTTTTTATTTGGCAATTGGGTTTGGGGGGTGGAGTTTTCTCTCACAGTAAGATCTACGAAGTAAGCCAATTACAAAGTAGCATTTAAAGGGTTTAAAGGGTACTATCAAAGGTTGTTGACAGCTCTTATTTCTGGACCAGATGGAGGCCAGTGCTTAGCAATCTCAGATCATCGCTAAATGTATTGATGAGCCTACTACAAAAGGGATTGCCTGAATATCACACACAAACATACATACAAAAATTTCATGTATTAAATTGCAGTTGGCAGCCTCAAGAAAAAACCCAAGGAAAATATTTCATAAGCCTTAAAGTGCTTTATTTTAGTTATCTTCCTGTTTCTTTTATTGTTTGGTATATTTTTCTTCCATTCCTCAGTACCGACAAGTGCTGGAAAAAGTGGAAAATCCAGAAAAACTACAAAAGAAATCCTAGTTTGCCCTTCCATACAGTTTCATGCTGCTGGGTCAGTGATTAACAAAGACAAGGTCCTACTGCAGGGAAGCTAAATGGAGTTCATTACGGGTATAAGAGCTGGGGAGGCCAAAAAGGTGAGACTAAGTGAAACAAGATGAAATGAGACACTAATAAGTATGGGTTTCACTTCCTTAATGTAACTGTAAGGACGGCTTTTAACTAACACCCACTCATATGATGGCAGCAATTCAAAGAAAATATTTCATGTGATTATGAGCCCCTATTTTGGGTGCAGTGGTGGTAGAAAGCATCCAGAGGTTACAGAATAGGCCACATCTTTCTTATCCAAAGCAGGAAGACTTGCTTACTGAAAAATAGCTTTGCCTCTCTAGAGCCTTCTTTCTAGCTAGATTGAACTCTAACCCTTCAATGGTTATGCAAGGCAGAATGTTGAATTTACCATACAAGGAAAGGAATTGTCCGTGCTCTTCTGGCTCCATTGACTCATTAGCTCATGTGCTCTTGGAATGCCATTTCTATGAGGACCTTAGAGCATGGTATATCTCCCCTCTTTTAATACATAAATTCAATGCCTCTGTGTCTGATACACAGACTTTTTTATTAAGTGATAGGGATCCCAAGGCTACATTGGCAGTGGCAAAATTTATCTCAGTCCTTATATCCCCCAAACATGAGATTCAAAACTATGCTGCTCAAGATCAATGGATCAAGGATCTTCTAAGGGATAAAAGAAAGGAAAAATAGCTTTGACCAGGCCATTTTTAGGGTACTGTCATGTCCTTCCCAATGGAAAGAATTTGATCCATGCCTCAGTTCTCTGTGAAATTGCAAAAGTGAAAGCTACCTGCCCTAAGCATACACACCATGGCCCCAACCATTGCACTCACAGATATTAACTCAAGAGAGCTGGTGTCATCATGAAGTGCGTGTGTGTTAAGTGCCGTCAAGTCACTTCCGACTCATGGTGACCTTATGAATCAATGTCCTCCAAAATGTCCTATCTTTGACAGCCTTGCTCAGATCTTGCAAATTGAGAGCTGTGGCTTCCTTTATTGAGTCAATCCATCTCTTATTGGGTCTTCCTCTTTTCCTGCTGCCCTCAACTTTTCCTAGCATGATGTGACCAACAAATCAATTGGGAAGTCTCCCAGTTCAAGACTCATCTCAGCCATGGACTATTTGTTGACTCTGGGTTGGATCCAGACTTTATTTCATGCAATCATCTCAGCTAATTCTCCCTTCATTACAGCACCCCATTGCACATGCCTGTTATTCATGCTGGTCTCACAATCCTCAATAACCTTGTTTGGTGCCCGGATTGGACCTTCTACTTCCAGAGCCAGCATGGTGTAGTGGTTGAGAGTGGTGGTCTCTAATCTGGAGAACCGGGTTTGATTCCTCACTCCTCCACATGTGTGGCTGACTCTAATATGGGGAACTGTGTTGGTTTCCCCCCTCCTACACATGAAGCCAGCTGGGTGACCTTGGGCTAGTCACAATTCTCTTAGAACCCTGTCTGCCTCACCTACTTTACAAGATGTCTGTTGTTGTTGTCATTATTATTATTTATTAGGTCAGGCTTATGGCGGGTAAGAACACAATATATCATACATAATAAAAACAGCAATACATATAAATAATTAAAATCAACAGTATAAGATAATGTGGGGAGAGGAAGGGAAGGAGATTGTAAGCCAGTTTGATTCTCCTTAAAAGGTAGAGAAAATCAGCATATAAAAACCAACTCTTCTTCTTTTTCACCAGTGCAAAAGGTGGCTAGATCCAACCCTCTGTATTCCCCCCCCCCATTCCCAATATTAGTACAGGAATATATTGACCTAATTTTAAAAACTATTGGCCTGTCTTTCAAAGCTACAGGGATCACTATGGTTATAGGAAGCAATGATCTAATAGCATTGTTATTCCTGACTTAGCACAAAGAAGTCCCATGAAAGAGACAGTGCCCTGGCTTGCCTTCCTTTTCCAAATGGACTGCAGCCTAACCACAATAGTCAATGCAAGGCACCAGCACCCAAAGAACTGGAAAGAGGATAAAAAAAATCTGACCTCTCAGGTTTCAGAAGCTGCAGAAAATACCCCTCTCAGCTGTGGTTATCTCCAGAGGTTGGTCTTTTGACAGTAGCATACCTAATCCCCCCTCCCAGAGTTTGGACCACAGTGCCCACAGGATGGAACAACTGTTCCTTCACATAGTCCCTGGCAGCCCTATACAACAAGGGCAGCTTGTGGTGTGAGCATGGGTTGTGAGAGATGCTTGGCATCACTCCCCTACAGGAGATGGTTTGAGCAGACCACCAGAAGTGATCTCAGAATGACTGTCAGACCACAGTACCTCGTTGCGTTCCTTGCATAAGAGACTTCATTCCAGACGTAGTCGCGAGTTTAAAGTTTTATTAAAAAAGACAGCAAGTTCAGCAAGTCATAGAAACTTAAGGCTAGAATACAGGCATGGTGAAATACTGGTACATATATAGGGTACATACAATGAGGTTGATTAAGTTTAGATACAAAGAAGCAATACAGAAGTTAACTGCCGGTAACAACTTAAGAAAACGCATACAAGAAATTAACGTGTGCAATAGATAGATGATCTTCCAGAGCTCCCAGGCATTGTTCCACGGGACCTGGTATCATACTAGCGATTACTCGGGCGGGTCTCCATTGTGGTGCAGATGCCGGGCGGGAGACAGAGTACAAAAAGGGGGGGAACGGAGCGAACTAAAACTCCATTTTGTTTCTGTGAGGAACCATCTTGTTTTATCCGGGGATGACAGGAAGCCTTAGCTGACAATGACTCACCTCTTGGCTGGCTGGTGGCTGCATGGCCACCCCACTAACCTCTCTCCCCTGAAGAAGCACTGCCTGGTGGTGCTTCTTCAGATGGTTCCTGAGGCTGGTAGTTGAGAGATGAGCCAAGTCTCTCCATCAACTGATGCAGGCCCTACACAGCTGGTGCTGTGCAAACCAAGAATCCTCCATCCACTGGAAGTGCTTGCACTATGGAAGTGTAGGGGCACTCATGCTGACCAGCAGCTTTGGGCACCCCTGGAACTACTTCTTGTGCATACTCTGTGTCTAGGGGGACAGAAAAGATCCCATAGGGATTGAGATGGCAGCACTTTGGTGTGCATCTCCATCTCTTCCTCTTGCACATGAACACATGAACACATGAAGCTGCCTTATACTGAATCAGACTCTCGGTCCATCAAAGTCAGTATTGTCTACTCAGACCGGCAACGGCTCCCCAGGGTCTCAGGCAGAGGTCTTTCACATCACCTACTTGCCTAGTCCCTTTAACTGTAGATGCCGGGGATTGAACCTGGGACCTTCTGCATGCCAAGCAGATGCTCTACCACTGAGCCACAGCCCCTCCCTATCACTCCTGGCCTACCCACATGTCTCCTCTTGGAAGGTCTGGTGGACTCTGGAGGAACCGGAGAAAGGACTGGGGCACCCAATCTCTCTTCTAGCTCCTCCAGCAGCCTCTGGTTCTCTGGGATGACCTCCAGAGCTGCAAGATTCTTGTCCCTAATGTTGCCAACTTCCAGGTACTAGCTGGAGATCTCCTGCTATTACAACTGATCTCCAGCCAATAGAGATCAGTTCACCTGGAGAAAATGGCTGCTTTGGCAATTGGACTCTATGGCATTGAAGTCCCTCTTCTTCCCAAACCCTGCTCTCCTCAGGCTGCACCTCAAAATTTTCCAGCAGATGGCAAAGAGGGACCTGGCAACGCTACTTGTCCCTCAAATTCACAGCAAAAGACAGCTCAGGCCACTCCTCCTGCTGTTGCTGAATCTCAGCTGGAGGAGGGGCAGCCTGGGCAGCAGACCCCTGCCTAGTGCCAGCACCCATAGGCACCGGTGCAGGTGGAGCTTCAGCAGCAGCCTCAATGAAGAGAGCCTTGCAGGCAGCTGTGGAGCAGGCCTCTGCAAAGGTGGGAGGAAAGCCACAGCCCTCCCCATCCCTTTTCCCTCTGCCCTTCTATTCTTCTCCTTTGCCTTTTCCCCAGGGCCCTGCTGCATTTCCTTTCTGCTGCTCATTCTGTCCCCGGGCCAAACTCTATCTAACTACTTGAAGGAAGTTAGGTACCTAGCTAACTGCAGTGCAACCTACTCGACTGTGAAATTTTTTTAGCAAACCCCCCACCCAGAAAACTAAGTTTTTGTTTTGTAAAAATGCACCTAACCTAACTTTGCTTCAGTGGTTTTCTTGTTGTTTTTAAGAACGAGTTACTTTCTCTTCAAAAATCTGACTAAGGTTTAATTGAAACTATCCTTGAGATGGAATTTGAAAACTTTTTAAAAAATGTAAATGAACTGTATTAAACTTTTCCTGGCTCTTCTGGAATGAGCACCCTATTCCTTTTTCAAGAATTCAGGAGCTCCCTTCTGAAAAATGGAACTATAGGACAACCAAAAACATTTTTTTTAATCGCTTGGCTTCAATTGTTTTGAAACTCAGAGCAGACACTACAATTTTTTGACAGTTAATCTATGCTATTCACTGTTTGACAAACAGCCTAGCCTCTTCTTAATTGCCTATCACCAGCCTAATTAGGGAGGAATACAAGCTGTATGCTGATTCTGAAATTTAATTTAAAGTTTTTTAACCAGTTCCTAACACCCCCTTAAAACAGTTGCCTCTGTTTAAAAAAGATAGAAAAATGGGAGAAATACAGAGCCGTGCATCTGAGCAAAGGCAAATTGCCGAAACCTGAAAAAAATGAATTATTTGGTTTTTCTTTAATCCCCTATTCGGCTTGGGTAGATTCCCGGGTTTTGGTATTCAGCCAAAATGAAACTTGAATATTGTCGATGGCTAATTTTGGGTTTATTTTCAGTTTGGGCTCATCGATATGCACAGCCCTAATTCCATCCTTTGACCACCCTCTCTTTCCCCATTACTGCCTCTAATCCCCCCTAAGATTCTCACTCATTCTGGTGCCCATCAGGACCCATTTCACTTGCACAATGTGCATATGCTGTAAAGAAAAAAATAGAAGGTACTGTTTTCAGGGTCAGATCTTGGTTTGTGAGATACAAAAGAGAACAATAGAAAGGGCAGGGGCAGCCATCAGGGCGGGCTGGCCTATGAGCTACTTGCAGAGGCTTCATGATGACCCACTTTTGGGTCTCAAACACACCGCTTTAGAGCCAATGTTTCATCTCAGAAAGCAAGCCCAAATGTTGACTTCTGCAACTAGCCAGCTAGAGGCATCCCATAATCAAGAACTGTAGATCTAGAATAGATAGATGACTAATTCACAACACTGTGAAGATGGATTAGGCAGCAGACTGGTGAACATTCATCAAGATAATTTGGTTTCCATGGAAACAGTTTGTCACAGGGGCTCACATGACAGTGATGGGAAATTTAAACAGGTGCTTGTCTTCAGGCTGGTTGGGCCCACAGGCAGCAGAAAGTGGAATTACATCTGATTAACCTTCTACAATGTGCTGGATATTATCCGGTTGCCTGATAAAGACAGTACCACCTCAGAAGTTTCTAACTCAGAGATAATATTTTAATAAATGGATAAAATAAGTACTTTGAGTATCCACAAGTCTCCCATTTCCATCATTTTGAGTTGGACTTTTCAGGGTAGCCAGCTTTATTGAGTTTGGAACCCTGTTCTCTCAGACTGGCCTCTAATTTAGCCAATTTTACCTTCATTGTAACTCTAAAACCAATTGACATTCTCCAAAAACTCAGTTGCTAGATTAAAGCATAATACATTAGCATGCATCTCAGGCTGTATGTAGCTTTATATTAAATTATCTGTATAAAGCTAAGCTGCATTGCAAATAAAACTCTTGGACTTTAATAATCCTTGTAGAACACAAGATGCTAGATCAAAAGATAGATCTTTACATTTTCTACTTTACAATTTTTCAGCTACTTAAGTTCATCAAGAGCCATTCTCTGTAATTGACTGGGTAGATAGCACAGATCTAAGGTCTGGAAAAAAAGATGTTGCAATAGACACATAGTTGAGAATTTACAGAGTAGGAAAGATTTTAACCTACTGTTTAGCATTAAAAATGGGTTTAGGAAACATCTTACCGTACATGGAGACATATCAGAATCCACTTATCTTAGAGATGGCTGCCTGTTGTTTCTCAGCACATCCCTGCTCACCCAAGGAAGAGATATCATCAGTAACTTATGCAGAATAATGGGTTGGATTCATCAGCTAGCAACTAATTCTTAGTCTTTCACACTCTGAAATGAAACTATTTCAAGTGCAAGAGCAACATGTGCCACCAACTTTAATTCAGAAGAAAAAATGTCCCTCATCTATCAGAAGTTTGTGGAACAAAGCTTCAGACATGTTCAGTCTGAAGTAAAAAGTAAAAATGATTCTCTCATCCACCTTTAAAAAAAATAAAGCATGGATGGAAGACAGAGGGGTGAAAATAGCACTTCTCCAAAATCTGTTTTCCAAAATGACTGCTCCATATCATTTCACAATAAACTGCAGAAATTCAAGCCAGAATCCTGAGTTGGCTCTAGAGTTGTTTCAAGTCTCTTTTGTCCTTCTTCCCTCTCTAGAATTATACCTGAGATTTTATTCAGCAGCCCAGTGAATTTTGTGTGTGTAATGCAGGTGGCCATGTGCCGAGATGGTTCTACACAAGTCACTGGCAGCATAGAAAAGACACCATATGGACATTATTCCACTCAACCTTCGCATAGCTGGCATAATAGGGAGATTGGCCTTTGTTCCCCAAGGATATCATGTCTTTAAATATTTTTGGATGGAAAGCTGGGCAGAGTAACTTGAAATAAAAACCACACTCTTCAGGGATGCTATGGATGAAGAGAAACAGGAGTCAGTTGACATCAGAAATAATTTGGTTTCAAACACATTATTCTGTCAAAAGGGTCAAGTAAAAAAAAAAGAAGAGCAAGAGCTGAGGAGAAGTTGGCACTTGACAAATATTGTTTCCTAATCTGAAGACATCATGAATTCTGTCTCCCAGAATTTCAGAGTTGTTATGGTGGAAAGATATTTCCCTAAAGTGATTTTATTATCCAGTTGTGATACATGTTCTCTTTTTTAATGGACCCATTTGTATCTGATATTGTTTTGCCTGATCAGCCTTAGCAAAAGATTATTTCAGGATAAAGAAATCATCAAACCACTTAAGAGAGGCCACTGGGGAGATAACTGATTTGCAGATCTATGCTAAGGGCAAAATAAAAAGAACTGAATCCTAAATAAAAATTAACAACTTTTACTATGGATGAAAATGCTCAGAACTATATCTTGCACTCTGTGAAGTGAGGTACATGGGAAAGGACAGGTTCTCAGTTAGCTATGGATATGCATCGCAATTTCCACAATTTATAGCAATCATGTATTGAGAATGTTATTCACATAAACTTCCTGGATTCATGGAACACCTGAAACTGTTATCCGATCATTCATAGAATATTCTGCTTTGAGATGGAATGAGGAGTTTGTCAGATTGTACATTATTCTGGATGAATGAGACAAATATGAAGTTCTGATAAAGATGTTTACAAAACAGGATTAGGAGCTGACAACCTGTCGCATTGTATTTATCTACTATAGGGTTGTGAATATCAATAAACCCAAACTGAAAATAAACCTGAAATTAACTGTTTCGGCAATATTCGGGTATTGGGTTTACCAAATGCCAAAACCTGGGGATCTCTCAGAAGCTGAATAGGCAATTCCCAAAAAAGCTGAATAAATATTCATTTTTTGGGGATTCGGCTAATTCGCCTTTGCTCAGAGGCACAGCTCTGTGCTTTCTCCCATTTTTCTATCCTTTTTTGACTGGTTTTGTTAGGCCCCCATAATTGGGGCCCGGTTGAGGTTGTGTAATTGGAGACAACTTTGTCTGACCAACCATTCAGTGGGTTGATATGGATCAAGCATAAGGATTTTTTTAAAAAATGGGGCTCACCAAGTCCTGTCCAGAGGGATATACCCTCCAACTAAAAATGGCTTCAACAGCTGCTCACACCACCAGGCTTCAGAACAAGACTCCCTCATTTTCAGACAGCCCCTGTGGTAGAGACTTTGGCTGGCTCCAACATCACCCCCTCTCTGAAAACCTGCTGTCAAACTGAAGGCTGCCCCGAGTAGAGACTTCATTTTCCCACACCATGACCATCTCTTGAAATCAGATTTGTGATGACCAAAATAAAAGACTGTTCACAGGATGTCATTTGCCACCAAAATATATGTTTTCCATGCCTTAATTTTCTTGCATTTAAGCAGTTTCCCTCATTTTGGAAGCTAATTTGCATGGACATCATGCTATGCTCCCCAGATACGAAGGGAACCTTCAGACTTTGAGGTGCCAGCCTGCAAATCGGTTTCCCCAAAATTTACTGATTTATTTTGCATGACCCTAATCTTTACTTTGCTTCTACCCAGGACAAATGGGGAGGGGCAAGAGGATCATTTGGCCTGGGCCTCAAGCTGAAAGGGGGTCCAAAATTTAGACAAAATATGTAAATTATATCTCATTCTTGTTTTGGGGGGGGTGCCTTATTTTGTCTTCCTGTCATCATTTTTGTTGGTATTATGGTTAGGGGCCTCTCAAAAGCTGTAAGTTGGCTAGTCTCCTCTGGACCTCTGAGAATAGGATTGTCAACCTCAAAGCAGGGTCTGGAGTTCTCCCAGAATAACAACTGATCTCTAAACTACAGAGATCAGTTCTTCAGGAGGAAATGGCAGCTTTGGAGGGTGAATTCTATGGCATTCCATTCCTTCTGAGCTCCCTCCCTACCCTCCCCAGGCACTGTTGCCAAATCTCCAGAAATTTCCCAAGCTGGAGTTGGTAGCTGTATCTGAGAGGCCCTGGCCAAATCTTGCTTCATCTGAAAAATGAGGACACACACTCTAGGAATAATTATTTAATCTCTTTTTGCTGCCAAGTACATGAGATGCCGGGAGTTCTGAGACAGGGCTTTCAGGTATATTTTTCATCCAAACAGCAGGTGCAATTCAAACTAGAACCATGGCATTGGTGGAGAGGGAGTTAACCTGAAAGGCTCAATGTAGCTACTTGTCCCATTGGGACAAGCATGCAGGTCCTAATGCGAGCCTGTATAAACCTTCAACCCTCCCTCTGTAGTCCCAGTCCAAACTGGGATCTGTGTGTCTGATTTTTAAAAGAAAAATGTTGTGGAGTTTATTCAGGGGACTTCTAGTATCTTGAGAAGTTTGCCCTGCAGTTTGATAGGGAATCCGTTTGCATCACTGCCTTATCCCATGGGAATGATATCATTGCCCCAGTTGGTGATAATTGCTTAAGGACTTGGTCTGGAATGAATGTCTCACTTGCATAGGCACTAGCAGACCTGTTGATCCCACAAGAGCCAGAGGCCAACAGGGCTTATTGATAGGAACTAGTGCCTGCAGCTCTAGCAGTGGCCTAAAGTTTCCAGGCGCTTACAACTGGATTATGTCCAGCATCCTATAAAGCCTCACAGTGGATCTTGATCTTCTGATGCCTCAAAGGCAAAGGAGAAGTCCTGGGCAGCCACTTGTGCAGACATCTGAACTCCTCCCAGGCTTTCCATCTTATCCTGGGATTCTCAAGCAACTGTGGGATCCCTGGTAATAGCTGGATCTCCTTAGTGAATTCCTCAAGTAGCCACAGTTACTTGATGGCAAAAAAACAAATCACGGAGAGTGGGATTTGATCTGTAATAGCTGATCCCACCTACAAATCATCACATGATGTAACAACTATCACCACAGCTCAGCATCACTACATTTTAACAAAAAAAAAAAGACAACACACCAAACAGGTTTCCTACACAGTAGTTTGAAAAGATTATAGAAGTGAAACATTTCTGAGCAAAATCAAATTGCTATAAACACCCATTCTTTTACTCTTGCTTTTGCTTTTGTTTTTATGTGCAAATCTCTCTTTCTCTCTCTCTCAGTAAAATAACATACACTGTTGACTTCAAAAGCCACATCAATGCCAAGCACAATGTCTAAGCTTCTTTTTTTAAAAAAAAGTTAAAAATAAACATCTAAATGATAACAGGCTTCAAGTATGTTGCCCTTGCCTGGAATTGAACAAAACTGAAAAGATCAAAGTTAGTGCAATCTTGTTCAAAGGTGAAAAGGTAAAATCTGAAAAGTTCGGGAGGATCAGAGAAAATGGAAATGTACAGCACCTGAAGCTCATGTCTATTACAACACATCTGTGTGGTTCCCATCTTACCGCCATGTCAATGGGAGATGGTTCAAGCCATTTTCCAAATGCAAAAATTTGCAGGCAGTGAAAATAAACACTAGCAAAACAAAAGTGAGTTGGAATTTGTAAGAATAAAATCCACAACTGGCTTTATGGTTCCCTTTCAGAAGTAGCAATTCCTTAAAAGATGGATGCATAGACATGAACACCTACTTCTTTCAAAGCTCTTTCTTCCCATTGGAAAATGAAGTTGTGTGAGCTGTTGAGTGTTTGATAGGGTGAAGCTGCAAAAATTTCTAGATAGGAGAAGAAACCGGGTTTTCAGTAGGGCACTTACAATGTGGGCACTACCTCTCTCCTACAAAAATGTTCGTGTGAGTGTTTTTTTCCCTGATATAGTGTAACTCAATGAAATATAGTCCAAATGAAAAAATGTCCAAATGATGTCATTTGTCTAGAGATAAAACGTAAGAAAATAGATACCCTATCAGGAAAAAGTGTCTTGGAGGGAGTGGTGAAGAAAGCTTTTAAAGCTTTAAATGCATGGTATCGTGCAAAGAGCAGGTGAAGGTTTCTTTAGTCAGTGTTGTCTAAGAGGCAAATAGTGACTTAATATCCATCTACCTCTGTACAGTTTCTAGGGAGTTTACTACTAGACTGTGAATCGGGAGTCAGCCCATTTTTATTTCTCTCTTTCCCCCTAAAATATATAATAATTTTGTTATTTCAGATGGTCACATATTAGAGTTTTCAAATGAATCAGGCAAAGTAAAGACTTGTACCACTTGTGATCTTAAATGTGTTTCCTTGTAAGTTCCATTATGTTCAGTGGGATACATTCTTTAGTAAGTGGGTTGCAACTGTACATAGGTAGAGCATGATAAAAATCATAATATCAAACATGTTGAAACCCGTGTTAGATAGTCTCTGAGTTGGATTCTACCAATCCTTTCTGCTAAGTGGGGAAACCTTCCTTGGATGAAGTGAGGCTCCTTGCTTAGTAGACAGGAGTTGTACAATTTAGCCTTTGTATATTTCCGATGTCACAGTAATGGCTGTGATTAAGCAAAGATGCTGAAGACTTTGAAACAAACACAACTGACTTACTATGATCCAATTGTTCATTTACATGCAAGGCCAGCCCCTGGATCACCTTGGTGTTTGTGTTTGAAGTTGTATTTGTTTATTTACCATATTTATATCTTGCACTCCCCCCACCTAGGCAGGGCTCAGGGTGATTTACATCATAAAATGAACACAGATTCAACAATAATAAATCTATAACAACAGTAAAATATAGATCTAATAATCAATCTAAAAACCAATTCAAAAGTGATTGCACCTTAAAAATCCATGACATATTCCCAGAACTTAAAATTATGGATTTAAAACTGACAACAAATTGGGGAATAAGGGACTTCTGGTGGAACAGCAGATCGAGTGGGCATGCTTCTGCTTCTCTCCTTTGGGACGCTAATCCTAGGATCCTAGGATTGGGGCTGGGTGGGGTAAGGAATTTTTTGCCTATACCCCCCTCCTCTATTTAGACTGCCTTGTTTGCCAGCTGCTTGTTGCAGAAGCAACAGGCACCGGGGGGGGGGGGAGTTCAAAGGGGAGAGCTACGAGTTCATCCTGGCAAGATCTAGCCTCCACCAACTGTGTTTTATGTTCTGTTTCATGGTGTGTTGTCAGTGTGAGTGTGTGTGTGAATGGAGCACAACTGGGCTAATTGAAACTTGAATCTTCTCACCAAATTGCGAAGAGTGAACAAGAGAGGAAAGATTCTTCATGCAGGGTGGCTGTGATGGCTCTTCAAACTAAAGTAAGATTCCTTATCTCAAGGCATTGGATTGGTTTTAATATTAATCTAAGTGTGGAATGGGACAACATGAAGTCATTAATTTCTCTTTAGAACAAATTTAAATAAAAAGTAACTGGGCAGAAAGAGAAGGAAAAAGAGGATTCTCCCCCGCTGCAATTTGTTTTGTCTGAGAAATAGAAACTGCCTGCCTGGAAAGAGAACTACACAAAGAGAAGCTGAAAGGGAGGGGGAGATCTGGAGTCACTGAATAAGCTCATGGGCTCTTCTCTTCCCTGAGTAAGATTGAGGTGGTGTTGGATCTTACTAGCTAGGCAGTGGAAGAAAGTCTTCTGGCTCTGAACTCTTAATGCTGACGTGAGCCCTCTTTCTAAACTCTTGTCATGGAGAAATGCCATTAGAGAAGCTCCTAAGCTGTGATAAGAGAAGCAACTATGTTATGACTGGATTTTTTCTGGTGGCTATTGCCTATATTGCTATCAGCTTCTCAGGAATAATACAATGGCTTATTGAAGATAAGGGCTTCAATTTCTTTTCTTAGACAAGCCTGACACCTTGTGATCACCATTCATTACTTCCATTATTTCTTTCAAGTGACTTAAAAGACTAAGCTATTTTTAAAAGGATTACAAATAGTTTACCTTTGTTAGTTTTTGGTTTCTGACAACAGATTGATGTCAAGGCCCCATTTTTTCCTCTTGACAAGTTGGATACCTTGTGGATATAATTCATTACCTTCTCCTAATGCTTTTAAGGATTATGCTATTCTAAAGGATTACAAATAGATCTCTTTTATATTTCTTTCTGCTGTTGTTATTTTTTTAAACTGGCTTTTGACAACAGACTTTGACTTTCATTGCTATGGATTATATTTTATCTTTTCCCCCTCCTTGTTCATTACTTTGGAGTCTTTTAGCATTTGACTGTAAAACTATTTTGTCAACTGTAGGATTAGAAATTTGAAATTTTCCCTGACAATTTTTTTGGGTTTTTTTTTTAATGGTCTTTTCTTAACAACTGGACAAAATCTCTTTCTCTTTTTTCCTTTTTTATGTGACCAATAAGCTCATTAATTTAACTGTACTAAATTCTATTCTTTGCTCTTATTTTAGTAAAATTGATTAACATCACTAAACAATTAACCACAATAATATTTCCACATTTTAATTGGAATTCAACTGTATCAATAAGTGATTTAGCATCAAGTATACAAAAACTCTGTACTGTAAGAAAAAAATATAATCTGAAACCAGCTTGTATTGAATCTGAATACATTTTGCATAGTTATACCTGTATAAGTTTTTGCATTGCTTCAAAATTCATTTTGTGTTAAAGGTTATGTCTAATAGAAAAATTGTATAATTACATGCAATTAAGAAGATGTAGAAACCACCAACAAAATGGTGGTTTCTACAGCTAAAGCTCCTAAACAGCTGAGTGAAGAAGAACGTGAAGAAAAGTTAGAGCAAGGAACTATGGCAAATACATCAAAAGCTCTTTTGGCATCAAACTCCAAGCTCTGGCAAACCAAGTGAAAGAGCTAGGTGAAGCTCTGAGATCTTATTTTAAGTCTCTCAAAATAGAAATGAGAGAAACACTATCAGATATTAAATATAAGATTACTGAGAATGCACAAGATATAAAGGAACTGAAGCTGAACACTATGTGGTGGTGACACAAGTTCAAAAACATGATATTTAGAAAGATTCTGCAGAAAGAAGAATAGAGATTTTGGAAATACAGAACAGAGAAAGTAATCTGAGATTTCGCAATTTTGGAGACGATTTTGGAAAAGATAACTTGGAGGGAAGTTTTAAAGAATTAATGCAAGATTGTATGTCAGCGCAAGGGGACTTTCCTGATATAAATAATGTATACAAACCTTCTTTGCAAAAAGAGACAACCTTCTGAGGGACATCTTAGTCAAATTCACACAGAAAAAGACAAGAGATGCAATTCTCCAGCATCAAAGGGGAAATCCACTGCCCTATAAAGGCAAGCAAATACAAATTTTTCAAGATCTGCCAACAGTGTAATTAAAAAAAGAAAAGAACACAACTTTCTAAGACAGATTCTCTTAAGGAGAGAAATAAACACATGAACAAATGAAGCTGCCTTATACCGAATCAGACCCTTGGTCCATCAAAGTCAGTATTGTCTACTCAGACTGTCTGCAGCTCTCCAGGGTCTCAGGTAGTGGTTTTTCACATCAGCTACTTGCCTAGTACCTTTGACTGGAGATGCCGGGGATTGAACCTGGGACCTTCTGTATGCCAAGCAGATGCTCTACCACTGAGCCACAGCCCCTTCCCAAGATATCATTGGGTGATTCCCTCTGTTTTAGAAGTGTTCCTTCTTACGGGAAGGAAAATAATAGCTAATACAGACCAAGCCGATCTATTGGCAAGAGAACTGACCACACAGGAAAGGATGGGGCAGGGGAAGAAAAGAGAATCAGGAAAAGACAATCGAGCAAAAAGTAATTAACTCTAAGGAAAAAGAGGACAGGGACAAACAAAAGAATCCACCAAAGGATGCATGTGGAGAGAAAGAAGAGACATTTTCTGAACAGGAAGATGAAGAGCAATCATCTCCAGAAGACACACCATAGTAAAAAAGAAGATAGATGATTGAAACATGGATATTTTGGACAGCATTATTTGGCACGAGGGAATAGAAAGTCATGAGGAGTGGTAATTATTTTTCCAGCAACATTCCCATTTCAAAAAGAGAAATTAGTAAGAGATCCACAAGGGCATTATATATTTGTAAAGGGGCAATATGCAAATAAAAAAATCACATTCATCTCTATTTATGCACCAAATACAATACAAATTAAATTCCTAAGAAATACATTTAAAAAATTAGAGAAATTTAAACAAGGGGGACTTATAATAAGGGGTGACTTAAACTAGACTCATACATATGGTCTAGACAAAAAAGACAAAAAAATACAAAAAAGAAAGTTGTGGAAAATAAATTGTCAAAGGTTTTACAGGATTCGATCTCATAGATGCTTGGAGAATAGATAACCCACAGGGAAGGGACTTCACATACTACTCGCATAGACATAATACACACTCTAGAATAGATTTTATTTTAATGTCATCACATTTAATGCAAAATATTGTAAAAGCAAAAATTGGGATTAGGAAACTATTGGATCATGCTCCAGTATGGGTTGACCTAAATATCCTCGGACAGCAACCAACCGCCTATCCATGGAAATTCAAACATAGAATCATAGAGTTGGAAGGGACCACCAGGGTCATCTAGTCCAACACCCTGCACAAAGCAGGAAACTTACAACTACCTCTCCAGTGACCTTCACTCCATGTCCAGAAGATGGCCCAGATGCCCTCCCTCTCATCATCTGCTTAAGGTTATGGAATCAGCATTGCTGACAGATGGCTATCCAACCTCTTCTTAAAAACCTCCAGAGAAGGAGTGCTCACCACCGCCCGAGGAAGCCTGTTCCACTGAGGAACAGCTCTAACAGAAAATTCTTCCTAATATCTAGATGGAAACTTTTTTGATTTAATTTCAACCCATTGGTTCTGGTCCGACCTTCTGGGGCAACAGAAAACAACTCAGCACCCTTTTCTATATGACAGTCCTTCAAGTACATGAAGATGGTTATCATATTCCCAATCAGCATTCTCCTCTTCAGGCTAAACATACCCAGCTCCTTCAACTTTTCCTCATAGGACTTGGTCTCCAGACCCCTTACCATCTTTGTTGCCCTCCTTTGGACACGTTCCAGCTTGTCTACATCCTTCTTAAATTGTGGTGCCCAAAACTGAACACAATACTCTAGGTGAGGAATCAGAGCAGAGTAAAGTGATACCATTACTTCGTGTGATCTGGACACTATACTTCTGTTGATAAAGCCCAGGATCCCATTTGCCTTTTTAGCTACCGCATCACACTGCTGACTCATGTATTGTGTTTGGTCTACCCCAAGATCCTTTTCACACACACTACTGCTGAGACAAGTCTCCCCCATCCTATAATTATGCCTTTCATTTTTCCTACCTAGATGCAGAACTTTACATTTATCTCTGTTGAAATGCATTTTATTGGTTTTAGCCCAATTCTCCAGCCTGTCAAGATCATCCTGTAGCCTGGCTCTGTCTTCTACTGTATTTGCTACCCCTCCCAAATTAGTATCATCTGCAAATTTAATAAGCATCCCCTCTATTCCTTCATCCAAATCATTTATAAAGATTTTGAACAACACAGGGCCCAGGACAGATCCCTGAGGCACTCCACTAGTCACTCTTCTCCAAGTGGAAGAGGAACCATTAATAAGCACTCTTTGGGTGCGATCGGTCAAACAATTACAGATCCACATAACAGTAACAGGATCTAAACCACATTTTCCCAATTTGTCAACAAGAATATTATGGGGACCCTTATCAAAAGCCTTACTGAAATCTAGATAAACTATGTCTACTGCATTCCCCTGATCCAGCAAGGTAGTAACTTTCTGAAAAAAGGAGATAAGATTAGTCTGACATGACTTGTTCTTGAGAAACCCGTGCTGGCTCTTAGTAATCAGAGCTATCTTTTCTAAATGCTGAACAACTGACTGCTTGATGATTTGTTCAAAAACCTTTCCTGGTACAGATGTCAAGCTGATGGGTCGGTAGTTACCTGGGTCCTCCTTTTTCCCCTTCTTGAAGATGGGGACAACATTTGCCCACCTCCAATCTTCTGGCACCTCACCTGTTCTCCAAAAGTTAACAAAAATAATGGACAGAGGCTCAGAAATTACATCTGCAAGTTCTTTAAGTACCCTTGGATGCAATTCTTCTGTCCCTATTAGATTTACTAAATTAGAATCAAAGAAAAAATTACACAAAGGAATACAAAATTATTTTAAAGAAAATATATCAGAAGAAATGCCAATGCATATAGTATGGGATGCATTAACATCAGTAATAAGAGGGTATCAGGATCAATTATAAGATATCTGGGGTATTATATATAAATGTTAAGCCCAAAATACAATATGAAATCCAAAACAATATAGGCATCCCAATATTCCATAAATCATTCAAATATCTGGGAGTAACTATAACAAAAAATTAAATAAATTGAAACAGTTAAACTTCCACCCAGTGATCCAACAAATAAGAAAAGACATTAAAAGATGGACCAAGACATATTTGACATAGGCAGAATAAGTGCTATAAAAATGGTAGCATTACCAAAATTAAATTATCTTTTTTCAAACACTCCCCATAGGAACTGAACCAAAAGAATTGGCTAAGTGGCAAAAATATTTACAAATTTAATTCATCAAGGTAAAAGACCACAACTTCTAAATACTCTGAGGCAAAAGAGATTAAATCAAGGGGGAGGGGGAGAACCTAGTATAAGTAAATATTATGAAGCAAGTTAGCTGAGAACCCGAGTATCATATAGAAGGAACATTGGATAAGGCATGGGTAGGTATGGAAGCAACTGAGAAACAATTAAATTTAATTGGAAAAATTGTTTATGGTGGGAAAAACATAAGAGACATAAATGGGTTGAGAATCCCTTTCCATGTACTATACTAATAATCTGGAACAATGGAAAAACAAACGAATCCCAGAAATATCCCCGCTGATTCCAGTTAGGTTGCATCCCAAATTTTCACAAGTAGATTAGCCAGACAAATACCTTATATGGAAAGAAAAGGGGATATATAGAATGAGAGATTTATATAAAAATAAAACTCCCCTTACGGTAACAGAATTAAGAGGAAAAATTAGGAATTCTAACAGACTTGATGCTTTTTCACCAATTACACTATTTAACTACGAATCCCACAGTAAGGCAAAGTATGACAAGGAAAATAGGGAAATTTGAACAGATGCTAATGGAACATATGAACAAGGCCAAACGATTAATTTCCAAAATATACTTGTACTTGATTGAAACTTATATATCAAATGGACTAAAAATCATATGGGAAGAGGATATTGGGATAAAAATAGAGCATAACACCAGGGGGAAATTATGGAAGACACAAATTAGGAAAACTTTATCAGTGGTTCTCAGAAAGAACTCTCTAAAATTATTACATAGATGGTATATCACTCCAGTGCGTCTAGCAAGAATAAGGAATGCATATAGTATGAAATACTGGAGAAATTGTAACCAGCAAGGTGACTATATTCATATGTGGTGGGCATGCCATGTGGTGTCACAGTTTTGGGAAAAAATCTTTGCAGAAATGTCAACTATTATGCATCGAAACATCCATGCTACATCTGCATTGGCTTTGTTAACAATCTGGAGGAAACAAAATCAAACAGTAATTTCCAAAGGATTAATAGTTTTTATGTTAATGGCTGCCCATAGGGTAATAGCAAAGCATTGGAAAATGGCAGAATCCTTAACATTACATTGTTGCTACTCCAAATTGTGGCAAATATCTATAGCGGAAAAATTGACACACCAACTTAGAGTAATCAAAGGTAAAGCCAATATATCAGACTTCCATGAAACGTTGATTGATTTTATTTCATACACAAATGAGAAAGATATTCAGCATGTATTTAAGCCATTCTGTAGATTATGAAAGAGGAATTAAAGTTAAAAATATAATGATCTTTTCCCCCTCTGCTTTTTATTTGACCTTTTTGTCTTTTTCTTTCAAATCACCTATGCCATTAAAGTATTCCTCTCATATCTGTAATTGGAAAATATACAAGAATATGTACCAAATGTTAAGCCCTCGATCAATAATGATTCAACAGTAGTTATGTTTTGTGTTTGTTGGTTTGTTGGTTGGTGGCTGGTGTTGTTGTATTGATGTTGTTATTTTGTGTTTATTTTGGGACTGTATTTTGTTAATAAAAATTAAAAAAAATTTAAAAAGAAAGAAATAAAACTTACAGCAAGTCAGAGAGAACTGGCACAAACTGTTCTATCGATGGTATGTAACACCAAAAGATATCAACATGAGGAATAACAGAGCATTCCTGACCTTTAAAGGCGAAAGCCCTTAGGAGGCTAGGAAGGCACTGCCTGGCATTCGGGCCCTTCACGCTGGTGTCTGGGCTACTTAAGCCAGCATTAGTGGCCCCAGAGCCGGTGTGGAGACCCAGATGCGAGTCTCTGGTTGCCGCCGCAGCAGCGCTGCCCTGTAACGCCGGCAGTGCCTTCTGTCAGCTTCCCGCTGGCGTAAAGGCCTGCACCGGCATTCCAGGGGGTGTTCCGGTGTCCCGGACACCGGTGCCGAGAATAGCGTTGCTGTGCCTGCATTTTAGCAGGCGCAGTCTCGCTATTCTCTATGGGGAGAAAAGCCCATTTAAAATTTTTAAAGCAGCAAAAAGGCTTTTTAAATGTTTTCGGCATATGGGGAACTGCTTAGGAGGCGCTGCAGCTGTGCCTCCTCCCCACCAACCCCGCATGCCACCAGCTCAGGAATGGGCTGTAAGAGTGCTAATGGCCGCTGCTGGAAGTGCAAAGAGGTAGATGGAACCTTTTTTCACACCTGGTGGTCCTGTAAAATACTAAAGAATTTCTGGATGGGAGTACACCAGGAAATGCAAAATATTATAAAAGTTATATTTCCCCTGGACCCTAAAATAATGTTGTTAGGAATTCTACCACTTGTAATAGATAAAAGCAGGGAAGAGTTATTCAGATATATGATAACTGCGGCAAGAATCTTGGTTGCCATCAAATGGAAACAGGAAAAAACACCAGGCTTAGAAGACTGGTTAGACAAGCTGGCAGAATATGCACTGATGTCCAAGCTGACAAATTTCATGCACCAAAGACCTATGGAAGAGTTCCAAAAGAACTGGAAATTGTATTATGATTATGTGTCATGAGTTGTACAATGATTTAAGAATTTTAAACTGAGTAGTTACTGTTGACAAGTGGATTAGAAGCTGTTATTGAATAATATGAGTTAAAATACAATATCAATAAATACAGTATCATAATAACAATAAAACTTATCGTTAAAACCTACGGTTTACAATCTAAAATTTCTGCAGTCTAAAACCAAGAAGTCTAGATAGTACCTTTAATATTACATATGACAAAGGACTGGGCCTACCACAGAAAAAGCCCACAGACTGAAGGTTGTGATGAGGACAGTCCTAATAGAAGGCCCAGGGAGAAGGTTGTTTGAGGAGCTCAGCTGCCATGTAGGAATGCATGTTGGATTACTGGAAAATGTGGTTTGTTGAAGCACATTACTCCTTCAATCCTCATCTCAGCCACCACACTAACGGGAAAAAACACACCACCCTGCTATTTTAAGATCATTTGGGAGAATTCAGACAACTCATTGAGAACTTATCCACTTAGTTATAAGGTTATCATGGACACATGTACCTCCCATTGACAGCTAGTATAGCTAATATAATAATGCTGGGAAAAGGTACTGAAAACTCAATATGTGATGAAAGTTTTAAATGTACAAATTATCTAACGATAGCTTCAGTTATCGGGTGAAAAACATGGTTGTAAGAATCCTTCCAGAGAACTAGAATAATGTGTGGTGTGTTTGGTAAACATGAGAGATGAGGAGAATTCTCCTTATTTCATTTCTTTTTTATATTGATTTTTATTTTAATGAAGTCAGTGACTTTGGTTCTTCATTTTTTTGTTTGCATTGTGTACATATGTTATTTCAAAGGTTATTTTTAAATGTCATTCTGATACATTGGTTTTATTGTCATCACCCACCTTGGCTCCTGGTTTTCTGGGAGAAAGGTGGGTTTAATGTTTTAAATAGACAAAGTGCGGTTTGTCTTGAGACTCTATGACATCCATGGTAGGTGTAATAACAGGTCAGTTGTTTCCTAATGCTTTTGTTCCTTTATGTATGCATATTTGTTATGGACTACAAACCCTGATAATCTGGTAAAGGATTGTGAGTGACCCATGAGTTCCAACTGGCTGCATACTGGTATTTCATGGAGGGACAAGTCCAACAGTAATGGATTTGCTCAGCATAATGAGCAAACTAGTTTCACAGTATTTCTTTGCTTTTGGGGAACCTGCAGAAGACAAGTGAGTGTATTACAATTGTAAATTTCAGACACATTCCATATTAACAGAGCTTACAGAGCCTTAGAGCTCTGTGAAATGTCACAATTATAAATAGACTGATCATATTTGTTATTTGCCAGCAAATATTAATTAATCAAGAAAAGTTAATCAAATACATCTCTAAAAATTATGCAACAGCCAAAATATGACACACACACACACCCTTACACACACATACCCCTTATTCATGGCTATATGAATACAAAATGCCAATGATTATTCATCTTTAATACCTAAGGGATTTATAAGCATATTGCCTCAATAAAACCTGGTTCATCTGTACAGTGTGCACATCAGATATGCATATTTAATTACTCCAAAAGTAATTTACTTGTACAGATGGTGGTATTAGGGGGTCTTACTTCAATTTAAATTACTTCTGTTGTGGGGAAAATGTTATTTTGCTATGAATCTTCACACAAAGAACACACTTTTATCAAGTATGGAGGCAGCCGCACAATTGTAATGAATATATGGGATTTATCTGATACATTCCCCAAAAAGGAGTTGATCTGAAGGTTTAACATAACTCAGAGGACTTTATGAAAGGCAAGTTTAGAAAAACTTTAAATTGAAAGTTCTGGGGTTTTGATGCATCAAACCAAGAAAACCAGCATAGTGTAACTGAGAAGGGAATGTATATATGTGTGTGTATCAGAGAGAGATTTGTCCTAAAGCAAGTAAATATAAAATCAGTCAGAAAAAAAGAAAACTGAATGAATTAACAACAGATCCAAGTAAGGTTGAAGAGCTAGTTGTGATCCAAAGGATGAAGTGCTAGGCATTGAAGATCTATACAAACATTCCTCTTAAACAATGAACTCAGTGGACTTTATGGATTAAGAGAGCTGGCTGAAAAATAGGAAAGAGAGAGTAGTGATCAATGGTCAGTTTTCACAATGGAGGGATGTGAGCAGTGGGGTCCCTCAGGGATCTGTGTTGGGGTGAACAGCGAGGTGGCAAAGTATGCAGATGACACCAAATTCTTTAGGGTGGTTAAAACAAAATCAGACTGTGAAGAGCTCCAAAAGGATCTCTACAAACTGGAAGAATGGGCATTAAAATGGCAAATGAGATTCAATGTGAGCAAGTGTAAAGTGATGCATATTGGGGCAAAAAAACCCAACTTCATATATACACTGATGGGATCTGTGCTGGCAGCGACAGACCAAGAAACAGACCTTGGGGTGGTAGTGGATAGCTCAATGAAGATGTCAACCCAGTGTGCGGCTGCTGTGAAAAAGGCAAATTCCATGCTGGCCATAATTAGACGAGGAATAGAGAATAAAACTGCTGCTATCATACTGCCCTTGTACAAATCTATGGTGAGACCACACTTGGAATACTGTGTACAGTTCTTGTCACCACACCTAAAAAAAGGATATTGCAGAGCTTGAGAAGGTGCAGAAAAGAGCAACCAAAATGATCAGGGGACTACAGCGACTGCTTTATGAGGAGCTGTTAAAATGGTTAGGGCTGTTTAGCTGGGAAAGAAGGTGTTTAAGGGGAGACATTATAGAGGTCTATAAAATTATGCATGGTATGGAGAGAGTGGACAGGGAGAAGCTTTTCTCTCTCACACATAATACTAGAAGGCAGGGTCATCTGCTGAAGCTAGAGGGTGAGAGATTCAAAACAGATAAAAGGAAGCATTTCTTCACAAAACACATAGTTAAACTGTGGAACTCCCTGCCCCAGGATGTGGTGATGGCTGCCAACTTGGAAGGCTTTATGAGGGGAGTGGACATGTTCATGGAGGAGGGGAGTATTCCTGGCTACTAGTAAAAATGGATACTAGTCATGATGCATTCCTAGTCTCTCCAGGATCAGAGGAGCATGCCTATTATATTAGGTGCTTTAGAACACAGGCAGGACAATGCTGCTGCAGTTTTCTTGTTTGTGGGCTTCATAAAGGCATCTGGTTGGCCACTGTGTGAACAGACTGCTGGACTTGATGGACCTTGGTCTAATCCAGCATGGCCTTTCTTATGTTCTTATGACCTGATCCAAATATTATCTTTTTCACCAACATTTGCATTGCCCCCCAAAAAACAATGGTTGGGGATGCACATTGTCATCCATGTTAGTGCAGGCAGACATGCCTGCACTCGTGCACAGCTTGTTGTGTTTTGGAATGTGTGCAATACAATGTGGATATGCACATATGTATCCAGCTTGTCTGCATGGAAAGGATACTTGTAAGTAGAAGCTGTTTCCATGTGCAGATATTCTTTGCTAGTTCAGGGAAAATGCATGATTTGAAGCAAAATTCTATTTCTTTGCTATAAAGTGGGAATATTAGTATCCCACCTTACCAGATTAATGGAACAAAGACTGACATGCCAAATGTTCTCTACAAATAAATGTAAAATGAAACCTTTTGAGAGATACCACTTTAATCATCAATGGCTCTGCCAACTCCTTGATTCATCATATGGCCATTCTTGAAAGTAGAAAATTAAAGACGTACAGTGAACAGCACAACAGTAGAAAGTCTGACCTCTGAGACATACTTAGGCTGGTTGAATCAGTGTTCCTATTCCCAGCCAAGGTTGCTGATTTTTAAACTGGACCCAGGGAAGGGTAAATTAGCTTTAAAAGGGTTCCAGAAAAGAATAACACAAGATCTTGTAGTCTCTGTATTCCAGGATGGATCTCTGCTGGGGTACCTCAAAATAAAATTATGAAGAAAAAGAATGGGAGAGTGATTGTAAACACAAACATATAACTTTACTGTATATAAAATAAAATAAAAATAAAAATGTAAAGAACCTACACTTGGCACCTGAGAACTGATTCCCTAAGTAATCACACACACACCTGCACACACCAACAAGAGGGGACATGTATACAATGTAGAAGGGAGGAAATTGGGAAGTTTTAGAGAAGGCACATACAACCTTAAATCTGGGGCCTGAAACCTGGAGAGGTCTAGGGGTAGATGCAGTGGAGGTCTAAGAAACAGAGTGAGGAGCCGGCAAAACAAGGAGAAAAAGCCTGGAAAGTGCAGCAAGGGTTGTCAGAAGGAAACCAGGGTTCTGACCAGCAGAAATCTGGACCAGAGATCTGAGGAACTATCTGCTGGGTCTGGGGGTCCTTCTTTTATGGACAGAAGGACCCAAGAGCAGGTGGGGGTTTGACCATTTCAACTTTGAATTGGCTCAATATAAAAAGGTTAAATCTCACTGGCTGGTTTCAAGTTAACTGCTGTCAAACTTTGGTGGGGAAAATAGGGGAAAATAACTTGATTTGGCTGTTGTGAGCCAAATCTGCATGGCCAACAAGATTCTGGGTAAGGCAATTGTTATGTATGCATGCGTGTGTGTGACTGAATCAAGGGAATGAAGCTCCTTGTAATTGCATCAGGGGAAACCCTGGGCAGCTTGGAGTCCCCAAGGCTCCTGAACTGTATTAATTAATGACTTGAGTGCCCTTCCTGAATGACTAAAAAAGGAAAAAGAGGAACTGGGAGTTGGTTAATGAAATAGCAACGTCCTTGGGCTGGGCAGACACCTCTGGGGTATGTCAGGATATTGGGTGATGTCTCCAATGTTGAATAGTCTTTTGTTATTGAGAAGGATATGCCACTGAGCTGGGGGAAGTTGCACTTATTCTGCTTTCCTTGCAGCAACAGCCTTTCTCTTAATTCCTGGGAATTTCCAGTGTCATGTCTCAGCCCAGGTGCCTTATGAGTTTCAGATCCCCTGGCACTTAGGCTGTAAAGAAGGGTGCCTATTAAAGCAACTAAGTCTAAAATAAGAGGGGAACCCTACTGTCCGAGGCTGGAGGAAGGGGTAGGATCCTCACACTGCCCACTTTAGCAGCCTTTCAAGGTACAGCTATTTGCAGGTGCTGATGACTATCTTCATGCTGTGAAAAGCTCATGTACTAAGGAGTTCAAATTTCCCTGCTGACCAGTTGGCAGCCCACACAACTTTTTGAAGAGCAGAGTCTCATGCAGGCTGTTAGTAAACAATACGGTCTCAGAACTGTGGGTTTCATTCTCATTGGTGGTGGGGCTCAGCTCCCATCCTGGCCTGTGCCTCTAACAACTGGAGATTGGGCTTAGTTCCCCTCAACATGCTTCATAGAAGGTGGGTAAGCAGGCATCACGGTGGTTATATATTTTGAACAATTTTCTGTGTCTACTTATACCAGAAAGCTTTATCTTCCTGGAAGAAGAGCTGTGACCACAATGGCATTCCATGGTACACTTCTATCCAGAAAAGGAATCAAAATATGTAAATAACATAACACCTGCTTTTGCCCAATGTACTTCTCCCTTGGGTTCCAGGGCACAAACAAAAGGCCAAGACTATAATCTGTCACCGTGGCAGAAGCATAACTATGTAGTTAGGCTCATCCCATTTAACAAGCATCCCTTTTTAACACCACGAAACGAGCACACCCAAAATGGAAAGTAACATACTGCATTAATTATTATCCATGCTCATTACGGTCTATATTAGAGAAGAAATTGTTTTCTGCTTAGGAAAACAATGTCATGAAAAGTATTCTTGTGCTTGCGATGCTCTCCAAACTGAGCATTTTTTTTCCTATTAAATGCTGCATCCCATATCTCAGAGGTAGCATAATACCATGTGCCACTGCAGTTGCTATGGTAAGCGTTCATGTTTTATTGAACAGTAAATGGACACAATCCCCTAAATGACTCCCACATGGCCCTAACATAAGCAGTTTACCTTTTTTGCTGCTGAGGTTCTTTCCCTCTTTTGTAAAGAATATGGATTTTCTACTAAGTAAAGAAAAACATGCCCTCCTCATTTTTAATAGCACATTATCCCTCTATTTTGTGGTTGTTTTCTAAAAACATTTTCAAAGAATTATGGATAGGATGTACTGAGAAGCTAAATATCTTCACTGAAAACCAGTTCTGGGAGGGAGGAGAGGCAAAGATTGCATTAGAAAGTTAGAGACAAAAGATGGCTTCTCGATATTTTGTACACAGGTACGGATACCCAATTACAATGACAACACAAATTGGATCATTTGAAAGATGCATAAGTATGTATTTCTCTGCTTGCCCTTTTAAAAAATACACCAAAGCAGCAACAGAAAAGGAGCCTGCCTTTACAGAACAGGAATTCACACAGTTGTTCTCTGATAGCTGTGCCCTAGTACAAACTATACTTGGAGATTCCTGCCTAGCAGACATACAGCAGCACGGCATGGACTTTCATAGGCCATGACCTTCTTGCAAAGGTTTGTGACAAGTGGCTAGGGTTGCTAACCTCCAGGTAGCACCTGGCGATCTCCTGCTATTACAATTGATCTCCAGACAATCAAGATCAGTCCCCCTGGAGAAAATGGCTGCTTCGGATGGTGGACTCTATGGTATTATTCCCTGCTGAGGTTCCTCCCCTCCCCAAACCCAGCTCTCCTCAAGTTCCACCCCAAAATCTCTAGTGTTTCCCAACCCAGAGCTGGCCACCCTGAAAATGGCTCAGATTCATAATCACACTAGGATTTGATTATCAGTATTCAGCTGATGTGTTGGTGGAAGTACATTTGCATCAACACATGCATACTTTTAATTATTGCACATGAAATGTTAAATATCGTACAAAGAGCAGCAGGGGCCTGCAATCCTGGGGGAGGGGTAAAAGTGGGGTTGCCAACCTCCAGGTGGTGGCTGGAGATCTCCCGCTATTACAACTGATCTCCAGGTGAAAAAGATTAGTTCCCCTTGAAAAAATGACCTCTTTGGCCATTGGACTCTAGGGCATTAAAGTCCCTCCCCTCTCCAAACCCCATCCTCCTCAGGCTCCACCTCCCAAATCTCCTGGTATTTCCCACCCGGAGTTGGCATCCCTAGGTGAAAGACTGGACTTTGGAAAATTAAATGTGTACTGCTGGAAAAGATGGAGGAATTATCCATATGTTCTGAATTTATTTTAAATGGGAGTTCTTTTCATCTTTGTTTGGAAGAGAATTTTTTAAAAAGCCACCCTAGTTTTCCCATTTCACTTCTCCAAGTCAGCTTCTGGACCAAGGCCTTTTATGCATGGGTTGTTTCCAGGGCGATCACCCCTGACTCCTTAGGGGCTTCGTTTTCGTTATGCCCATCTTTTCCGACCTATAGAAGTCCCTTTGCTCTCTCCCCACATTTCCCCTGAATTTTCTGGATGCTGTTTCCAGCCACATCCAGAAAACGTGGAAAAATGTGGAGAGAGAGCGAAGTGACTTCTAGAGGTCAGAAAAGATGTGCATAATGAAGATGAAGCCCCTAAGTAGTCAGGGGGTGACTGCCACAGAAACAACCCAAGTCTCCCACTATGTGTGGCCAGGCTTTCTTCCGTATCTAAATTTCAGAAGACTGCTCTTGCAGAGTCTCAGGTAGGGTTGATGAGAATAGAAATCTTCCTCATATCCCATTTTAGCCAAACTCACAATTCCTTGATGGCTGTCTTTAGCAAAGACCAATCCATAGCAGCACTGTGTGTGTGTTAAGTGCCGTCAAGTCGCTTCCGACTCATGGCGACCCTATGAATGAAAGTCCTCCAAAATGTCCTATCTTTGACAGCCTTGCTCAGATCTTGCAAATTGAAGGCTGTGGCTTCCTTTATTGACTCAATCCATCTCTTGTTGGGTCTTCCTCTCATGACATGACCAAAATACGATAGCCTCAGTTTAGTCATTTTAGCTTCTAGGGTCAGTTCAGGCTTGATTTGATCTATAACCCACTGATTTGTTTTTTTGGCAGTCCATGGAATCCATAGCAGCATTAGCCATCCATTAATCCCCGCACAGGCATATGGCAGTGTTTTCCCCATCAAAATCTAACTTTAGACATGGGTCACTGATTAGGTATATGGCTTTATAAACCAACTAATCTTGCATAAAGGAAACAAAACACACATACATTGGAAGTACAGCAGAGATGCTCCACAAGGCTTGAAGTGGGCATGTGTCTTCACCCCGAACGGACAAAAATGTCAACACCTTCTCCAGAGTCTTCCACAAGCTTCTAAGATTCAAACTAGCTTATTTCATTATAACAAAGCTTTTTGAACTTTTCCCCTCCTTTGGAAAACCTTTTTCCATATGGATTCATTTGTCACCTGTGAGCATCTACCACAAAACAGAGTGGGCTCCCCCAACTTTTTTGAGCCTGTGATCACCTTTGGAATTCTGACACCGTGTGTGGCACAGCCACAAAATGGCTGCTGCAAAATGGGTGATTTGGGAGATAAAGCCAGCCACAAAATGGCTGCCACAGCTTACTTTCAGTCACACAAGGAAGATGCTTGTGCTGTGCAAAGCAACATTTTTAAAAATCTGCACAGCCAGGCAAATCTCCAATGGCCAATCCATTGCTGGGCAAAGTCCTCCCTCCCTCCCCTTTCTAAAACATTTGGCATGCACCAGAGAAGGTGTCAGCGGGCACCATTATGCCCATGGGCACCATATTGGGGACCTCTGAAATAGAAGCTTTGGTTCATTTCTAGGGTGAATATTTAATTTATTCAAAGACCAGGTTGGAGACCTAGTTGTAAATTCATCTGATCTTTCAAGTCTCGCTCACACAGACAGCAAATTCAACTGGTACCCAGTGTTGTATTGAAGACTAATCCCATCATGCGCTGTCATGAATCAGAGATGACTTCATTTGAATCTCACTGCATGTGATGAAGTGTGCTCTGACTCATGAAAACTTACAGTGCCACTGGATTTCTGTTTTAATTTGCTGCAACAGACTAATATGGCCTCCTCACTGGAATTACAAACAATAAATGACATTGTAAAATGTTTTGGCATAATACCACTTCATATTTCAGATGGGGCATTGATGATTTAATGTTTCTAGATTTGCTCATGCATGAGATTTGCTCATGCAAATCTAGAGATCAGAGAGAAGGATTCTAGCCTAGCCTACTTCCTGAACTGCTAATTCCACAGACAGCCTTAAGTGGGTTATTTATAAAAGTTAAGAATGCTTTAATGAAGTAATCACTGGGCACTGTTCCTTTTCTGCTTGAAAGCTCTTTGGGCTGCTCCAACAATTTATTTCTGAGGCAGATGCTTCAGTACACACATGAAGCACCCCCCCCCATATCAGATCCCTGCAGGGATCTTTATATAGAGATTGGCTCCTGCAGTTGAATTAAATGGGAGTCACTGGGTATACAAGAGCTCCATGTGTGGAGCTGACTAGCTGCACATATGAATGCTTGTATTTTTGCAGTGTTTTTGGCATTGTTGAGCCTATAGCTTCTTATTTCCCCCCACTGGCAATCATTTTCAGTAAAGCCATGCATTGAATCATATACTGCAGATGAAAAAAAATTACAATCTAAGCACACCACTTATCTCTTGTTTCCTGACATGGACATCTCTGGAGCATGTAATAATTTACAGAGGAAAGAACAAAACAGGAGTTTCTATGCTGTAATGAAAGTGTATGAAGTGTAGTGTCCTTCTTGCAGGACAGAGCTTCTTGTTGAATCCATTAGATGGAAC
This sequence comes from Euleptes europaea, assembly GCF_029931775.1. NCBI lineage: Eukaryota > Metazoa > Chordata > Lepidosauria > Squamata > Sphaerodactylidae > Euleptes > Euleptes europaea. The sequence continues at coordinate 45,311,762 of NC_079313.1, read as the reverse complement.
AAACCAGTCAAACATTTCACACCATTCTGCTTCCAAGTGGACTGCCTTTCAGAAGCATCTCATCTAGCTCTGTGTGTCTGTAAAGTGCCGTCAAGTCACAGCCGACTTATGGCGACCCCTTTTGGGGTTTTCATGGCAAGAGACTAACAGAGGTGGTTTGCCAGTGGCCTTCCTCTGCACAGCAACCCTGGACTTCCTTGGTGGTCTCCCATCCAAATACTAACCAGGATTGACCCTGCTTAGCTTCTGAGATCTGACAAGATCTGTCTAGCCTGGGCCATCCAGGTCAGGGCATTTAGCACTACCATGGCTATAAATCTTCTCTGACTTGGCTGGGTTAGCTAAGCGTTTCATCCCCCAAATGACAATGACATAGCTAGACCAATAAACTCTTTAGAATGGAGGGGGAAGTGGAGGAAGGAAGTGGTGAGGTAGATGCCTCCCCTCCCACAAACACAGCCATAGCTATCACCATGCCTGTTGTTGAGAACAAGACTGAACCAGGCCAGGTGTAGCCTTTAAATATCTCCAGTGTGGCTGATAATGGGAATGGAGAAAGGAGGAAGAGGTGGTGTGTATCCCATCCCAGAACAATACCTTTCTGGCTCCCTTAAGCCTGTGCAGAGTGAGCCCAGCTTTCACCCCCATGGGGGGGGGGAGAAGAAGGGTGGAACCAACAAGTTGGGGTGTCCTTCCGCAAGCAATCTGATAATGGACTGGCTATGGTCACAAAATGCAGAATAAAGCGGCTGTAGTAGCCCACGAACCCCAAGAATCGCTGAAGCTGTTTCTTGATGGAGGGCATAGGACTGCTCCAAGGTCACCACTCAGTCAGGTAGAGGTCTCAGCTGCCCCTTTACAATGAAGAAGCCCAGGTACTTCAACTCCTGAAACCCCAGGTGGGCATTTTTTGAGTTGACCTTTAGTCCAGAGCTGGCCAGGGCTAAGAGAACGGCCTCAAGGTGCTGGAGGTGGGTGTGCCAGTCCGGGCTGAAAATAATATCACCAATATAGGCCAGTGCAAAGTCCTCGCAGTGAGCCAGGACCTGGTCCACCAGGTGCTTAAATGTGACCACAGCCCCATGTAGCCCGTATAGTATTACCCTCAATTGGAAAAGTCCCTGTATCGTGGCAAACTCTGTCTTCTCCTTATCACGTTCCACCATGGATACCCGCCAAAAACCCTTGGTTCAGTCCAGGGCTGTGAGATATCTCTTGGTTCCTAGTGGATTAATCAGTATCTCCGAGCCTGGCATTGGATAGGTGACAGTTGGTTCACTTCCTGGTATTCGAGGCAAAAATCATATGGTCCCATCAGGCTTTGGGATGAGTACCACAGGGCTGTGCCAGGCACTTCTTCTTTTTTTAATTATTTTTATTATTTTCTACAATTCAACAAAAATAAACATATCTCAACAATATATTCAGTTGTAACTACTTGTAACAAAAAAAACTCATTGCTATTACTGAGAATATGTTATCTATAGTATTCAATGCTATCTGCTATATATGACTTCCCCGCATCTTCTTCAGTCACTAATTCTACTGGTTAACACTTTTGCATTTCAAATTAATTTCTAATCCTTATTTTCTCTCATACAGACTTGCTTTAAGCTATCTATACTACTTCTATAAGCAATTTCAAGTCCTACCTAGTTATAATATTATCATCATTGTCTCTATATAACATTCTATTATTCTATAATAAAGGGATTAGATCAATACATAAACAAATTTTCCCATTAAAAATTCATCAAAGTAAATCCACCGTGCCTCCCTTACACCCTAAAAATAAGCATCATCTTAGCCATTATCTTGTTTTGGGAGGGGATCTGCCAGTCCTTCTTTATTTCCCAATCCCCACCCCCCGTTTTTCAGTATAGTAGCTGCAATTCTGGCCTCTGAAAATGTAAAAGAAGATCCCAGTGATTGTATCCATTGGCTTCTTGTTAAAATTTCCAGCAGCTTCTTGGTAAAATCCTTCGTCATGTCTCCCTCCATCGCTGGCTGCCAGGAAGTGTTTTCTTGGGATAATAATGTTCCTCCTGTCAGCAGTAACTCAGACAAGTAGATTGTAGAGGTATTGAAATCTCTCATGTTGCTCTCTCTCATTGCCAGCTGGTCACTTGCAGCTACCTCTTTAAAAATAGATTGTTCTAATTCATTGTCATTTTTTCCAGGTTTTATCACCATTTCCACATAGCATTCAATCGTCATCTCCTTAGTAGAATCTTTTTTTTCCATTGACATAATTGTTGTCGTATCTTGGGTCTTCATATCGTGGATCTCCTCAATAATAGTGTCCAGTTTTCCATTAATTGATTTAAATAGGATATTCATCACCACAGGTAGTTGAAATACTTGATGTGAGAGCGCTTGTTGTTTTTCAAAGACTATATCTTGTTGCACTGCAAACATGTCCATTTGTTTGAGTAACATCTCTTCCATCCTCTTGTTTGACATATCTGCTTGTATTCTTATATAGAAGCAGGCTTTGTAATTTTCAAGATATCCTCAATTACGCTTCAAAGCGGCACAGATAAAGAAAAGAAAGTAGACAGGAAACTGCAGTATCATAGACCCTGCGTCGTCTCCTCTCGGTGGTTAAATGATAGGAACGATTTGATGGTTACACCGGGGAGATTCACTTCAAGTCTTCCAGTCTGCCCTGTCTTTTCGATGGTAACAAAGCCCTTCTTATTATCTTCCGGTCTTAAGAGGCGACGTGGCTGGACATTGAATCAAAGAGATCCGGAAGTGGGGGGGGGGGAAGGTTTTCGTCTCCCTCCCTCCCCTCAAAGCATTTAATTGGTAGTTGTAAAGTCATTCAAAAGTCCCTTTTATTGCGTCTACTCACTGATCAAGTTGATAAGGTCTTAGTCAGTTCATTTAATGGCATTTGTTTATTTAAAAAGTTGTGCCAGGCACTTCTTGAGGGCTCTGTCACCCCTATCATATCCTCCACTTCCTGGGCCATGACCTCCACCTACTTCTGGGGCATGGGTCTCCAGTAGGCCTGAGTGACTCTACACTGGGCAGTGCTTATAGCATGGGCTACGAGCAATATTCATCCAGGTTGGGCCTAGAGGTCTGCAGGGAGCCAGTGTAACAGTTCTGTCAACTGTTGCACCAGGGCTGGGGCCAAGGCAGGGTCAAACATGGGTGTTTTCATTCCCGTAAGCCAGGCTGACAAGGGTAGGCTTACACAACTCTAAGGGATTATCAGCCAACTGACAACCCAGGAGGGTCTCGCTCCTCCCAAGCTTTTAGGTGGTTGACGTGGAACCATTTTTGGCTGCGGGCTGCCGGACCGCACTGAACTTCATAGGATACTGGCCCAAACATGTGGGTAACTAGGAACGGGCCTTGCCAGGGTTTGCCCTCCAATGTACCCAGAGCTTCTTTATTTACAAGCACCTTTTCCCCTACCAAGAAGATTCTCGACCTGGCCCTTTTATCGTATTGCCCCTTTTGGGCCTCTTGGGCTGTCCACAGATTCTGATGCACCTTGGCCTGGGCATGTTCTAGACACTCCTTCAACTGTTGGACATATTCCAGGAGGAGCTGCCTAGGGTCTGCCCCAGTCTCCCCCCACTGGTCTTCCATCACTGCCAAAATACCCTGGGGCACACAGCAGTACAATAACTCAAAAGGGGCATAGCCAGTTGAGGCTTGGCACATCTTCCACACTGCAGAGAAGGGAGTCTAAGTCCCATTGGTTTGGATGGTACCTTGCCAACTTGCACAGCATGGCCTTAAGGCTCTGGTTGAACCTTTCAACTAGGCCAATGGTCCGAGGGTGGTGAATGGTCATGAACAGTTGGCGAATCCCCAGAGCCCTGCACAGCTTGTGCATCAGTGTGGCTGTAAAGGGCAGGCCTCTGTCTGTAAGGACTTCTCTCAGGATCCCTACTTGGGTGAAGAAATGCATCTGCGCTTGTACTACCCCTGCGGACTGCATGTTCCGTAGGGGCACGGGGTACCGCATAGCATAATCCATCAGGACTATTAAATATCAGTACCCCTGCAATGTTCGGGACAGGGGTCCCACAAATTCCATACCTATTCAGTGAAACAGGATGTGAATAATGGGCAGCGGGACCAGTGGGGTCCTTAAGGGGCTTCTTGTGCTCATTCGCTGGAAGACCTGCATGTCTTGGGCAATCATGGACCAGAAGAAGTGGGTCAGCACATGAGACAGTGTAGCTCTGGCCCCTGGTGGCCAGCCCAGGCGTGTTCATGGGCCTTAGCCAAGACTTTGGCTTGGTATGCCTTGGGCATGATGAGTTGTCACTTCCTCCCCCTGTCATCCTTTTACGCACCAAAGCCATGTTTCTTGGAGATGCATTATACGGGGTGACCTAGCCACCTGGCAAGGGTCTTGTACAAACCTCTCACTTACCCCCACCACCTCTCAAAGGGCAGCTAAGGAGTCATTCTCTTCTTGCTCCCATCAAAAGCGGGGTTCCCCAATCCATACTTGGGCTGGGTTGGGCTCCTCCTCCTCTCCTTCCTCTTCTTCTCCCCTGGTTCCAGAGGGTCCTGGTTGCTCCTTGTCCAGAGGCAGTGCTTCTTAGGGTCTGGTAACCTGGTGCAATGTCCCCTGGAACCCTGGAGCGTTGATACTCCCTGCAGGGTTGTTGGTTTACTGTAGGCTTCCTAGAGGCACCTGGTTGGCCACTGAACAGAGGCAGTGCTTCTTAGGGTCTGGTAACCTGGTGCAATGTCCCCTGGAACCCTGGAGCGTTGATACTCCCTGCAGGGTTGTTGGTTTACTGTAGGCTTCCTAGAGGCACCTGGTTGGCCACTGTGTGAACAGACTGCTGGACTTGATGGGCCTTGGTCTGATCCAGCATGGCTTTTTTATGTTCTTATGTGATTATATAAGCCAGTTTGATTCTCCCATAAGTGGTAGAGAAAGTCAGCATATAAAAACATACATACATCCTTTGTTCCATTCTCTATGCTTGTGGACCAACTGGTCATAAGCAAAACAAATTCAGTGCATTCCATAATACATAAATAACCATACATACAAAAATAAAATATCTAAACAGTACAGTTAAAAAGAGGCATTATTAAAAACCATAGATAAAATTTTTGCCACAGCGAGGGTTACATTTGGGTCAGTATCAGCCAATAACTTTGCAACTATATCTTGCTTTAGGGCAGGTCCCCACCTCTGAATGTATATTCTGATCCATTTGTCTCTGGCGAGATCATGCAATCTACACAAAAATGCCAAACAGTGTCCAAACTCCCTGATCAACAATCACAAAGTCGCTCGGAAAAGGGGACCCCTGAAAATCTGCCTGCTAACTCCCCCAATGTCAGTGCATTTAATCTGGCCTTGGAGAAAAGCACTCTGTACTTGGAGACAGTTAAAAATTTACAATAAGCAGGTAGAATCTTTGGAATGGGGAGGCCCAGTTGGTACAAGGAGCACACCCTGTGCGCTCTGCAGCCAGTGCTCCATTTGTCAAGTTGCAACACTCTAGATCAAGCTAATTTACATGCAGAGGGATATTCCATTTGCTTTAAAACCTCAAGGGACAAATTCAGTCTCTGCAATCTATCCTCAACTAAATTTTGCCATGAACTCTAAAAGCCATCTTTAGCCAGTAAATGCAAATAGCACCCCTCTGAGGAATAAAGAATTTTTAAAGTAAAGGTAAATGTTGCAATCCAAGCTTTAGCTTCCAAAGATGGTTCAGCAAATTCCAAACGAATTGCTGGACCAGAAATAAATGTTGGCAAGTTGGACATGGAGCGTAACAAAAAAATAAGCAGGAATCATACTTTTCATTAACTTTGGCAATAGCCAAAGGTAAGCCAAATAATAATGGAGCTACCTTAGCCTTAAATGCCTGGATAGCAGCTGGTAAATAATTGCCTCCTGTGGTTCGAAAAAATCTCAGGAGGGCTGCTGAGTGTATGGATGCTAGCTTCATGCCAGCAGTCATATGGCCTGTCCAGGACATATTATAGGAAAAAAGGATGCCCAGGTAGCAAAATTTATTAACCTGCTCTATTAAGTGGCCATCCATATTCAATGAAAAATAGCGAGGTGGGACACCTTTACAAAATACTACAACCTTAGTCTTTTGGTAATTTATTTCTAAGGACTCTTGGGAACAATAAGATGCAAATACACTTAGTAGATGTCTTAAACCTACACGAGACCATGAAAGCAACACAGCATCATCTGCATACAACAAATTTGAAACAGGTGTCTGGGACAAGTGAGGAGGGTGAAAATGTTCACCCGAGAGGAGGCTGTCAATGTTCAATGTCATTTATATATAAATTAAAAAGGGGGCCAGAAGGCAACCTTGACAAACACCTTTGTTCACTTTAATCTCTGTGGTTAATTGACCGCTATTTCCACATCTCACCTGTGCTGTGTTATTCTGATATAATTTGTGGATTAACCAAAGGAGCCGGTGGTCAATAGAAGTTCTTGCTATTTCCCCCCACAATCTAGCCCGGAGTATACAATCAAAAGCTCTTTGAAGATCAATGAAGGCCACATAAAGTATACCTCCATATAAAAACCAACTCTTCTTCTTTTGTTTGGCATTCTCTCACTAACTCTTATTAGCCCTCCGCCTCTTTGAGTTCTATATATTTGCATTTTGTGCTTATATTATTGTCTATTTAATTGTTTTAAATATTTATATGTATTTTAAATGCCTTTTTAATGTCTCAAATGTTGTAATGCTTTAATGTTTACCATCTAGAGTACCCCGAATTTGGTGGAAAGGCAGCATAGACATGTTTTAGATAAGTAATAAGAGGTGATCTTTTGGCATTTAAAGGATGCATCTGACTGTGCAATCACAAAGAGAAGACCAAGGCAAGCTATTTTGTGCTTTATACCAGTCAGTCCATTTTGTGACAATGAACACTACATGCCTGTTCTCTGTTAACTGAGGCCAGGCACGGTAAAAACAACTGCAAGTTGCAACAACCTTATCCCATAGCACAAGCTGCTACTGTGCAAGTGCACAGCTGCTTGGCACTATGTTATACATGAGACAAATGTTGCCAAGAAACATCAAGGCAATCTGGTCAGGAGCTAGGGTTGTCAGGTCCCTCTTAGTCACTGGCGGGAGGTTTTTGGGGTGGAGCCTGAGGAGGGTGGGGTTTGGGGAAGGGAGGGACTTCAATGCCATAGAGTCCAATTGCCAAAGTGGCCATTTTCTCCAGGTGAACTGATCTCTATCAACTGGAGATCAGTTGTAATCGCAGGAGATCTCCAGCCAGTACCTAGAGGTTGACAACCCTATCAGGAGCTTACCTCACATGTAACTAAGGGAATCCGAACACGTTAAGGTCACATGGCAATCACGTTTGTGTCAAAGTTCATAGCAGGTCTACTACTAAGCAGTGCTATGTTGTTGCATTTCCTTTTTCTGGTCTGTATAAAATTGAGAGTGTCAAGCGTGCTTAATCCAGAACATCCTTGGGCTGGGGCAGTTAATAAAACAAATTACAAAACACTGAAGTGTGACTCCTCACACCTCAGCTGGTATGTTGCCACCAGTCTCTTTACTACCCAGCCATCTAGAGACCAAGGGACAAGCCTCTGACCCTCCTGGGACTAAACTCAAGAAAGTCACTCTTGCAAAGTAGGATGCTTACAAGGCAAGTTTTTGAAAACAGTTAACAGAGAGCCAGCGTGGAGTTTGATGTGGAGAACCGGGTTTGATTCCTCACTCCTCCACATGAGCGGCAGAGGCTAATCTGGTGAACTGGATTTCCTCCCTCCTACACATGAAGCCAGCTGGGTGACCTTGGGTGAGTCACACTCTCTCAGCCACGCCTACCTCACAGGGTGTCTGTTGTGGGGAAGGGAAGGTGATTGTAAACTGGTTTGATTTTCCCTTAAAACCAACTCTTCTTCTTCTTCTTAAAAGACTTACTACACAGTTACAAGTATAGGTTCCAATAGCCAGATGTTATCTAAAAGGCTGAGTTCATTTAGCAGTCAAAGTTCAGGACCTGTTTTCCAGACAGCAAGACTCACCAACAAGACAAGATACAGAGCTCAGGGTATGTTCCTGGACCAAAGCTCCAGACCATGGAAAATGCAGAAGACCATGCAGGGTGCAAGGCAAGACTAGAATAAAAGAATCTAAGCTTTATGCTCACTGACCTGCATTGGCCTGATCCTGGGTAGCCAATCAAATGTATGGTTGATTATGTCAATTGGCCACCGAGGCCTATTGCTGGCCACGTGACCTAAGGGTCAGAGTAATTTGCTGATGTGATGGGACCCTCTGCAGCTGGGTCCAGCCCCCTCAACAAAGCCTCACTCCCTTTAGCTGAGCTTGGGCTGCTAATTAGCTGCATTTTCCCAGCTCCTGTGTCCTTGGAGCTGATTACGCTTGGCATGTAAACTGCCTACACCTGGTTCTCATCCCCTTATCTAAATTTCTGCAAGTCAATAATCTGTTGAGTTTCAGTAAGAAAACTTCCATCTTGCCTAGGCCTCAACCTGAACTGATATTTGAACAGAACAAGAAACTGCAGTAAAAAAAAGCAAACCATTTCTTGACAGAGAGGTATATTGTTAATAATTTTTTTTCAAAGGGTTTAGACTGGAGTAACTCTGAATTGCACTGGTTGATTAAATATATGTTTTCACAATTTCAGCTAGAATATTTGGTATCCCCCTTTGTCTATTTATTTCTAGCTACTCTAATGCCCTGTCAAGTTCTGGCAGAAGTACTTTGGCTACCTTTCCATTATATCACCTGCATATGCTTTCTCTTAAATATATTATCTCTTATTAGTTTTCCATCCTTGCAATCTATTCAACCTGTGTTCTCTTCTAACTCTTGTTCTTGCTATCCTCTCACCTTTAAACCTTTTAAATCATTTATTGTTGTCTGGTCTTTCCTGAACATAGGACTAATGTATTTTTCAAATGTATCTGCACATTTCATCCCAAGGAGCTTTCAAGGCACCTTGCAAAATATTAAGGCAAACATGATATAAATCATATTAACAATACAAACAGTAAAAATACTAACAATAAACATCACCACTCATACAGATGACACACATACTCAAGTGGTGTAACTCAGACAGGGCTCTTGGTATTATTACTAAGTAGATTTTAAAATAAAATTCCATCAGGCAATAGATGTCTCATTTGTTTTATCCATTGCAAATAATCCTATTTCCCTCCCACCTTCAACACTGGCCTTCCAATCTCTCATTATTACCAAGTTATCTTTTCTCAATCAGTTCTTCAATTTGAAGTTGTACCAATCAATTCTTCACATACTGACTTAAAAGATTATCAAGTAAAATCCTAAGCTGGTCTTTGATATATTGAAGAGATCAAGCTTGTTAAATATCACATTGAAAGAGCAACATTTTTTATCTCAGGCAAAATGCTTTTGATTCTTTTTATTTAAAAAAAATTATACTTTGGACACATCAGGTCCTAACTAGATGAGACTCTACCAGATCCACTATCAGATCTATCAGTATTTTAAAAATAGAAATACCAAATGCACAGGGGAGAGGGAGTTTAACCCTTCTACCTGCCCACAGTTTCACCAACCAAAATTGTCCCCTACCCTGATTAGACCTGGAAGGGAAGAACAATGGGCAAAATACATGTGCCCATGTCTTTTCTTCCCAAGAGAACACTAAGAGGTTGTGGTAGTTTCGACTGGCAAAACTGTACAGGTATGGGATTGTTAAACTCTGTCTCCCCCCTGTGTGACTCATTTCATACGGCTGCTATTGCAATTCTTTAAATGCTAAGAAGAGCTGATTAAGGGTCTTCCAATATCTCATGTAGTTAGACCCACAGTCTGAGGAACATTTGAACTATGGAGTTGGGTTACGCAAAAAAAAATCAGTAAATTTCGGGTTCAGGTTTAATGGGCCTGATTTTTTCCAGTAAACCTGGAATAAACTGACAATGACAATGGAACCTTTAATGGCATAATTATTATTACAGTTGTTACAAAATAATCATAAAACCTAATATCAATAGAATGAGCTCAAAAATCAAAGTTTGCAAGCTTTTGAATTTTCATCACATCCATCAGAAATTGGCAACATCCACAGTAATCTTTGGAGCAGAATCATTTAATAGGAGTTGACATTTTGCTTTATTGGATAGATAATATTTTGAATGTATCCAATTTTTAAGCCTTTTCTCACGGGATATTTGGTATAGGGGGCAATCCAGCAGTATATGATCAATCGTATCCAGGGAATTGGACCCACAGCCGTTCCTGTATTGGGATTTGATGGTACCTTCCATACAACAACCTTGAAGGGAAGGCGTTGACCCTGGCAAGAGAGAAGGCTCTACGAAGGGGAGGGCTGGAATAAATTGAATACCCATACCAGTAAAGGAGTATTTCAGCTTTATTTCTGGATTTACCAAAATAAAAAAATTCGGGTCCATTATAGTCTATGGAGATTTTTTCAAAGCTCCTGTGGGGGAATTTTTGAAGGTAGAGTCACCAAATTTGCAGCCTAACTGCAAGGGACTCTCCTTAGACAGACACCAAAGGCTGGTGAACATTGGGACAGGGGGTCCAATTTTATGGGCCTGCAAATGGGTCACCCCTCCCCATCCTCCAGGCATTTGTGAGCCGGGCTGCCTTTGGTTTCTAGGTTCAGAAGTTCAAAGTTATCAAGGACTGGTGGAAAGAGCCGATTGGCAGGCTGGTGCCTCAAAGTCTGGGGGCTCCCTTTGTGTCTGGGGCACATAGCATGATATCCATGCAAATTAGTTTCCAAACTGAGGGAAACGGCTTCAATGCAAGAAAAATAAGGCATGGAAAATATCTTTTGGTGACAAATGACATCCTGGGATAGTCCTTTATTATAGTCATCAAAAATCTGTTTTCAAGAGATGGTCATGGTGCAGGGAAACGAAGCCTCTACTCGGGACAACTTTCAATTTGACAGCAGGTTTGGGGGGGTGATATTGGAGCCAACCGAAGTAATGACCGAGGCAGCTGTTGTGAAGGAGATTGCTCATTTGTGGAGGTGAGGAGTCTTCTTCAGAAGCCTGGTAAGCAGCTGCACAAGCTGGTGTTTTTTAGTTGAAGGGTATACCCCTCCAGACGGGACTGGGTGAGCCCCATCTTTTAAATGACCCTTCTGCCTCCAGACTATCCTTATCCAGATTACTCCACTGAATAGTGATGGATACTTTGGCCAGACCAAGTTGGCTCCGATTATACAATTCCTACCTCAAAAGGGCCCCAACTATGGGGCTGTAACCAAACCAGTCAAAGATAGAAAAATCGGAGAAAGCACAGAGCTGTGCATCTGAGCAAAGGCGAATAGCCAAAACCTGAAAAAGCCAAATATTTATTCAGCTTTTTCAGGAATTGCCTATTTGGCTTCGGGCAGATTCCCAGGTTTGGGTATTCAGTCTACCTGAAACCCAAATATTGCCAAAACAGTTAATTTTGATTTTGTTTTCGGTTCAGATATATGCACAACTCTACTATGGAGTCTTGCTCCTTGAACCATCTGAAATCATAGGTCACCTGAGACCCACATAGCTTTACAATCTCTTTAACTTGCTTCATCTTTGATCTGCTTCATCCATCCCTAGTGAGATGTGGTCACTGCACTTTCTTCTCCTTGGATAAATTCCCTTGCAGTTGGTAGATTTATCAAAATATCTGCAGTGTGTAGCTCAAAAGTTCTATGCTTCATTTTGCTTCTTGTTCCTGAAAGGTCTCTTATCCTTATTACAATTCCTCAGCCCAAGCATTCCTGCTATCACTTTATCTCCCTAGCCTATACAAACCTAAAAAGCATTTCAGGGGCATTTGAAGGTGCCTTGGGAGGGGGAGGTGAGAAAGTTGCACTCCATGGTCACCCACAGAAAAATTCTGGTAGATCCGAGCTAACATAATTAGTACTGCTGTTCAATGAGATATTACCAGGATTTACCACCTGACATTAGCAAGGCCTGCCCCAGGAGTCTCTGGAATTTGGGAAGCTGAAGAACTGGCAACTCAACTGGTCAACTAATTGGTGGCCAACCTAGCTTTTTCAGTACAGATGAGATGAATTCCAAGCAGCTTGTCCCACCCTTAGTGTTGCCTTTTGTACTAATTGAAATCCTAAACAATCATTAATAGCAGCTCCACATAGCGATAGTCCTATCTGAATTCAATTGAAATGATCATGCTTCTCAAGAAAAGGCCACAGCTGGTGCATCACCCAAAGATGATCAAAGGCACAATATGTCAAAGAAGAATCCTGTGCTTCCATCTGTAGACACTGATTAAATAGCATCCTCATACTATACATGAGCACTTTTAGGAGCTATGCAACTCTGCCCAGAGTAGTCTAACTCCCAATCCCTGGTTATTACAGGCCTAACAACCTCTTATCCTCATCAGGATGGCACCTCAGTTTACTGGTTCTCATCCAGCCCATTCTGTCTTCCAGATCCTAGTGTCTAACGTGACTCAGCTGAAATGGAGAAACAGATATCATTCATTAAGTTTGACACCTCACTCAAAATCCCCCAGATTAGCAACCCTACTAACGATCTGTCATCACTGAGCAATATTCAAAGCCAACGATGGATATCATCATAATTAACGCATGGATCAGAAGAACTGACAAGAGTTAACAATGCAAATTTTCAAACACATTCACATCACCCTGCCTCAGAAAGTATAGCTTCCAAGATTATTGTGTAGGGTTCTTGTAGGTTATCCGGGCTGTGTGACCGTGGTCTTGGTATTTTCTTTCCTGACATTTCGCCAGCAGCTTTGGCAGGCATCTTCAGAGGAGTAACACTGAAGGACAGTGTCTCTCAGTGTCAAGTGTATCAAAGGTACCACACCCTCATTAGCACATTATCTTGATACTTACAGGACAATAATTAGCACATTACCTTTGATACTTTTTGCAGGACAATGATTCAGCTCAACCCCCCTTTCTGACTATATATTACTCTTCCTACACACTTGACACTGAGTAACTTCAGTGTTACTCTTCTGAAGATGCCTGCCTCAACTAGTGGCGAAATGTCAGGAAAGAAAATACCAAGACCACGGTCACACAGCCCGGATAACCTACAAGAACCAATGAACTCTGATCGTGAAAGCCTTCGACAATATTGTGTAGGGTGCTTTGTAGATCTGTGACATTCATTTATAAATGAATAACCTTATGGTGATCTTTTTTTAAAAAACAAAAGACAGTAGGCAAACTAAGAAATAGGGGTCAAATTCTTCCTGAGAAATCTACCTTGTAAAATTATCCAGAATGTAATAATGCTGCGCTATTGACTTAACCACAGTTTCTTATGACATGCTGCAGCTGACCTGTAATTTTTATCCTGCAAGTTGCCGGCACTATTAAAATAACACTTGTGAATGTAAATTAAGCTCACAAAGGGGACAGATTGTATGATTCTGGTTTCCCTTGGACGCCTGTAGGCTATCACAGGTTCCATATGTGAAGTAATTATGTTCACTGAAGGAAAGAATAAATGCTGTCAAATAGTGTACAGTGAAGAAAAGCAACTATTATATTTCAGTAGGCACTGGAGCATTGCCACAGACACAGGTAAGATGTATCAGAAAATAAGCCAGTAACAGTACTGTACTGAATAAATAGCAACTTTAAATGAATACCTGTATTTGAATATATATTGCACAATTGGTAAAAACATTGGGGTTATTTAGTAATATTCTTCCAAAGTTTCAGTAGATGCAGACAATGTTTGTCAAAGAGATCCTTGGATGAAGTCTTGACTTCATCATCCATGTCCATGAATAATTCCCACTTGACTTTTCAAACACCAATTTTTAAGAATTATTTTGAGGTTCACCACTTCCTACAATCATATCTATATCTTATTTTTCACCTTGAGGAACTGTTAAATGGCCTCTGTGATTCTCGATGCTAGAGACTGATGGAGAAGACTGTATAACAGGTCATAGAAATTTCTCTCTGGAATGCAGGGTATGAATGCTGCCTTGCAGGTTTGTGATCAACCAATGGTGGAAATGGCAGATGGGGATTGGCCCAGGTCAAAGGTAGGCAGAGTCCCAAGGTAAAGCAGATGTACAGGTTGTCAGGTTGCAGTTAACAAGTGAGACCAGTCCGGCTTCTGTCCCAGCCATGGGACAGACTGTGCTGGTCACCCTCACAGACGATCGTAGTAGACAACTGGATCGGGGTGGGTCAGCCCTGCTGTTGTTACTCAGGGCACTTTCACACATACCAAATAATGCACTTTCAATCCTCTTTCAATCCATTTTGCACCTGGATTTTACTGTGTGAAATGGCAAAATCCACTTGCAAATAATAATTAAAGTGCTAGGGCTGTGCAAAAAAAAAAAAAAAATCTGGTAAATTTTGGGTTTGGGTTTATTGGGCCTGATTTTTTCCAGTGAACCCGAAATAAGCCGAATACCCATACTGGTAAATATGGGAATTCGGCTTATTTCTGGGTTTACTGGAAGAATTCAGGCCCATTTAAGGGATTTTTTGAAGCTCCTGGGGAAGCATTTTTGGAAGTAGAGCCCCAAAATCTACAGTTTAGCTTGAAGGGACTCTCATTGCATGACCCCCGAAGTTTGGTTAAGATTGGATAAGGGGGTCCGATTTTATGGGGTCTGGAAGGGGTTTCCCCTCCATAGAGAAATATTGCGAACTCCAGGTCACAAATACTGCCAGGACGGCATTTTTCCAACTCCGCAAAGTCTGGCAGCTGACTTCCTACCTATCTAACTCTGACCTAGCCAGGGTGATCCATGCAATGGTCACCTCCAGATTACATTACTGTAACTCGCTCTACACTGGACCCTGGCCTGGTGGAACTCTCTGTCTAGTGAAACCCGTGCCCTTCAGAACTTGGTGCCATTCCACAGGGTTAGTAAGATGGAGACGTTCCACCAGGGTTATGTTTGAGGGCAGCAATGACATATACATCAGCTGGCACAGGCTGGCAAGCAAGTGGGATATCATAAACCATCCCTAGTTCATAGGAATCAACAAAGTTCCATTTAAGTAGCTTCCTTTTCTTATGCCATCTAGTACATTATCCATCTGCTGGTACAGTGGTGCAAAGAGACAGTGGAAGGCTCTGAGACTTTTGAGGGGCATTCAGATAAAAAATGTGATGACTTGATAGGTGAGTTCAGGGCCAACCTAGACCTAAGGACAATATCAAACCATGCAGTTCAAAATACTAAAGTACAGTTCAGTACAGTTCCATCTTTGCAAAAGAGAGGTCAGTGATTCCACCAATCCTCCCTTTTCATGCAGATGTTCTGGTGACACTGACACCCCCATGAAACAAGATTTTAAAGAACTCAGTGGCCTGCACTGGGAAAGGGAAATTGAAAAGTCCCATTCTACAAGCAGATCTCATTGAACAGAAGGCAAGAGATCCATGGCTACTACCTTCTGTAGTTTTTTAAAACTCTAAAACTATCCGCAGAAGGCAGAATTTATTTGTTTGTTTATATTATTTATAGTCTGACTTTCTCACTTGGACTCAAGGGGGATTATGCAGAGTGAATCAATACTATCGTCAGGATAGGGCATTCAATAAACAATGCAATAGGATTAGGGTTGTAGAACAAACCAGAAGTCTAAAAACAAAACTGAAACAAAGCATAAGTATTAAAATGAACATTAAATAATGCAAATTCCATAGTAGGATCTTAGTTTCGGCAAGCTATAGACCATAGTCCCTAATAATTTTTCTAAATAACTTTGTGAATTACTTCTGTTATTTTCGCCCCAAGCAGAGGATAAGGACAGCCTCTGCCTGCTGATACCAAATCAATGCACAACACTCTTCCTGCAGAGTAGGAGGCCCAGCAGGAGACAATTACACTAACAAAAGGTTTAGGTTTTTGATAGGTGGTCAAACAACAATAAGGCACTCAGATTTAGAGCTTGGAGCCCACAGAGTCAAAAGACACAACCAAAATAGGTTAAATATTTATTCCAAAGATTTGTGCTCATTACAGAAAGAAAGGTTAGTGAAGTAATTTAAGCATCAAAATAACAAAGGCTTAAAATAGCTAACTACACAGTTAAGTTTCTTAGGTTCAAAGTTTTGGCAAAGCATTGAGCAAGTTTCACATAGATTTGCTACCAGTTCCACAAAGTTCTCAGCATCTTGATTCAGCATGCAGAGTTCCCAAAAGTCAGTCTGACAGTCTCCCCCTGAAAGGGCAAATCAAAATAGGTTTTGATGAAGTGAGGTACGGAACCAGCCGTCCCCCAGCATTCATGATTTTGGGTTGAAGCTGGTCTACTTTTATCGTCACAATCCCAATAGCGTGGGCCCACATAAGCCAATGAGATTGCGAAGAGGTCCATAAACCAGTAATTGATTGACATGTCAAATCATTTGACCCTCAATTGCATCAGAATATGTCGCAGATGCTGTGAGCCTGCAGAACTCACCGCACCTGGAGATACTCAGCCAGAGATAAGACATAGCTTGACAGCTTTGTTACCCTGGAGACTAATGGCCTTCAATTTAGGGAGGAAGGAGAGCTGTAAAATACTTGCAGCTGGACATTATCTGCCCTCCTCCACAAGAGTGAATCCTTTAGAAGTGAAAGTCTTCTCATGACTGTAAATTGCTGGCTGGCCTGTTTGACTCCAGCCTCTCAAAGTTTAATATCAGAATATAGCAGGCCTAAAGCCTGAACCAAAGAAATCGTCAAACAAGGAATTGTGGTAGCCCACTTCCTTGACAACCCCTAGACAACTAGTCTTCTCCTTGATTAGCACTGACATTTACCATTACCAAGTTCTGGAAATTGAATGAATCAATGTCACTTCATGGGTCCACCCAAATAGTGGACCCTGTAGCCTCCAGTCATGATTCTCTAAACCCATCTGTGGCTGCAAAAATGATCAGAAAAGATAAAAGAAACATTTCAATGGAATTATATTACTCTTCCAAGTTTGTTTAATTTGCATAAAATAGCGTTTGAACTATTAATAATTAGAAGCAGATGGGTAATGCTAACTTGCTGGGTAAATTTTTGGGAAATCATTTATTTGCTGTTTCTCTAAGCAACTCTTTCATCAGTATGTGCTTTGATGTGAACTACAAAGTAAAGTTTGGAGACGGCAAAACTTATCAAATGGTAAATATCTCAAGTCACGATACAGCTGTTTGGTGTGAAAGTCTCAACATTACAAAAGCCACAGCCCCAAAAGCTATTAGGAAGAATGCTCCTTCAATCAGTGGGCTCAGTGGCGATCAGAAGAGCATTTTATTGGAGTGTCTGTGGGCAAAAACGCATGGTCGCTTTAGCCTCCTTTATTTCCTGTTTCAGCCAGGATTCAGCTAGGATCGAACGCATGCGTTTCGCCGAATGTGCGTTCGATCCTGGCTGAATCCTGGCTGAAACAAGGACTAAAAGAGGCTAAAGCGACCATGTGTTTTCACCCTGTGAGGTATGTTTGAGTTAAACATAATGAACTGGAAACACTAATGCACATGAGATATGCCCAGTCAATAGGCCTCTTAAAAATCTTCATGCTAAAGAGAAGTCAGGGCAAAATAAAAGGCTGGTGAAAAATTTCAGTGTCAAGAAGAAACTTCTGATTACAGCCATTTAGCTGAAAGGCAAATTCAATTTTTCCAGTCTGCGGCATTTGTTTTCTATGAACAGAAAGGTTTCATCTGTGCCCTGCTAGTATTAATTTTGGACACTGCATGCCTGCAGTATTAAAAAAAAAGATGAAGAAGAAGCAACTAGGGCAGCATCTTCTTTTACAGCTTAGCTGCTCATCCATGCCTCTCAGCTCTACCTTCAGCACCTGATTGTCAGCTGCTGTCAGAGTATCTGTTATTAGCACTGCTGTGGGTACCAGGAACAGATGTTTCGGCCAGCAGGATTTACTACTATAATGTTTAGTACACACTCAAGAATCCACCTGAATGGAGAGAATGCACAACAACAGAACTGCTGTTATTAACTGCTTCAGGGCTGAATTTCAGCAAAACTCAAGAACATTGTCTATGCTGTGCTAGAATCTCCCTTTGACAAGTATCGGGCTGATTTCCTTCCTAATGCCAAGAGCTTGAGGGCCCAGGCATTGTTGGGAGACTCCTGGGATAAATGAAAACATCAGCATAACAGTGTAATAAGAGCCCTGCAGAATCAAAGAGTCCATTCTGTCCAGCATTCTTTATTCTAACAGTGGCCAGTCTGATGCTTTCAGAAAGTATGGGATGAAGGCCTGCCCCCAGTATCTACACACATGAACACATGAGTCAAACCACTGGTCTGTCAAGGTCAGAATTGTCTACTCTGACTGGAAGCAGCTCTCCGGGTTTTAGGTAGAGAGGCCTTTCACATCAGTCTCTACCTAAAACCTGGGATCTTCTGCATTCAAAGCAATGCTTTAGCTCTGAGCCACAGTCCCGCCCCAGTGTTTGCTCATTGCTGCCAGCAACTGGTTTTCCTAAGCGTATTGCAATCCATATTCACAGACCAGATTTATCTTTGGCAAAAGCTAGAAATATAGCAACAATGAAGAATCTGTATAGCATACAGGTCAATAGAAACCAAACAGTTCTCTCACATTCATGAACTATTGAAAGCCTGGGATTGATTACTTCCAGACAGTAAAACACCATAATTCACAACCTTCCTTCATTGCTGAATTGCCATCAGTCATCAAAGTCTCTGTCAGAACAGTATGGAACGTTGTCACAAATATGTCTGACCCAGTGTAAAAATCACATGTGTTGTTGCATATGAGTGTGAAAAACAAGCAGCAGGTTTGAGAATATGTCATATTAGGTGGGGGAAGAACCATGACTGCATGTGCAATTGGCACATGCTCAAAGAAGCTACTCATGCAATGTGCAACAATTCAAATTTGTTCTGTTCTGTTTAGAGAGACATATGTGTTTTTCAAGAAGTAACATGATGCTCAACTGTGGATAATAATATACATGTGATGCACAAGATGGATTTGTAATAACACACCTTTGGGGAATATTTTTTCCAAGGCTTCTGAGCCAGTATGTGAAAAGGCAGAAATGGATGTGTAAATAAAAAAGGTGGCTTTGCACTTGTCTAGTCATATGTCTGTAGCAGTCCGTTGCATAGTTGTGGGATTTGCAAACAGCTGCCAAGTCTACAAGGATGTCTCTCAATGTCTTGACCAGCATCCTGCATAGCATGTTATCAAGGCATCTGGAAAAATGTTGGGCATGCACAGATGGTCACCACATTACCAGGTTCATTTGACTACTAACACCATATGATGTCTCTTTTTCATGGTTCATCCTACAGTGTTAATGAAAAGCTAGAGAGTTTTATGGTTTTTCATCCAATAAAGGTTGCAGTCAGTGTAAAAATATTTCCCCCATGTACATGAAATGAAAGAAGCCTGCAAATTCTAGCCACAGGACTTATAAGGACAGTCTTTTAAAAAAGAAACTCCTTTTTATTTCTTTTAAGTTGATCATGTTTCATTAGTTCTATTGGCAATAAAATTCAGCTCAAAACTGGGTTAAAAAGGAGGGAAAGCTTTATTCACTGGGTTGCAAGTACCAGGAATTAAAAATATTCAAAAGAAATGCATTAACAAAAGACACAAATCTTCTGAATTACACCTTGTGTTGCCTTTAGAAGTTTCAGATAGGCTTTCTAAGTAAATCCTTAATACCTGAATTTCGTTTGCCATTTTCTCCCAATCAAATATTTGTTAGCATGTGCAAGTAGGGGGTTCAAGCTGTTTTGAGCCCATGTATATCTTGGTGGAATTCACAGCTCAGGCACTAGATTGTTTGATAGCAAATGATGGAGACAGAATCTTTTTCCAGGCCAGACTACAAGGAATATTACACTGCAGTCCTATGCAGAGTTGCTCCAGTGTAAATTAATTGAAATCAATCACACTTTCTAGAATGAAAGGATTGCAGAGTTATTTTCCTAAGATATTGTGTACAGGGTTGTGCATATTGATAAACCTGAACCGAAAATAAACCTGAATTTAGCCGTTTTGGCAATAATCAGGTTTTGGGTTTACTGAATTCCACAACCTGGGGATCTCCCTGAAGCTGAATATGCGATTCCTGAAAAAGCCGAATAAATATTAGGCTTTTCCGGGTTCGGCTATTTGCCTTTGCTCAGAGGCAAGGCTCTGTGCTTTCTCCCATTTTTCTCTTTTTTTGACTGGTTTTGTTAGGGCCCCATAGTTGGGGCCCTTTTGAGGCCGGTGTCATGTAATCGGAGACAACTTGGTCTAACCAACCATTCAGTAGGTTGATATGGCTCAAGCATAAGTTTTGTTTTTTTTAAAAAAAGACGGGGATCACCAAGTCCTGTCTGGAGGTATATACCCTACAACTAAAAAGAACTGGCTTCAATGGCTGCTCACACCACCAGGCTTCCGAAGGAGACTCCTTCACTTGTGCGGATGAGCAAACTCTTTCACCCATGGTCGAGACTTCAGCTGGCTCTGATATCACTCCCCCCCCCAAAAAAAAATCCTGCTGTCAAACTGAAGGTCACCCCAAGTAGAGGCTTCATTTCCCCACACCGTGACCATCTCTTGAAATCAGATTTGTGATGACCACAATAAAGGACTGTTTACAGGATGTCATTTGCCACCAAAAGAAATGTTTTCCAGGCCTTATTTTTCTTGCATTTAAGCCATTTTCCTCAGTTTGGAAGCTAATATGTATGGACATCATGCTATGTGCCCCAGATACAAACGGAGCCCCAAGACTTTGAGGCACCAGCCTGCCAATTGGCTTTTTCTGCCAGTCCGTGGCAGTGCAGAACTTCTGATGGACAGATGGACAGCTTGGCTCACAAATGCTTGGAGGATGGGGGTGACCCTTTTGTGGGCCGATAAAATTGGACCCCCTGCCCCAAAGTTCACCAAACTTCTGTGACCATCTAAGGAGAGTCCCTTGCAGTCATGCTGCAAATTTGGGGACTCTACCTCCAAAAATTTCCCTACAGGAGCTTTGAAAAACGTCCCCATAATGGACCTGAATTTTTTGGTAAACCTGGAAATAAGCTGAATACTGATATTTACCAGTATGGGTATTTGGCTTATTCTGGGGTTACCAAAAAATCGGGCCCAATAAATCCAAATTTGAAATTTACCCAAAAAAATGGCACAACCCTAATTGTGAACAACAGAAAAAAATGTTAACCACAAAGAGTTGGTTCACACCATTAAAAATAGCTCGTTTATCCATATGATTTATGCATGATCCTGTAGAGAAAAGTATTGTTAGAAGATCACAAATTAATTATTTGATATTTCCTATTACTGCAATCACCACCAGCACCTATGGCTATGGCTATGGTAATCTCTGTGGAGTGAATATGTCATCACTATTATAAGATACAACAGGTTTTTTTAATGCAGTCTTGTTCATAGGGATGGGACACTTGGAGAAATAAATTATGCCACATTTTGACTATATGAACCTGCCTAAAAGTGGAAAGTCACATTAAAATGCCCAAGGGAAGATATGAGATCTGTATGAGATGGATATACATTTATTTATTTGATTTATAGCCTACTTTTCTGACAGCTGCCTCCCAAAGCAGACCCTGCCCTCAGTCTTATACTCTAAAAAATAAGATACACAAAGGAAGGGGAATGAAAGAAAAAGGTAGAGGAAGGAAATCAGTTTGAAGGTTAGAACTGATATATAACTGGGCCAGGCTGATCTTGTTTGGGTGACAGTGGTGGAATTATACAGTACTTACTCCTTTGGCTAGTGACAGAGGCCAGAATGTCTTCCCCCCTCCCTTCTGAAGCCTCAGGACAAAAGGCAAAGGGCTCTTTCCTGTAAGGTTGATGCTGCATCAACAGCTGGTCAGAGGTTGTCTAAAGTCTGCATGGGCTTCTGCTAGGGTTGCCTTCCTCCAGGTGGAACCTGGGGTCTGGGGATCTCTCAGAAATTTGACTGATCTTAAGATGACAGAGATCAATTCCTCTGGAGAAAATATTATACTCTGCTGAGGTCCCTCCCCTCCTCAAACTCCACCTTCCTCTGGCTTCACCAGCAAATCTCCAGGAATTTCCACACTTGGAGTGTGTAACCGTAGATGCTAGTGCTACATCATAGTTAACACCATGTTGGTGACTAGAGTTGTACATATCAATATACCCGAACCAAAAATAAACCCAAAATTAGCCGGTTCTGTAGTTTTTGGGTTTACTGAACACCAAAACCTGGGGATCTGCCTGAAGCTGAATATGCGATTCCTGAAAAAGCCGAATAAATATTAGGCTTTTTTGGGTTCAGCTATTCACCTTTACTCAGATGCACGGCTCTGTGCTTTCTCCCATTTTTCTACCTTTTTTACTGGTTTTGTTAGGCCCCATAGTTGGGGCCCTTTTGAGGTAGGGGCATGTAATCAGAATCAACTTGGTCTGACCAACCATCCAACCACATAACCATCTGTCCATCACCGTGGGCTAATTTGGATAAAGGATAAGGGTTGTTTAAAAGACGGGGCTCACCATTCCCATCGGAGGGATATGCCACCATCTCTTGAATTTTTTTTTATTACAATAGTAAAGGACTGTTCACAAGATGTCATTTGCCACCAAAAGAAATGTTTTCCGTAGCTTATTTTTCTTGCATTTAAGCTGTTTTCCTCAGTTTGGAAATTAATTTGCATGGACATCACACTGTGCACCCCAGATACAAAGGGAGCCCCCAGACTTTGAGGCACCAGCTTGCCAATCTGTTCTTTCCACCAGTCTTCGGCAATGCTGAACTTCTGAACTTGAAAACCGATGGACACTCAGCTCACAAATGCCTGGAGGATTGGGGTGAGCCCTTTATAGGCCCATAAAATTGGACCCCCTGTCCCAAAGTTCACCATCTAAGGAGAGTCCCTTGCAGCCATGCTGCAAATTTGGGGACTCTAACTAAAAAAATGGCCACACAGGAGCTTAAAAATAATTCCCATAGACTATTGTCCTGGGACGGGCTCCTGCCTGCGAGTCTTGGGCCTTCGGGTCAGCCCCACATTCACCCGATCATG
Source organism: Euleptes europaea (assembly GCF_029931775.1). Taxonomy (NCBI): domain Eukaryota; kingdom Metazoa; phylum Chordata; class Lepidosauria; order Squamata; family Sphaerodactylidae; genus Euleptes; species Euleptes europaea. The sequence goes on along the minus strand of NC_079313.1, from coordinate 45,288,723 downwards.
CTGCCAAGAGGTTTTGGCAGCCCCTCCCCAGGCCAAGGAAATGGCCAGCTCAGCAAAAATGAGTCCTTCTCCTTCCCTAGGAGCCGCTGGCAGCGAAGAGCAGCCTGAGCCATGCGCGCTGCAGCCGCGGCAGGAACAGCTTACCCAAGCCCAGCCTGCTGCCCCGAACCCCTAGGGGTTTTTGATACTTGCTGGTTATAATCGACTATGCCACGCGTTATTCAGAAGCAATCCCTTTAAGAATGATGCAAGCCCCGGGGGCGTGTAGGGCCTTGATACGGTTTTTCTCTCAGGTGGGGCTACACAGGGAGATAGTGACGGACCAAGGGACTACTTTTATGGCTGCCATGACCCAGCAGTTGTGTAACGCTTTGGGGGTTAGCCAAATGTTTACATCAGTTGCTCACCCTCAAATGGACGGGCTAGTAGAGCAGTTGAATCAGTTGCTTAAGACCATGTTACAGAAGTTGGCTAGGGATCGTCTGAATCAGTGGGACCTGTTCTTAGATCCCATCCTTTTTGCAGTACGGGAGACCCTGCAGGCCTCCACGAGCTATGCTCCGTTTGTGCTTTTGTAAGGAAGGAAGCTGAGGGGAATTCTGGGCTTGGTGACAGGGCAGTTGGCAGGGGGAGAGAGTCAGGAAAAAGGTTTGGGAGAAGGTTTGGAGGTCCCCGAGTATCTGAGGCAATTACAGAAGTGGCTGGCGAAGGCATTAGAGTTGGCAGCCCAGAACCTAAGCAGGGCCCAAGCAACCCAAAAGGAGTGCTATGATGTGGGGGTCAGGGAACGTCACTTGGATGTAGGGGCAAAGGTGCTCGTGAAATGACGCATTTTTGGGCCAGGCGAGAATGATCCCTGGAAGGATCTCTTTGTTGTGACCCAGGTAATGGGCCCCTGTTCCTATGAGGTACAGTGTGGAGCCACACCACGCCAAGCCAAATGGCTGCACGTCAGTGACTTGAAAGAGGGAGTTATCTGGGAAGAAGGACAATCAGAATGTCATTTAGGAGAGGACCCGTTGGAGCTGCCAGAGGGGGAGTTACCCAGGAAGCCTAAGTTCATGGCAGGAGAAGGCCTTAGAATAGACCCAGCCCTCTTGAATTCACAAGCATAGCTGAGGAAGTTGGTGAGGATGCTAATCCCCAGTCTTTTCATCGAATTCAGGTAATATTCAGTAGATATTGTATGCTATTTAGACCCCCACGGGAGAGGTGGCCCGGGTGCCGTGATGGCCCATTCCCCGCCAATGGTGGGAGGCAGTGGAGCAAGAGGTGGCCAAGATGTTGGACTTAGGGGTAATAAAGCCTTCTAATAGCACTTGGAGAAGCCCGATTGTATTAGTACCAAAAGCTGATGGGAGCATTTGATTCAGTATCAATTATCATGCCGTGAATAAGTTGGCTCAATTTGACAAGTACCCCATGCCTCGGGCTGATCTCTTAATAGACCAGCTGTAGTTCGCCCAGTACTTGTTGATGCTAGATCTCACAAAAGAATACTGGCAGATCCCCATGAGGCCCGAGGATAAGGAGAAGATGGCCTTTGCCACCCCCTTGTATCAATTCACTGTTATGCCCTTTTTCAAAGAACAGTGGACCGGTCGATGATATAGTTATTTTCAGCCCGGATTGGGAGACCCACCTGAGCCATCTAAAAACTGCTATGTACCCTATATGACTCAGGCCTCAGGGTAAATCCAACTAAGAGTCACCTCGGGTTCCAGGAAATCTGGTACTTGGAAAACATCGTAGGCCAGGGGGTGCTGCAACCGTTGCCCAAAAAGGTCTCTTCATTGGAGCAAGTCCCTGTTCCCAGAAACAAGAATCAGCTTGGGAGGTTTCTTGGCTTGGTGGGATATTATAGTAAATTTGTACTTCACTTCATGAGCAGAGCCTGCCCCTTGATGAATTGCCTACAGAAGTCCCAGTCAAACTAAATCAGGTGGATGCTCAAGGTGATGTGAGCCTTCCAAGATTTCAGGACGGCTCTCTCCCAGAACCCTATCTTGCACAACCCCAATTTCTTACACCCCTTTACAGTCCACACAAAAGCTTTGGTGTCAGGACTGAAGCAGTATTAATGCAGGAGTGTGAAGGCCAGGAACATCCCATCCTTTTCCTGAACTGTAAATTGCAACCAGCTGAACAGAACTTCGCCACCATTGAGAAAGAGGCCTTGGCTGTGATGTAGGCCATCGGCTCCCTTCAATATTACCTGGTGAACAACCCATTCACACTGATAACAGATCATGCCCATCTGCTTTGGATGCACCGGATGAAAGATCATAACCCATGAGTTCTTCGTTGGTATCTGTCACTCCTTCTGTTTTTCTTCATGGTAAAACATCACCATGGGTCCCAACATCTGACGGCTGGTTACATATCGCAAATGTTTGAGGAAGACAACAACCCTGGGTCAGGGGTGTTAAGAGGGGGGTGTCTCAGGACGGGCTCCCGCCCGCGAGTCCCAGGCCTTTGGGTGAGCCCCACACTCAAATGATCGTGCAGCCGAGGGGTTTTGGCAGCCACTCCCTAGGCCGAGGAAATGGCCGGCTCAGCAAAAACGAGTCCTTCTCCCTCCCCAGGAGCCGTCGCTGGTGAATAGCAGCCTGAGCCACACGGCGTCACAGCTGCAGCAGGAATGGCTCACCCGAGCCCAGCCACACTGAGATCGCCATGGGAAAACACACCCTGCCCCAACAAACAGCCGATGAGCGGGTGGGCACGTGCAGGGCAGGGCCGAGCAAGAAGACCAGCAAAAAAATTGCTGGGAGGGTGGTGCTTCCCCCTCCCGCCCAAATAGGGTTAGGGATGGAGTGAGAGAGGGGCCTCTGTGGCTGAGAGGGGATAAAAGGCCAGAGAGGAGCTGCAGCCAGAGAGGATAGAAGCCAGAGGCTGCCTATAAGGTATGTCCTGAGGCAACCTGGCTACCTCCGAGGGAGAGTTGAGCTCTGACTCCCCTCGGACTGTTCTGAGCTGAGGAAGCTATCTCGGCCTCCACCTCCTCCAAGGCAGAGACGCTCCCAGCGGCGGGCGTTAGACCCCTGCGTGACAACTATAATGGGCCCGACTTTTTCAGTAAACCCGGAAATAAAGCCAAAATACAAATTTACCGGTATGAGTATTTGGCTTATTTTGGATTAACTGAAAAAATCAGGCCCAATAAACCCAAACCTGACATTTACTATATATATTTTTTTTGCACAACCCTATAGGTGACACACAGACCAGGTGGACAAGAACAGTATCCTTGATTCCTAACCATGACAGGCAGCAAGCTGGAACAGTATAAAGTTTGTTACTGATCCTTCCTTGTGGTAGTCGGTTATGCTATTGAGGTAGAAGGTGAAGCCCATCTGAGTATTACCATCATGGACGATGGTTTTTCTGCCGCTTCTAAGTCTAACCCATGGGGATTATTCAGTGTACAGGCTATTGCTACTAGTGGGTGTATTAATGTCAGCTTGTCATTGTTTGCAATTAATGCTGTGTTACACAATGCACTTTCTGCTTTGCAACGGCTTTTTTTGGGGGAGGGTGGTTGTTATAGTCACTCCACCCCACCTCTAAAATGAAATCAACTGTCATTTCCTAACAATTCAAAGCTGTTAAACAATTGCTTGCAAGGCAGCTTGTGTGCGATATGTGGGAGGTAGCATGTAATGTAGAAATGAGAGGTGGTTTCTAGTTTACAGCATTGACAGCAGCCGTAATGTATGACTCTTTTGGATGCACTGTGGCAGAAGCAGAGTGAAGATTGTCTTGTGTTATTCACCAGAGAAATTGTTACATACAGAAAAAAAGCAGCAAAAGAACGAAAGACTGTAGAATTAGGGAGGGTAGGGTGGAGAGAAGTGGCAGATACACATTTTGCTGTCATTGATATTTAATAAGAATTGGTGGGGTAATATTATGTAAAGATAATGTATTTGAATATATTAATAACAAAACTCTACTCACCATGTTAACTGACCTTTTACATATCATTGTCCCTTTCCGTTTACCAAAAAGGCATTTACTCCATGAAAGGAAGGCTTGATTCAATAGATTTTCCATATCTGGTAGGCTAAACTATATGCTAAATTGACATTTAGAATAATCTCAGAACCCCTTTTTTAAAAATGGAGGGGAATGACAAATTGAACTATTTCCACGTGATTTAAATTTGAGATTCTGAAAATGCTTTTTTGAAACCATTTAAAATAATAGCCAGATATCCAGTGGATATTCAGGTTATCTGGTAATGATAATAGGACCTTTTTCAATGACTGTGTAATTACTTTCTCACTGTGCTCAGGGTGAGTTTGAACTATCTGTCTTGTTCACAATTTAAACCTGCAGTGTATGAGCAAAGGGGTATTCAGTCTGACATTTTACATGCCAAGCTAGCTTCCTATAAAGGGAAGGAAAACTGCTGGTAGTTTTGTTTTGCTAATCTTTGAAATAAAAAAGGGGGGAGCAGTCCAAAAATATATCAAGACATGTGACTGTGATGCAAGAACTGAAGTAAACTCATGCATATTAATTCATTGCTATGCAACTTTTGAGCATGGATCATTGGTAGCCTAATACTTCCTGACCTTCACAGAGAATTTTAAAACAGCACAAGATACCACAGGAAATAATAAAAACTAGTGGACTTCTGGTAGACTACGTAGGTATGGGTAGTACAGTTATTTGAAAGGATTGCCTGAATACTTTCTGTCCTAATTTTTTTTTTTTTACCACACTCAGGATCAGAAATGACCATTTCCATGATGATATAGTACCTGTTTGCCAAGCTGAATTCTGGGGAAGTTGGAAGAGGAGAGAAGACACCAGAGAGGAATGGTGAATTTGCCTGTGTGAATGGGCCACCCCAGATCAAACACCACATATAGGACTATCTACTCCTTGAGAGGAAAGGCTCAGCTCCTACATTTCCTGGCCTGCAGTACAGCCATGTAGCAGAATAAACAGAGAATGAGTGGTGGAGTTTGATGTAGTAGAATGGATGGTACTACTTCATACTGCAGATGGTGTTTCACATTTTTAAATGCTCTCCTTTGTTAAAAACAACTTCTCAGCAACCAGCACCTTTCTACTTCATGCACTTTTTTTTTTACTTTCAAATTTTTTAAATGTGGGAGTGGGGCAGCTTGAAGTGCTGCAATTCCACTCCAGGATTTTCCTTACATCATTCTGCAGTATATATCAAACAGGCTGAATGTGATCCAGTGCTGAGTAAACAGCAACTGGCCTGAGAAGGAGTGATTGAGACTAGGGGCCTGTAACAGGTATTTCTTCCTGGAGCGAAGGGCCCACTAAAAAACTTTCTGAGAGTCATCTGAACACAATCATAAGTTTGAAGCCAGATGGTGCCTCATCTTAAATTAGGATATCTATGAAGAAGGTTAAACTAGTTGAGAGGGAAATCACAAACTGGAAATAAAATTGCCAATATTGTAATGCCCTCATATAAAGCTATGATGTGGCTTCATTTCAAATGCTGCGTGCAGTTCTGGTAACACAATCTCTAAAAGGATATTGCAGAGCTGGATAAAGTACGAAGGAGGGCAAACAAGATTATTAGGGGGTTGAAGCCTCTTTCCTTTGAGGAAAGGCTGGAGAGCCTGGGACTTTTCAGTCTAGAAAAAAAGAGAGCTAAGGGGAGACATGATAGAGACTTATAAAATTATGCACTGGGTGGAGAAAGAGGATAGCGGGAGCTTTTTATACCTCTTCCATAGTACTAGAACTCAGGGCACCCAATAAAATTGTTGGAAAATAGGTTTGTTTCAGTTTCAGTCACCTTTATTGGCACAATAATAATAATAATAATAATAATAAGAGTGCATACATGTACTCCATCTCGCTCAGAAGGGTCTCACAGGTTCAGAACAGACAAAAGAGTACTTCTTTACCCACTGAGTAATTACATTTTGGAATTAACCACCAGTGGTGGTAATGATGGACACAAGCATAGGTAGCTTTAAAAAGGAGCTTAGACAGATTCATGGAGGATAGATCCATCAATGGCTACTAGCCTCCATGTATAGGTGCTGGAAGGGCCTCAGCCTCTATATTGGGCCACCTATCTACCCTGGGCCTAGCCTGGCACCCACTGGAGATGGGCGCAAGAATGAAGTGAAACACAAGAGCAGGCACTGCTGTGCTGCCAGGGACAAAATGGAAGTCGCTTGGCACCCATATCAGGATAGCTCCAAACAGGCTGAGAGGGCAAGATCAGGCCTCCTTGGTGACTCCCTCCAGGTCAATACCAGGTGCAAACCCCCACAATAGGAAAGATACTACCTACTTTGCATTTGTGTTCACGATAGGTATGCAAATCATGCTGGGGTTTGGAAACAATCAAACTCCCTTCAGACTCCAGGAACCTCCATCCTCAAGGCTGGAGGGCCGGGTTCTCATCAGAATTGGAAGTCAACACACCCATGACTAACCTTCTGTCTTTCCTGGGAACAGATCTCAGAATAACTTTTTCCATCTAAGAATCTATGGCAGATACTTAGCACTACTTAATCATAACCACTACGGAATTGTCTCACACTCAAATGACTAATCCAACCAAGAAGCAATCAGCCTTTACCTACTCTCAATGATCACCATTGCCAGTGTAGTCACCCTGCTCCAGGACAGAAATTTGGTATAAATATAGCCACCATTTGCTATGGTTCCTTGTACTTCCTTTTTGGATCCAAACATTGTGCCCTGAACTTTGCTGTGTGGCTCCTTCCTAGCGAGAGACACTGGTCGTTGATTGCTCCAAGTAGCTGCTCCCCCGGATGTTGCCCTTCTCCTCGGACAGGTAGCTATACAACTTCCCTCTGTCCCTTTTACCTGTAGATCTTGTGTGTGTGTATGCTCTTATATTGTGTTTTGTGTGCACTTGTACCCCATTTAAACACCTTCAATAAACTACTTTCTTTTGATACAAACATTTCTTTATTGAAAATTTTTTCCACTGATTTGCTCATCCCTCATATACATTGGGAAAAGATTCACCTTGAAAACCTCTTGCAGTGCTCTAAGTGTCTCCATAGCTAAATTCCTCACTAAAACCAGGAGACCCCCTCTAGTTCCCTTAACATCTATGTACTGTTCATTTGGTCCTCCAGGGCAACTGATTGGCCACTGTGTGAAACAGTATGCTGGATGAGATAGACCAGTGGTCTAATCCAGTAGGCTCTATTTATGTTCATATGGAAGTACATTAACAATTTCAATATTCCATTGAATGAATAAGTCAGGCAAAAGTATTTTACACACACATAAACGCACACAAGTCAATATGACATCTGAAAAGAATTCCATGCATTTCCTTGTAAGAAGGAAATTTTTCTGGACAGAAAAACAAAGGCATAGGAAAAATATTTCTGACTTATTTTCCAATGAATTTATTTAACTATGTGGTTCAAGTAGCAAAACTCTGCTATGCAACTATTTTTGGCTACAGATCCATTCTGTACCAGATGCAGCATGGAGCTCAAGTAAATCATTACCACTTTTTCTTATGAGACACACTTCCCTTCTCTCCTTTCCAAAGTCTGAGCTAAAAAGTTCGGATGAATCGGTCCTATTACAATAGTAATCATAACCCATTGAAAAAGTAAGATTAAATGTAACAATTCTCTTTTCAATACAGAATGTGGTGAATGGCCGCCACGTTAGCAAATGCAACGCAATCTAGTCCTGGTTTAAGAGCCTAACATCTGGAGAACATTATTACACAATCACCATTGTTTGGCCCATGCCCAATGCATGGTGTTGTTGTGTTCTATCTCCTGACAATCTCTGTGGCCTTGATTAAGGCATATATTTACAATTTTACTCAATTTTTGTCTCTTCTTCTTAAGTCACTTATAGTGCTACAGAATGGAGATAACGCAAAAAACCCTTGTTTCCATTTTCAGGCTATGCAACATTGTATCAAAACAAAAGGACCTTTTAAAAATATCTAATTTTAGCAAAGAAAACTCTGCTTATAAATGTCCCAAGAAATGACAGTTGACCCATCAATTTAAATAACGCAGTTTGCATGTTTTATTTCCAGCGTATAGAAGGGTAAAGTAACTTGGTGAGTAAATCAAATTGCATATCTACCAACTCCTATAAAAATGTGTACTGATAACTTAGCGGTTACACTGGCAATTATATATGCACTATAATTTGGTCTTTATTCTAGCTGCTGTGCTTGAAAATAACACTTTACTTATGAAGAACCTTTTCTCCTCTTAAATAATGAAAAAACACAGTTGTCAGCATAATATCTTGACATTTAGGATGCCAGCTTGTCTCTACTGGTGTCAGATGTGAAAATAAATAGATATTAAACTGTCAGTCAGTGAAATTACAAAGTCAAGAAGAGCTCTTGCAGAGATCCTGTGTGTTCTCTTTGATGGACACAGGTGTTTGTTATGAAATCCAGCTGGGCCTTCAAGTGAATAACGCACCTTCCAGCCGTCTTGGATTAGCGACGACAGCCGTGATGAACTTCCCCGCATTGCCCTGGGGCTTCAAAATAATCTTTACGACCAAAGTTTTCCTGTGTTCTAAAATTTGAGGTGTCTGAATGTTTCCAGCACAGCATACCCTTGGGACCAAGTGCAGCGTCCCTCCTAAAGAATGAAGGATATGCCTGCTGGCCTCCCTTACTAATGGGATTCAGACCCCAGAAATCTACATCATTTATTTATTATTCATCGGCCACTCAAAATCAATCATATTTCACTAATAAACATTAGCACTATTAAAAATTAACAATCATCTTCCAGCCTGCTGAGACTGATCACTTTCTTCCCGTTTGATGTGTATCGGACCAAAGGAGTTCACGTTTGTTGGCACTGTTATCCTTGCTGCTCTCCTCATCAGACTATGTTAGCCCACAGCTAGGTGACAGCCTGCCGCCTATACTCACCCTCCCCTGCTAAGGAATACAGTCCTATTACTACTTCTTTGAAACTTTTCTCAGCCATTGAACATTTCTTTTTCCCCTCTGTTGACATAATATCTGAGTTTAGAGCCAGGGGTTCAGGGGATGGATCCAACCAGCTTTTCCACTGGTTAAAAAAAAAGGGAGAGGGGTTCCCTCTGCATCAAACATGCTATGCTGAGGATTGTGGCACCTGCATGGCCATCATTCTGCCTGGCTTGCTTTATTTTTAGACTTACCTTCCCAATTGCCACTGCAAATTCCTCTTCCCCCAAGTGAAGGCTGGGGCCTGCCCAGTGTCAGGAAAACTCCTACACACCTGCACTTTGGATCAGGCATGGCCTCTTCTGTGCAAGGTTTGGCTTCTTGTTCTCTGTTAGACTTCAGGTGCCAGGATATATAAACAAAACTTAGGAAATTGTCCCATTTTGAGGATTTTATGAGAATAACCTGGACTATGTGTGTACTGAATTTCATCTGGGTCAGAGTTGAGGCAGCTGTGCTGAGAGTCAGAGCAGGAGCCAGAGCTGCTAGAGAAGTGTGTGCTAGTTTTTGTTTTTCCTAAGCTGCTGGGGAGCAATAGCTGAGGTTGCTGTGTGAGGGGATAGTGTGTGAGGGTGGGTGGGTGCTAAGAGCCTGCTGGAGAGGGGTTTCTGCTTGGTTCTGTTTGTTCTTTATCTAGTTGTTGATGAGTGAAGAGAGCTTGTGTGCCTGCACCATGTTTGTTTTCCTCCCTGAGTTCAAGATGAACTTCACTTGTCCCAAGTGTAAGTTGATAGGGCTCACAGAGGACAAGGTTCAGAGCCTGGAGGAAAGGATTGCTACTCTCCATGACATCATGGAAGGGGAGGATTTTATTACCAGAAGCCTGGAGGCCCTGCATAGGGAAGGGGAGATGATTCAAAGGGATAACAGTGTGGTTGCCTGCCCTAAGGAGACTCCTACTGCACGACCCCCAAAGGCATCAAGCTAGACGGCACACAGTGCCATTAGAACTCAGGAATCGATTCCAGCCCCTTGTGGTGGCGGCAGAGCTTCCAGTGAAAGAAACACAAACACAAGGAAGACGGGAGAGGACGGGGAGACATGAAGAAACAGCACTGGAAGGAAAAGGAAAGTGTTGGTTGTAGGTGACTCCCTGCTGAGGGGTATGGAACGTCGTGTGTCCAGGCCTGACCCCATGGCCCGAGAGGTGTGTTGCTTGCCAGGGGCAAAAGTTAAAGTTATTGTAGACCAGATACCAAAACTGGTCACACCTACTAGCACGTGAGGGAATTCACCTTTCAAGGTCAGGGAAGAATGTTTTTGGATAGATTCATCAGGTGGCCTTTAAACTAATACCACAAGGGGAAGGTGACGACCAACACAGGGATTTAAATGAAGGAGAACAAGCAGCAGAGGCCCACCTGGGAGGGCCAGGTCTTAAAAATACAAAGGTGCAGGGCTTCAGGTGTCTATGTACCAATGCTCAAAGCTTGGGCAATAAGAAGGAAAAGCTTGAGTTTCTACTGCAGTCAGAAGGATATGATTTAGTAGGAATTGCAGAGACTTGGTGGGATGATTTCCATGATGGGAATGTAGTAGTGAATGGATATGAGTTGTTCAAGAAAACCCTGAATGGCCAAAGAGGTGGCAGAGTGGCACTGTATGTGAGGAGAGGGTTTGCTTATTAAGAAATACTAGAGGAGGAGGGTGACAGCCCAGTGGAAAGTATTTGGGTGAGGATAAGGGAAGGAAGGACAATCAGTATTGTGGTTGGAGTCTGCTACAGACCTCCTGACCAGTGTGAGGAGGTGGATGCTGCCCTCCTTGAGCAGCTTGACAGGGTATCCAAACAACAAGACCTGGTAGTTATGGGTGACTTCAACTTTCCTGATCTGTGCTGGGAGACAAAATCTGCAAAGTGACTAGTCACGCAAGTTCCTCACCTGGCTGACAACTTCCTTCATCAAATGGTTGAGGTAGCTACTAGAGACTCAGACATATGCGACTTCATATTGACCAACAGGCATGAGATGGTAGATGAGGTGAAGGCAGTGGGGAACTTAGGGGGAAATGACCATGTCCTCCTAGAATTCCCTTTGCTGTGGGGGGACCAAGGAAGTTCATAGCCACACACATCTGTTAATTATGGTAGGGCATATTTTAATAAACTCAGAGGCATGATGAGAATCACTCCATGGGCAAGACTGCTGGAAGAGAAAGGAGCAAGTGAAGGGTGGGCTCTCCTAAAACAAAAGCTCTTGCAAGCTCAAGCACTCACTATTCCAACAAAAAGGAAACATGGTAGAGGATCCAATAGGCCAATGTGGATGAACAGAGAACTCCATGATGAGCTAAGGGAGAAAAAATGAAATGTTCAAGAAATGGATGCAAGGACATACCTCTAAAGTGTATCTGCTGGTTGCTAGGCACTGTAAATCAGCCATCAGAGAGGCCAAAGCTCACAGTGAGCTGATGCTGGCCAGGAAAGCTTGCTACAACAAGAAAAGCTTCTTCAGATATGTGAGGAGCAAACACAAGGGAAAAGAGGCCATAGGCCCACAGTTGGGTGAAAATGGAGAAACTCTGAGAGAAAGCAGAAAGGCTCAATGCCTATTTTGCCTAATTTTTTCCCCTGAAAAAGAGAACGGGCTTATCTAGAGATGATAGTAGCCAAGGCACAGTGTTCGGGCTGGTTGAAATGAGCAGAGAGGGAGTTGAGAAGCAACTGGCTGCATTGGATGAGTACAAATCCCCCAGACCAGACGTTATGTATTCAAGAGTGCTCAAAGAACTTTGTAGAGAGCTTGCAGAGCCTTTGTCCATCATCTTCCAGACCTCTTGGAGAACAAGCGATGTGCTACAATATTGGAGGGGGGCAAACATTATCCCAATTTTCAAAAAAGGGAGGAGGGATGACCCAGGAAACTGCAGGCCAGTCAGTTTGACCTCTGTCCCAGGGAAGATACTGGAGCAGATATTAAAGAGATCAATTTGTGAGCATCTGAAGGACAACTTAGTGATCCAGGGAAGTCAGCATGGATTTGTTCCCAACAGGTCCTGCCAGACCAACCTTGTTTCCTTCTTTGATTGAGTAATAAGCTTACTGGATCAAGGGAATGTGGTTGATGTCATTTACCTAGATTTCAGTAAGGCTTTTGACAGGGTTCCCCATGATGATCTGATGGTTAAACTAGAGGACTGTGGACTGGACCCTAGGATAGTCCGCGTGGGGGAAGCACATGAGGTCAGAGACGGAGTTCAAACAGCAACCGCCTTATTGTGGAACAAGAACAGAACTTACAGCGACCAGACCCCTGCTTATATGCCCCCCTGGCCAATTGCGGCCACTCCCCCCCGATCCATGGTTGAGGGGGGACCCCAGTACCCAATGGGAACATACAGTTCAGGAGCCTTGGAGAACACCAAGCTGCCAGGGTTTCCCCTGAGGCAATTACAAGGATCATTGTCCCCTTGATTCAATCACCCACACCCATACATAACAGTTAGGTGGATAGGCAACTGGTTGAAGAACCACACTCAAAGAGTAGTTGTCAATGGCATTTCATCTGAATGGAGAGAGGTGTTCAGTGGGGTACCACAGGGTTTGGTTCTGGGCCCAGTACTTTTCAATATTTTTATAAATGATCTGGATGAGGGTGTGGAGGGCCTACTCATTAAATTTGCAGATGACACCAAATTGGGAGGAGCAGTGAACACACCAGAAGACAGAGATAGAATACAATGAGATCTGAACACTCTGGAAAAGTGGGAGGATGTGAACCAGGTACAATTCAACAAGGTTAAGTGCCGAGTTCTACATCCGGGTAACAAAAATGAGGGACATGCATACTGGATGGGGATTACACTTCTGGGTAGCAGTGTGTGAACAAGATCTTGGGGTACGGGTGGACCGTAAGTTAAAAATGAGCAGCCAGTGTGATGCAGTGACAAAAAAAACTAATGCAATCTGAGGGTGCATCGACAGAGGCATAACATCCAAATCACAAGATGTCATAGTTCCCCGATACACTGCATTGGTCAGGCCGCACCTGGAGCATTGTGTGCAGTTCTGGAGGCTTCACTTTAAACAGGATGTGGACAGAATCGAACGGGTGCAGAGGAGAGTGATGAGGATGATTAGAGGAATGGAGACCAAGCCCTATGAGGAAAGGCTGAGGGAGTTGGGAATGTTTAGTCTGGAGAAGAGGAGGTTGAGGGGGGAACAAGATTGCTCTCTTTAAGTATTTGCAGGGCTGTCACTTAGAGGAGGGCAGGGAGATGTTCCTGTTGGCAGCAGAGGATAGGACTCACAATAATGGCTTTAAATTGCAGGCAGAAAGGTACCAGCTGGATATTAGGGAAAAACTTTTTACAGTAAGAGTTGTTCCATAGTGGAATCAGCTACCTATGGAGGTGTTGAGCTCCCCCTCACTGGCAGTCTTTAAGCAGAAGCTGGAAAAACAATTGTCAGGGATGCTCTAGGCTGATCCTGCATTGAGCCGGGGGGTTGGATTAGATGGCCTGTATGACCCCTTCCAGTTCTATGATTCTATCTTTCTGCCTTTTGTGGAAGTACTAGCAGTTTTGATGGCTACATTTGTGAGAATGCCCAGTGTCACTGCATGTGTGTGTGTATCACATGCCATTTTTATTTTCTTCTAAAATAAACATTCTCATTTGTATTTGTAGGATTCTCATATATATGTTCTAAATAATTGACCAATGATAATTTTATTGCAACAACATAATAAACCTTATTTGTAATGCCTACCTTAAAATTCAGCTGAATTATTTAATCAAGCCCAATAACACAGGGAATTCTAGCCCCAGACGAAAAGAACTAACAGGGTTCTTTTCATCAAATCACCTCAGCTTGCAGTCTAAGCAATTTCAATCCAATATGTAAAACCAATCTAAGATTTAAGGTTTAGTTATTGACTATGTAACAGGAAAACTTGGCAGGCAATGAACGAAATTAATCATCTTCTTGCAGGTTACAATAATATATTTCTGTGCCAAATGACTCTCCACGGAAACACAACGACTGCTACAACTAGGAAAAATGTGGGGAATCAATTAAAGTTGTCTTCCCCCAACCTTTCCTTTGTGATATGTTTCACATTAAGTTGCCAGTTTGTAATTCAAGAGCACAATGATGTGACCTAAAAAGACAGAAGTGTATTAGGGAGAAATTATGCTTTCCACAGTTTACACTGCAAGGCTGCATTCCTAGACTCACACAGAAACAAGTCCCATAAAACTCAGTGGGGTAAAAACTTCGGAGTAAATATGCAGATTATAAATGTTTTAACATCCGTAGTGGGTTAGTAGTTCTTAGTAGGGATGTGTTCAGAAATTTTATTCATTTTGGTTTGCTTTATTCTTTAAGAATTTTGTTCAGGTTCTTTGCCACTCCAGAGCCAAGTGTGGGGAGGAGGACGGGGGGCGACAACCCATTAGTGTAACCACTGTTAAATAAGCAACCTGAACAACACAACAGTAACCGGAACAATTAAATTTGGAGAAAACTGGCCACAACTTAATTGGCAAAAGGTTCTTTGCCACTCCAGAGCCAAGTGTGGGGAGGAGGACGGGGGGGCGACAACCCATTAGTGTAACCATTGTTAAATAAGCAACCTGAACAACACAACAGTAACCGGAACAATTAAATTTGGAGAAAACTGGCCACAACGTAATTGGCAAAAGCTGAAATGCATTGGCGCAACATGTGGGCTGAATCAATGACATCATTTGCGCCGAAGCCAGTCTGCTTCTGAGGGCATGCCTATCAGGGACATATCTGCATAAGCAAGTTCTGTCCTTGGGTCTTAGAAGCAACTTTCCTGAGCTTTCTGACTGGATTGCAAATGGAGTCAGGCCAGTTATGGTGCCATTTTTGAAAATTCAAAATCCATTTTAGCTGCTAGGAGGGAACGACAGTTTCCCAACTAGACTCTGAGAAAGGGGTTAATATAATCACATAGGCCTTTTATGCATGGCTGTTTCCTCACTGTCACCCCACCAACTACTTCGGGGCTTTGTTTCGATTATGCTTGCATTTTCCAACCATCAGAAGTCACCTTGCTCTCCCTGCTCGTTTCTGATGTTTCACCCATGTTTTCTGGATTCGTGTTTAGCCAGCAACCAGAAAATGCGCGGAAATGCGCAGGGAGAGCGAGGCGACCTCTGATGGTCAGAAATGGCATCCATAACCAAAACAAAGACCCAAAGTTATTGGAGGGGTGACCACAAGGGAAACAGCAATGTATAAAAGGCCATATGGTCTGAGCACAGGGTTACCAGGTCCCTCTTCCCCACCGGTGGGAGGTTTTTGGGGTGGAGCCTGAGGAGGGTGGGATTTGGGGAAGGGAGAGACTTCAATGCCATAAAGTCCAATGGCCAAAGTGGCCATTTTCTCCAGGTGAACTGATCTCTATTGGCTGGAGATCAATTGTAATAGCAGGACTCTTTGCGCCAGAGTGTTGTATATCATGATTATTATTATTTTCTTACCCCCCTCTTCCTATTTTTCCTTTCTGTACCCTGAAAAAATTTAATAATGTATATATATATTTTTAAAAGTAATAGCAGGAGATCTCCAGCTAGTACCTAGAGGTTAGCAACAACGACCAGCACGTGGGCTCCCCTTTTAGATGAATTCACAAATTTCACAAATTCCACAAAACGCAATTGAATGCATTGTTATGTGCTATATTCAAACATAAAATAAATTGTGTTAATATCACACAGAACCATAGTAAACAAACAATTCAGTACAAACTTCCAACACAAGTACAAGAAGGCAAAAATCAAAATAATGTCTGCAAAAAGTGGTAACATGGTGAACAGTCTCTCAAAACACTGGCCTCAGTCAGTAAAGGCTGCGAAGAACAAAACAAGACAAGTCCCGGGGCCAAGATCCAAGCGAGATAGTCAAGGGGACACGGAAGCCACCATGGAAAGAAGCAGTAATACTCATGAGGTGGCAAAGCTGGAAGTGTGGAAAGCCCACGGATCGCAGGCACTGAAAGCACTGTATTTCAAAGCTGTAGAGACCTGCCTCCAAGGAGCAGGAGAAAGGAACAGATCTCCCGGGTGCTGGGAGATGAGGAGAGATTCCAAAAACTCCCCACAGGACAGATGACACCACCAATCCGGAAGAAAATAATATGGTGAAGTCCAACCTGAACGCCACCTCTAGGTTGGTGGGCGTTTCGAAGCTTCTTCAGCTAGTTGGTCTTAATTGCAACAATGCCATGCGCAAAAAGAATTTATTGAATGTCTCTTTATATGTTTGTATTGTCATATTTGTTGCACTTTGGTGGTGTTACTCACTAGTCACATAGTTAGCAATTAGTAAGTTGTAATATACTTGTTATTACATAGATTTTGCATTTCTAATATATTGAGCTTCGCGCTGTTTTTTCCTTAATAGCTGCAACTTTACAGCAGAGGTGTATTTTTTCTAACTTAGTTAATTCAGCATAGGTAATTGTGTAGAGGCATCTGCTTGGCATGCAGAAGGTCCCAGGTTCAATCCCCGGCATCTCCAGTTAAAGGGACTAGGCAAGTAGATGATGGGAAAGACCTCAGCCTGAGACCCTGGAGAGCCACTGCCAGTCCGAGTAGACAATACTGACTTTGAGGGACCAAGGGTCTGATTCAGTATAAGGCAGCTTCATGTGTTATACTAAGTACCTAGAGGTTGGCAGCACTATCTGAGCACCCACCAAGAGCAGCTTTCACCTTCAGCTGCCTTGCCTAAGTCATGCTTGCTATGCAGATATGAAAGTGTGACATCTGCTCAAAATATGTCTCATTATTAATTACAAATGAAATAAGAGTTTAAGAGTAACTGTGATAACGAGTATTAGGAACAGTCTAAATGTGCATTACAAGCCTGTTGTTGTGCATTACAAGCCTTTTTGTGTTCAGCGTGGTGGGCCACAAGCTGGGTGAGCTTAGAATAAATGGTCACAGCAGTTGCCAGTGTCACAGATTTTGAGAAGGGTTTCAGTAACTGCTCTAAAGCACATTTTTGCTTACACACCAATCCTAAAACATAGTTAGATAAAGAACCGGTAGTGCAACCATCTGAGAGGCAGGCAAACAGCTTCCTTCTGGCATGCACAGTAGTGGGTACAGGGCCGGATTTAGGTTTGATGAGGCCCTAAGCTATTGAAGGTAATGGGGCCCAAGAGAGTGGGGCCCTAAACTATAGCTTGTTTAGCTTATACGTAAATCCGGCACTTAGTGGGTACAGTCCTTACCTTGAACCAGCAGACCTGGCTTAAACCTCTGCTCAGCAATGAAACCACTGAGTGACTATGGTCCAATAATTAGTTATTAGCCTAACTTACCTCATATGGTTTATGTAACAATACAATTAATCATCACCTTTATTGGCATAAAATGTAACAATACATATAAAGGCAAGGGGAAAATATTTATGTTCTTCTGAGCACCTTACTTACTTACTTACTTACTTACTTATTTCATTTATATTCTACCTTTTACCCCTGTGGAGACCCAATACAGCTTACATTGCTCTCCTCTCCTCCATTTTATCTTCACAACAACTCTGTGGGGTACATTAGGCTGAGTGTGAGTGACTGGCCCAAGGTCACCCAACAAGCTTCCCGTGGCAGAATGGGGATTCATACTTGGGGTCTACCAGATCATAGAGTGATATTTTTTGATATAAATTAGATTATGTTGTGTAATAAGATCATTTTGATACAAGGACTGATACCAATGCCTGCGTCTCCATTGGGAAGAAAGGTGGGGTATAAACTAATTAAATAAATAATAAAAATAGACCCTAACCAATGTTTTTTACCCATTTTGAAGAATATATTGGTAATTCTGTTTTTTTTGCGAAGTAGTCAGCCATTACTGATTTTCACATTGAGAAACTCTGAAATGTTTCTAAGAAGGCCAGGGTTTTCTGAAGCACAGTTTGAAAAGCATTGAAGTAGGCCAGTTAAACTAGGACCACATCTAATTTTATCAAAGGGTTCTCATGAATTAATTAAAAAGATTAGAAATAGAACAAGGGTTCTCCTCCATGCCTCTCTCTCATTCCCTTTCAGACATATTTCCTAATTTGTTTTTCTTTCATGCATTGTTCATTGACTGTCATGTTCAAATTACTTCTATAAGGACCCAGGGAATTGCAGTCAAGAAAATGACATATAAAAGCATAATTAGCAAGCCTTTAAAAAGACAACAATAAATAAAAATATTCACAAGGTTTCCCTGAGGTGGAGCTGTATACCTCTCAGCCTTTTTTGTACCATCGTTCCATCTGCACAAACAAATGCTCTCCTTAAAAATGTAACTATAACCGAAAAAATATAACACTAGGCTATTGTAATATTATATACTATGTTCACTATGAATTTCTATCAAACATGACAGTAATGTCTAGAAACTAAAGTATTCATACAATATTTCATAAGCAACTGCACAGAACCCAACCTTCCAACAGAGGTAAAGGCAAACCCAAGAGTCCAACAGGTAAGTCAACAAGGTTCAACATGTAAATTAAAAAGTCTGTATCTTTAAAGAACCAAGTGATATATCTTCCTCCTTAGGTGCAAAGTGGGCCAGGTAAGTATAATAATCCAAGACTTTCCAGAGACCCACGGCTTGAAGTAGATCAAGAAGACGGGCTTTCCGGATAATAATTAGGCTCCATTTGCGCTTCCAGCTTCTTCAGTTACTTGATCCAAAAAGTCACAATATATCCAATGTGTTATTTCTTACTCCTCAAGAGTCCATTTCTACTGCTTCACTCCCGACTAGGGCTGTCAATTCAATTCCATCCAAACTGAAAAACAGCTGAATTTTCCACGATTTGGCGGTTTTTAGTTCGGATGGAACCAAATTCAAAAAAAGGTGGGAAAACGACGTGCCGAATTCGGCGAGTTCCGGCAATCACTGAATAAATTCTGCAAAATCAGGGGGCTCCGAATCAGCAGCATAACTGTCAGTTAATAAGCAACTAGCAGCATTCTCCCACAGCCAATGGTGGCCAAGCTGGGTCTTCTCCTGGCCAATCAGAACAGGGATTCCCTTTTGAATTGGCCTGGAGTATAAAAACTCCCATCCTCCCATCCCGTCCTGAGTCTGGAACTCATTTCCTTCCATTTTGGTGGTGCTGCTCCTGACTCTGAGAGATCCCGATTCCTGCTTACTGGAATAGAAGTGGATTGGATTAACTTCTGATCCCTGCTCCTGCTGGAAGACATCCACACATTTTGATTTTTGGGGTTTTCCTCTATACCTTTTCTCCTGTGTGTGTGTGTGGGGGGGGGGGAAAGCAGATTCTCTCTGTGTGGTGGGGAGCAGTTTCTGTGGGTGGGGGGAAGCCAAAGGGGGGGTTGCTTGTTCTGCCGTGTGTTTGTGCCCGCTCGCCTCTGCGGGAGTTTACATTCTGCTTTTTTCTGCCCGTTGCCTGGCCACCCTCACCTGGAGTTGAGTCCTTGCAGCGGTGCGCATGTGTGAGTCTCTCCCTCTGCTTGCCAACCGCCCTGCCTCCTCCTTGGGTCGATTGTAGGTGGTTGAGCCAGGCCGTACTGGCTTGAGGGGGAGGGGATTTGCCAGTTCTGCCATGTGTTTGTGCCCGCTCACCTCTGCGGGAGGTTGTGTTCTGCTTTTTTTTTCTGCCCGTGGCTTGGCCAGTGAGTTTAGTCTGTGCTGCGGTGTGCACATGTGAGTCTCTCCCTCTGCTCACCAACCGCCCGGCCTCCTCCTTGGGTCGTTTGTAGGTGGTTGAGCCGAGCCATACTGGCTTGAGGGGGGGATTTGGTGCCCGCTCACCTTTATTTGGGGTTGAGCCGAGCCGTATTGGTTTGAGGGGGAGGGGGTTTGCCCGTTCTGCCGTGTGTTTGTGTTTGTGCCTTCTCGCCTCTGCGGGAGGTTGCGTTCTGCTTTTTATGTTTTCTGCGCCATTGTACTATTACCATCATGCCTTGCAACGTTATGTAAAATGGCTCCCACCCCCTCAGACTGTCCTTAGATTTTAAAGTGCGCAGTTTTTTTCCCCAGCAGGCATTCATGCCCAAGTTTTTTTTCTACCCTTAAGGTGGGACCTCAACCTTCAAAAATGCCCCCCCCCGAGCCGCGGAAAGCCGCAAATGTGTTTGTAATGGCTTTATTGCAATGGGCAGATGGGGGGCCCTTCCAGGCCCCATAACCCAGGACCCACTGACCCAATCTTCACAAAACATGGGGGTTCTTGCAAGAAGGGTCCCCTCAAGCTACACTGAAAGTTTGGGACCTCTATGTCCAAAAATGCCCCCCTGGAGCAGCGGAAAGGCACGAATGTGTTTTTAATGGCCAAATTTATTCGTGAACTCCGAACTTAGTGCCGAATTCCACGGATCCGAATCAGGAGAGTTCGGACTTCGGCATTTCCCAAATAAAAACGGGCCGAATTTTGCTGAATCCGCCCTACTCCCGACATAGGCTTCCTAAATTGCCATGCATTCCCTGGATTTACCTGTGAGAAGCCTGAACATGCTGACATCTTTGAAGTCATCTTTAATTAAATGAAAAGAACTTATGCAGAAAAAGAAAGTTAGTCCTAGGGATGTCACCAACATTGGCTTGGAATACAAATTTGCATATCTAATTTGCTTTGTTCAGTTTCAAACTTGTTTATTCTTTATCTTTATTGTAACCATGCATGCTGATATTCTCTTTTGTAAATCTACTTTTAGCCAAACCAATTTTTCACAAGTGAAGAATTTTACAACAATTAAAATCAATTAAAAAAAACCATTTTTCAAAAGAAAAGCAGAAATAGGAAGAGTGGAAATTTTTTAAAAGAGGTAACATTTTTACTGGTATAGAATAGGGATAACATGAGGTTAAAAAATGACTGGGGGGAATTTTAACAAGAGAGTAAACAGCATCTTACAATGTAATTCTGTTCATTTAAAAAGAATATAATTATGCAGCTCTAGGAGAGAAGACTGAATAGCAGACAATTAGCAAACAATATCCGCTTCTAGAATTGCCAGTCTCCAGGTGGTGGGCGCCTGGAGGTCCCTCCGAATTACAACTGGTCTCCAGGTTACAAAGATTTCCCCTAGAGCAAATGGTTGCTTTGGAAGGGGGACTCTATGGCATTATACTCCAACAGGGTCCCTCCCCAAACCCACCCTCCCCAGACTCCACCCTCAAAGTCTCCAGGAATTTCCCAACCTAGAGCTGGCAACCCTATTAACTTCTGTTTATACATGACAGAATCAAGAACGCTCTCGGTGCAGTGACTGTCAATAGGTGAAAACACTGTGCACACAAACCACTAAGGGAATGAGCCTCATTGGTGGAATAATTGCTACTTCAGGTTAGAAGGTACCCTGTCATAGATTTAAATTATTTTGTTCATTTAGAAAATTTGTTTGCCATTTCTTCAGACCTTCTCAAAGCGACTAATAATTAAAACAGCAGAAACAAGAAATCCAACAAATAAAGTTAAAAACAAAATCAACAGAAAGAGTAAAATTTAAACATTGCCAATAAAGGCAGGCCAGAGTATAAAATCATTTTTATAAGAGCTGTCTAAAGTTAATGTTGCTAAAACAGTTCACAGGCTAGTGCCAACCTTAAGACAGAGCCGCTTATTTAAAAGCCTGCCTAAAAAGAAATATTTAGGCCTGGCACCTAAAAGAGAGTAAGGTAGGAGCCAGGCAAGCCCCAAGTGGCATGGCATTCCAAAGGCAAGGTGCCACCACCAAGAAAGCCCTTTTGTTGCAGGTAGGATCTCAACAGGCAGGCTGGGCAGTATCAGAGGAGACAGCCCTTGAAATACTCCACCTCCACATTATTTAGGGCCTTATAAGATTAAAACAACAAAACATTGAATTGGGGCCTGAACAAATGGGCAGCCAGTGTAGGTCCGTGTATCCAGCTCCTGACAGTAATATCAGTAATATCATTCCTACATGCTGGACCATACTCTTTTCAAAGTAGCACCTCCTGCAGAGTACATTGCAGTGATCTATCCTAGATGTGATCACATCATGTATTACTGTGACCTAGTGTTGCCAGCAAGCAGCTGGCAGCCAGTGAAAGTCTGGGACGGCAGAGACATTGGGGGGGGGGGGCAATGTCAGACAGTGGAATTACATCTGGGGAAAACCCCAGAAGTGATGTCACACCACCCTAGGAATCGCGGGAACCTCTATGGTAAAACCATAGAGCTTCCACAGATTCCTAGAACAGGGTGATATCATTTCTGGGTTTTCCCTGTAAGTGATGGAATGTCGTAACACCAGCAGTGTTTTTTTTTTCTTTTCTCCCACCAGTCTCTGGAGTAATGGCAGGCAACTGGAGCTGAGGATAGGAGATATCCCACCCCCAGCAGGTAAATGGCAAACCTACTGTGGCCAGACCAGGCTTTTCAAGAGCATAGCACCTGAAGCTGACAAAAGGAGCTATTTGCCACAGAGGAGACCTCAGCCTCCAACTGGATCCGGCAGAACCTGATCCATGGGGGGACTGAAAGCCCCTCCAGGACAGGCTGACTCCTCAAATCTCGAACAGCTTTGTCATTGACCAACAGATCCTCAGTCTTGCTGGACTGAGGCCTCATCCATTCAATGATTTTCTCCAGACATCTGCTTAGGACTCGCACAACCCCACGTGGCTCAGCTGTTAAGGAGTCACTCCAAACCTCTGGGCGACCTCTCCAAATGGTTTCTTGTAGATGTTAAACAGCATGAGAGACAAGACTTCCCTGTGCAACCACATAGCATAGGGGCAAGCAGCAGTTAATCAACACCAACTTCTGATATTTGTCAGCCTGATATTTGTGAAGATCAGAACTACCAGGGGGCCCTCCACTCCCACCTCAGCCATTATCTCCAGAAGGAAAGCTATGAGAGCTCCAGGAAAATCAACAGGGCTGCACTCCCCCATCAATCTCCCAGCAAAGACGATCAGTCAGGACTATTTCCATCCCAAACCCAGGCCTGAATCTTGATTGAAATGGATCCAAATGATGCATCTCCTCCAGCACCTCCTGAAGTTGTATAGCTACAACCTACTCAAGGTTTCTTCCTCCTTGCTAGCTCTCCCACTGTTATGGTGCTGTCAAAAAAAGAGAATAAGGAGCCTAATAAAAATCACCTTGAATAAGGATGATTTCTGAAGATTACCAAATGAAATTATATCTAGCAATTGGATTACTTAAAATTTTAAAGAATATTGGAGATTTGGTTTGGATTTTGATGAGTTACTTCTGAGTGCACATCCATAGGATGTATTATAAAGCAAACATAATTTCCCTGAGAAGTTAACTAATTTTTATTGTTCAGTGAGGCGTGGAGATGGAACTTTTAAAAAGATAAATGGAGGAGGACAGTAAATCACAGACAATATAATGTCAAGCCTTTATGAAAGTATAGGTCATCTGAGTTGGAAATCCTCCTAGAGCTTAGCCAGACAAACTCAGAGATTGCAAAACTCCTTTCCCTAAGGAGCTGGAGCATCCCTTGGCTTGCCCATTATTCCCTGGGACCTTAAAGGCCACCTTTTTGGGAAGGTTGTTTATCTCTGTTTGAGCTGTCATTAGAATCCCTGACATGGTCACAAAGTAGATTTAAACAAACAAACAAAACATGCCATTTCATATTAGAAATCAATTTAGAAATTATAAATAAAAATTGGGGTATTTCTTTTCCCAGCATTAATTGTTGATCCAAGTCTGAGCCGAGTGGATATTGTTTGCCCATCACAAGCTAACCTACCTGTTAGGCTTCCCTAGACAATAAGTCTCTTTTGATGGTAAAATATTGGAAGGAGAGGATTTGCTTTGATTCCCATTTATAGGCTCACAGCTTGCAACTGTTTTACATTTGTTGTTTTGCATTATGCTATGCAAATCTTTTCATTTCTGACTTGGAAAGCAGATAGCAAGGTCATTCTTACTCAAAGTGTGTGGCATTAAGGCAGTGGCTGTACCAATGCTCACACAATATGACATTTCTATATGGTCCCTGGGTCATTGAGCATAAATAGTGGCTCCAGTACTACTGTGGTTGCCAGCCTCACACAGGCCATCATCCTTTTTCTATTTTAAATTGTGACCTCATTTCATATTTCCACATCCTTGTCCTATGAAAGCCGGTTGTGTAAGTAGCTTTTTTTACTCTATGTGTGTTTGCAGGCTGTGCAGCTACACACCACTCAGTTGGGGTCTGTCTCTATGATTCATTGGCTCAGATTTCCTATGGCGTTTACATGATGTCTACTAACCCCATACAGTTCTGTATCCATTACAAGGCCAGAGTAGCAAGGAAGCGCATCAGGAAGCCAAGCGTCTTGCTAAGAATAGCCCTCCTGTCTCTCTGCTTCCTTCCACAACAAAATGAACAATGGTTACTTTTTGCATGCAAATGCTGCATGGTGAAGAGAAATGATAGGAACTTGCCTGAGTTAAATAAAGGAAGGAACATTTAGAGCAAAGCTTCTTTCAAATGAGTAGTTCGATAACTACTTTACCAGGACCAAGGCACATGGCTAATGAGAGAATAAAGAATTATTCTTGTCAAGTGGGGAAAAGCTGTTGCCCTGGTTTGGTGCTAAATAATTACATTCATTATGGTTCAAACAGCCCTGCAAGTGGTCTTTTGCACTAGTAAATTCATTAGCAAAGCTAATGGGCAAACTACTATAGGGGCAAATTTAAACAATTCCAATAGAATAAATGGCAGAAACAGGTAAAGGCAGCATAGAACCCTGACAGCCAAAGCCAGTTTTCAGTGTAATTGAATTTATTGTCTCATCAGCTTTAGGGCTCCCTCCTTCTGGGCCTGAAACAAGAAGAGGGAAAGCCAAAGGATATTCAGTCAATTAGATTTGCAGTTATTTTCCTCAGTTTATCAAGCTGTCTGGCCTGAACTTCTGGCACTGTGGTGTTAAGTTGTCAAAGCAACTAACTCAAAGATACAACCAAATTCATGTGCCCCATATAAATCAAGGTAAGAGCGGAAACGTGTTTGTTGGTCTCAGGTTTTTGAAGCAAAGTAAGGAAGGGCCAAAGTCTATACACCTATACATAGGTCTACAGCAGCTCTATATAAGCAGCAGCCCATGGGATTTCTCTGTCATTAGACCAGACTGTTAGGCTGTTGGGCAGGGGACTGATGGCGTGAATGCTCCCTTCACATAAAAACTCTCTTCAGATACAAACTACTATGCCAGGGAAGAAGGCTCTTGCCTAGTACTTTCCTTAACATTCTAGATTCAGATTTAGAGCTTTCTACATTCAACGAGGAAACATTTGATCCTCCCCACCCCGACCCCAAACACACACACACCTGCAGTCTGAAGTGGTACACAGCCCAGCACTAAATTTGTATCTGGTGAGTTTTTAGCTCATGTGTTTCACATCTGATTTTGGAATAGTTGATAGGATGCAGTAAGACTACTCCAAAATAAAAAGCTAAAGGTAGTCCCTTGTGCAAGCACCGGGCCATTACTGACCCATGGGGTGACATCACATCCTGACGTTTACTAGGCAGACTATGTTTATGGGGTGGTTTGCCATTGCCTTCCGCAGTCATCTACACTTAGCCCCCAGAAAGCTGGATAGGTACTCATTTTACTGACCTCAGAAGGATGGAAGGCTGAGTCAACCTTGAGCCAGCTACCTGAAATTAACTTCCGTCAGGATCAAACTCAGGTCGTGAGCAAAGCTTTTGACTGCAGTACAGCAGCTTACTACTCTGAAACATGGGGCTCCTTACTCCATAGTAAAGGGATTCAATAGTATAGCCAAAGACAATATGGGACTTTTATGCCAGACTGAACCAGTATATGACTCTAGGTCCACTATAGTCAAAAATATGTTCTGGATACACCCTTGAAAACCTCACCCTTGTCAAAATGATGGGATGGTTGGATCACATGTACCCCTGAGGTCTGTGAACAGTAAATGCTTCCCCCCGCCCAATATTTAGTAAATGTCTCATCTCACTTCTCTCCAGAGTAGAATAAAAGAGCAATCTTGACCAGTAGGCTTCTCAACGGGCTGGTTATAGCAGGCAATCTACCGCCCATTGCTTCTGTTGCCCGCCAACTCTCAGCTGATTAGTGGGCAGAAGCAGGTGGGGGAAGAGATGGGGAGCGATCCGCGTCATCTACGAGATGATGTCACTTATGGTTTAAGCAGAAGTGCCGGTGTGAGGCTTTTCCTACCCCCTCCTGTTCCTGTTTCTCCATGCAGTCCGTTTTGCCCATCCCCATCACCATACCATTTCTCAGCTGTTTGGCAGTGGTGCAGGCTTTCTGTCTTGCTCTGCCGTGTCTCCGTGGCTTCCGTGGCTACCCCGGCAGTGCAGGCCTCCTCTGCCATTCTGCCCGGCATCCCTCGTTGGAGAAATAGAAACAGGAGAGGGCAGGAAAATCTCACACTGGCACCTCTGCTTAAACCATAAGTGATACCATCATGTAGGTGATGTGGCTTACCACCCCCTCCAGCCCCACTTCCCTAAGCCTTCCAGCATTTGCAAGGAGAGATCTGGCAACCTATTGATCAGGTTTACTCAGAATCTTGTTTAATTCTATTTAATGCGGCTTACTGACAAGGATTGACAACTCTGGCTTGGGATTAATACCTGGAATTTGGGGGTGGAGCCTGGAGAGGGCAAGGTTTGGGGAGGGTTTCCAACCTCCAGGTGGTGGCTGGAGATCTCTTGCTATTACAACTGATCTCCAGGCGACAGAGATCAGTTCACCTGGAGAAAATGGTTGCTTTGGAAGGAGGACTCTATGGCATTATGCCACATTGAAGTCCCTCCCCTCCTCAAATCTTGCCCTCCTCAGGCTCCGCCCCCAAAATCTCCAGGTATTTCCCAATCCAGAGCTGGCAAACCTAGGGAAACTGATCTCCATCGGATGGAGATCAGTTGAAATGGCAGGAGATCTCCTGCTACTACCTGGAGGTTGGCAACCCTAAGGCGAGGAGAGACAGGAGAGACGTTCTACTATTTGGGCAAAATTCTATGGTAAAAACAGCTTCTGCTGTAGAGGTTTTGCCTGAACACCAGAGCATCTCCCTCATTGTCATTGACATGATGATGTCACTTCCAAAAGTGACGTCATCACGCAGGAGCCATCAAGGCCTAGGCCTCATTTTAAGCCTGGTAAGATCCTCTCCACCCTCTCTCTCGCTGATGGCCAGGGTAGACCTGGCAACCCTAGACCCCAGAAAGTTGTAATGCCATAGAGTCCACCTTCCAAAGCTGCTGTTTTCTCCAAGGGAACTGATCTCTGTAGTATGGAGATCAGTTGTAATTCTAGGAGATCTCCAGCCCTAGCTTACTCCCAGGAGTGTTGTTAGGATGGCACTGTAACTCGCTTACTTGGCAGTAAGTGTGATTGTATTTAGTGACAGTGTGGAAAAAAATGTGAACAACCCACTGAGCCAGTGATTCTTAATGGGAACATATTTTATTTTATTTATATCACAAAATGTATACCACCAAGGCAGCTAACAAACTGAAAACGTATATAATAAAATAACATCTTAAAAAACATCTAAACCAACAAAAACATCATTAGAACAATTAAAACCTGAGCTAAAATACATACAAAAAACTAAAAACAATTAAAACATTGGGCAGGAAGGAGGAATCACTGAAAGAAACCAAACAAAACCAAAAAGTCTTCCTCTTCTGGCAAAAGGGGACAGATTATTCTCCCTGAGGAGAGATTTCCAGAGTTTTGGTACTACAACCAATAAGGTCCTCTTCCAGGTTGCCACCCATCTACTCTCAAAAGGCAAAGGCACCCAAAACAGGGCCTCAGAAGATGACTGTAGTGGTCAGGTGGGTTCATAAGGGAGTAAGCAATCCCCAACCCCAGGAAATTTTAAATCTTGGGAGGGATTCAGAACTTTGGAAAGCCTTGGGGATTTTAGGAAGCTTCTTCTCCCCTCTTGTAAGCAGAGGAGAGTTGGTTTATAACTGCTCACCCTACATGGGGGGTGAAATCCCACCTCCTAGATTTCACTCTCAGGCCCTTATAAAATTGGCACACATCAAATACAAATCTAACCTAACATTAAGGAGATGCCCACTGGCCATCAGGCAAGCGCTTCATTGGATGTATGCCTGAGATCTGTGTGTCATATGCATATATCATAAATATGCCTATATAAATAAAGCTGCCTTGTTTGTAGTGCAGCTTTTTATGTCTTGATTTTTTACTTCTGGCTTGGGGGCATTTAATGATAATGTTCTGTACTCCATATGTGGATTAAGAACCACTGCTCTAAGCATAGCCTGCTGATGGTTCATACAAAGTGGTATTTTATTCAAGAAACAGTTTCTCCATTGGCTTGTTTGCTCAGAAAAACTGAGTTTCTGTCACAGACTCCTAAAGTGTTGGAGAGGATACTGGAATACAGCTTAGGATACCATCTTAGATAATATACCAGGTAGAGATTTTCTGTTCCTTGGCTCCATCATCAACCAAAAGGAAGACTGCAGCCAAGAAATCAGGAGATTGAGACTGGGAAGGGCAGCCATGAAGGAGCTAGGAAAGATTCTGAAGTGTAAGGATGTGTCACTGGCCACCAAGATTAAGTTAATTCATGTCATCATATTCCCTATTACTATGTATGGGTGTGAGAGCTGGACATTGAAGAAAGCTGATAGGAAGAGAGTAAATTCCTTTGAAATGTGGTGTTGGAGGAGAGTGTTACGGATACCATGGACTGCCAAAAAACAAAACAAAAACAAATCAGTGGGTTATAAATCAAATCAAGCCTGAACTGACCCTAGAAACTAAAATGACTAAACTGAGGCTATCGTATTTTGGTCACATTATGAGAAGACAAGACAGTCATGCTAGGAAAAGTTGAGGGCAGTAGGAAAAGAGGAAGACCCAACAAGAGATGGATTGACTCAATAAAGGAAGCCACAGCCCTCAGTTTGCAAGATCTGAGCAAGGATGTCAACGATAGGACATTTTGGAGGACATTGATTCATAGGGTCGCCATGAGTAGGAAGCGACTTGACAGCACTTAACACACACAGTTAACTTCAGACAGTAGATTCTGGTGTACCATTACCAAGAAGAAAAGCTTCAACAATATAGTTCATGATTTTTTGTTACCAACATAGGACCTATTTGTATCTTTAGCCTAGGCTCCTCTGTGTCTTAGAACAGTTCAGTAGGAAATACATTCATTTCAGACAGTTTAGGAGAGAGGAGGCTGAAGAAAAAAAGTACTTCCTGATCCTTACTATAGACCACTCACCACCATGCACTAGAGTACACAAAATACATGTTCATGTTCTTTCATGTATACAGTGAGAGAAACTTTTTAAAAAATAGAAAGCAAAGAAGTAGGATGGGCTCACACCTAGATGATGGGTACAGGCTTGCCAGTTGCATCTTCCTGCACTACCACCAGGTACATCCAAGCAAAAGCAGTTTGTTGGATCTAGCTAACATAGGTGGATGGCAACATAGGAGAAAGTAACAGAGATGTCCCAGGCCCAGTAAATGGTAGCATGTGGGGAGATGCCACAGCCACGGAGCTGAGGCCCCCTATGGGCCCTCCAGGACCGTACCCCCTTTTTTCCAGTAAGCTTGAAGATGCATAGAAAAATAAACTAGAGGATAGGGATTATATTGACAGGACAAGAGGACGGTTTCAAAAAACCAGCAGTGCAATCCTAAACATATAGAAGTAAATCCCATTGAGTTCAATGGGAGTTATTCCCTAGTATGTGGTTTTAAGAATGCAGCCTGAGTGATACTTGATGGATATTATTGTATTTACATTTGGTGCATCTATACATTGTTTTTGTCATTCTTCTCCCTTCCTCTCTCTCTCTCTCGTTTAAATATATAT
This sequence comes from Euleptes europaea, assembly GCF_029931775.1. Taxonomy (NCBI): domain Eukaryota; kingdom Metazoa; phylum Chordata; class Lepidosauria; order Squamata; family Sphaerodactylidae; genus Euleptes; species Euleptes europaea. The sequence continues at coordinate 45,258,925 of NC_079313.1, read as the reverse complement.
TTTTGCTTCCACCCTACACACTAAATATGGAGGAGTAAATGGATCCAATATCAGATATCCTGCACATGTAGTTTGACTCTAATTGCTATTAGTACAACTTGGAGAAGAAAGTTCCATACGTTAATTATATAGCTTGTGTGAAGAACTTCTTCCTTTTATCTGTCAGAAATCTACTGCCCATCAATTTCAATGAGTGACTCAAGTTGTAGGATGATGGGAGAGGGAGAAAATGTCTCTTGCCACTTTCTCTGTACCAGTACTGGATTAAACAGTACTGAATCAATTCCACTGCTAACCCTGCTCCAACTAGTCCATTCCATTGCCACTCCAGCTCAGAGCTAATTCTTGATTCCCCTTTTTATTCTCCCTAATTACACTGAATAGTGAAAGCAATGAACAGGAGATGCAGAATGGTCGATTCAGCTGTGAATGTCATAGGGAGTTGTGTCAAAGGCCTTTCATGCGCATCTCACGTCAGAAGTTTTCTGTAGGGATAAAGCTGAAAGAAGGCTCAAAAGCCATGGCCCCTTTGCTTTATTTCACCATGATCTTCTCTATGAAGAATGTGGGCAGCGAAATAATTGGTGATGGAGCCACAGTCAAGGAATGTTTTATTGAACACAGGATAACCTGACAGTCACGTGAGATGTTGGCCTCTGCTACTTTCTAGCACTTCACAGTTTCTCAGCATTTTTTAAAAAAACACTCCCCCACCAGACATTATTTTATTTAGGTGTTGTTTTCATGGAGCCTAAGTTGGGTTTTCTTTGTTTTTCTAAGTTCATGGCTTCCTAGGTTATATTCAGAAAACTGATTCCATACAATTGTCTTGCATTCTGTGGTTAATGGCTGCTTTTTGTCAATGCAAAGCACTAAAACTATTTTTTTTTTGTACATGCCACTTAAGGTGCTCTCTTTACCAGCTGGCGTATAAGAGTGAAGGGCAAAAATGCAAAATTAAGCATATGAATCTTTCCCATACTGAGTCAGAGCATTGGTCGATCTGGCTCAGTGTTTAGGGTTGCCACACATGGCTTGGGAAATTCCTAGAGATTTAAGGGTGGTGCTGGGGGGAGCAGAGTTGGGAATGGGAGAGAGCTCAGTGGGGATGTGATGCCATAGAGTCCACCCCTCTGGAGCTGCCATATCCTCCAAAGGAACTGATCTATGTAATTAGGACTCTGGAGATCAGTTGTAATTCTAATCTGTAACTCCAGGCCCTACCTAGAGGTTAGCAACCCTATCTGTATTATCTACATTGATGGGCAGCAAGTCTGACGTAGAAAGGTTTTTCCCAACAGCTTTTACTTGAGATCCCTTGACTGAAAATGCCATAAATTGAACTGTGGACCTTTAGGGTTACAAACTCTGGGTTGGAAAATTCCTAGAGATTGGGGGTGGAGCCTGGGGAGGGAGGGGTTTGGGGAGGGACCTTTGGGGTATAATGCCATAGAGCCCACCATCTAAAGCAGCCATTTTCTCCAGAACTGATTGATCTCTGTAGTCTGCTGATCAGCTATAATTCTGGCAGATCTCCAAGTCCCACCTGGAAATTGGAAACTCTACATACAAAGCATATGGTTTACTACTGGACCACAGCCCCTCCGTTTTAATTACAAATGCTATCAAATATAAAATTTATTCTATTAAACAGGAAATCAGGAAGAGTGGAATTCAGGATGGGGAAAAGGCATGGAGCAGGATAATTTCTAATAACAACATAACAGGATAATTAAATCTGGAGATTGGAGCCACAAACAAACAAGACAGATCGTTCTCTGTGTGTACAGTGCTGTCAAATTGCAGTCAACTTATGGCAACCCATAGGATTTTCAAGACAAGAGATGTTCAGAGGTGGTTTACCATTGCCTGCCTCTGTGTAGTAACCCTGGATTTCCTTGGTGGTCTCCCATCCAACCAGGGCTGACCCTGCTTAGCGTCTGAGATCTCATGAGGGTCATTTATGCACGAGTCCTTTACTCATGTTCACCACTGTTCTGACCCGATTATTCATTTTGGTTATGCATGACTTTCCTTTCCCTCGAGATTCAACTTGGTTCCACCCCTTGCTTTCCTCACGTCTTCCCAAGCCTGTTTTAACATGAATTTAATTTCCTATCTGAGTTCAACTCAGGTTAAACGTTTGGAATTTGTGTGCATAAGCCAAATCGCTGGCTACTCCACTCACACCCCAAAATGCCAACCAGCTTGTTTCTCTCTCCCTCTCTCCTTCACCTGTCACTACTTTGCCACCCCCCAAATACTTCTGCAATCAGCGGGAATTACCAGGGGCCTCACAAGCCACCTTCTGTCTCATTAATTTCCCCCCTCCCCCCACCCAAGTTGTGCAAAATATTTTTTTCATTAGAGTAATCGGATTATCGCTGATTTGATACTTTGATGATTCACCTTAATTTGACAATAACTTAGTATGTAGTCCTTGGTCACCCCCCTTTCACGAGCATTTTCACTTTTGTTATCTTGGATGTGTGTGTGTGGGGGGGGGGAAGGTTGATGCACACACATTTCACCAGCAATGACAAGGGAATCTCCCCATTTCTCCTTGGTGTTTAAAGCGTTCTAGTTTCGGCTTCCCCCCTCACCTTTTCCCAGGAACATCCCTCTTGACTTGCACCCAAATGCATTGAATATGAAATCAAAAATACTGCCATACATTGGGGCACGTTTTGTTGTTTTTCGTGGCATTTATAACTGTTAAAAAGCTGCTTTTATGCTACTTCTGCTGATGATCAATGCCCATACAAATGGCATGTGTGATGGGCAACATTGAGGGGGGGTTCAAGCAGCAAGATTTCCCAGGCTATGGACATTGAACCATTGTGGCAAGCGGTTAGTCACATATCTGAGAAATACATAGCATCTGGACTGCTAACCAAAGTGCCCGGAAAGGGCTCCTGGCTGTTGTTGCTCTGCATCATCCTAAATTAAGATTTATTAGCTGAATGTAGTAGAGATTATGCCATTCTTTTCTTCACGTTTGTTGATATTATACACATCCTGAAAGGCTGGGCACTATATACAAGGTCAGTTTTAATTGGAAATTTGGGGTATTTCTAAGGAATGGGAGGGTTGTTATAGAAATAATTATTTTATGGGCATTATAACAAGATTGTTAAAATATATATTTTGACCCAGGTGGGACCTGTGAGTCATGTTTTAAGGCACATGGATGAACTATTTTAACATAAAACCACACAGAATAAAAGGTAAATATGTAATAAAAAATTGGTTATAATATTTATTAAGGTAATACTAATTGATTTTTACCCCTCTTTTTTCTCCTTCCAAAAGGCGTTTATATATATTTTTACCTTGTACAATGTAAATGTCAGGATGTGTATTGTAAAATTGTGTATGTATGACCAGTGAGGAAGGCCTGTAAAAGGCCGGAACACATCTGGTCAGATTTTGGTCATTTTATGTACTAACATCAACTGTTATGTGTTGGTAATATTTGTAACTATGTTTGCGATTTTTAGGAAGCCTGTCTGTTAGGCCCTGTTTTTAAATATAATTGTGCACAATATATAATAAAAATAGATTTATTGGTTGCTATATTAAATAGTGTTTAGGTCAACCCCTTTGGTTTCCCCTGACTTTTAGGCTGAGTTTCTTTGTTCCCCTGTTTCTTCAGTAATTTCTTCTGCCAGGTAGCACCATTGTTCTTCTGATTCTCGGTCAGGAAAGTGAATCACCAATGCGCTATGTTAAGAAAATGGCTAGCAGAGTTAAAACAAATTCCTCAGAGGGGTGGGGAAAGCTTACCTAAGAGCAAGGTAATTACCATGGGGCTTTCTCGCAGTCAGCTGTCCCAATTATTTTTTTTAAAAATCCACCTAATTATCATTTTATTGATATACTGGCACCATGAAACAAAAACAAATGAGCAGATCTTCCAACATACACAGCCCACACAAAAATAAGGCATCTATCAACAGACATGTTTACATTTCGGTGCTAAGAGAGCCACAGCCAATCAGGTGTAAGGGGGATAAAAGGGGGGAGGGCAAGAGCTGCATGTCACTGAGGACATCACTCAAACCACTCCCCAACTAGTCCATGTTTTGTCTGGGGAGATATGCATGGGAACGGAACTCTACCTCCTAACTCAGGATTTCTCAGAGGCAGGATTTCTCAGAGGCAGTTAGCTCCCATGCATATCAATTTGAGAACTCAGATGGGAAAAGTGTGTGCCAGCAGAGCGTCGAACCCAAGGTAATATTCCCATGCATAAAAGACCGAGATTGGGATAGCCTGAGCCATCCAGACCAGAGCTCAAATAATCATTGCAATCCCAAATAACGTTTGCATAGCAATGTACATTGAGATACAGCAGAAACAAAATACAGAGGTTCAGATTCTGGAGAATCTCCAGGAGCAAAGAATTCCAGAGCTATAGATGGGCCCTGAGATTTACAATCCAAGCCCTTGTTTCTGCATTAACTGTGAGGCATAACTGTAGCCACCCTGTGGCTAGCAGCATATTCTCAGTGTGCAGCAGCAATGAAAAAGTAAACTGCATACTGGAGATTACTAGGAAAGGGACTGGAAATTAAGCGGTCAGTATTGTAATGACCATTTATAGAGCAATGGTGCCTCTGCATTTAGAATACTGTGTACAGTTCTGGTCACCATATCTCAAATAGGATATTGCAGAGCTAGTAAAAACACAGAAGAGGACAACCAGGATGATTAAGAAGTTGGGACACCTTTGCTATAAGGATAGGCTTCAGCAAGGTACTTTTTAGTTGAGAAAAAAAGATGATTAAGAGGGGCATAGATCTTTCTGTATTTGTGAAAAACACCCCAGGTTTCCCCCCCCCAAAAAAATCTGAAATTAAAAAACAAAACATTGAGGGGGAGGGTGCAAACCCCAAAATGATATAAGTAGCGCCTGCAGCTTTAAGAAACAAATGTCCTCAGTGGCTGTTGCTAGGCAACCACAACAGGTTTGCCAGCATTTCTAGCTTAGTTTCTGTCAGTAAAAGGTGGACAGGCAGGGTCCTTTCCAGGGCTGCTTTGGCCTTTGATGGAGGACTCACTGGGGCCAGGCTCAGCTTCAACCACTGGGCAACTCAATACTACCTGACCCAGGCCTGGTAGTTTGCTATTATTTGCAGCAGCCACCTCACAAAAGCCATGGTGATGTAATGCTTAGAGATCTGGGAGACCCGTGTTCAAATCTCCACTCTGCCTTAGAAGCTCACTGGGTGACCTTGGGCCAGTCGCACACATTAGAACATAAGAACATAAGAAAAGCCATGCTGGATCAGACCAAGGTCCATCAAGTCCAGCAGTTTGTTCACACAGTGGCCAACCAGGGGCCTCTAGGAAGCCCATGAACAAGACAACTGCAGCAGCATTATCCTGTCAGTGTTCCACAGAACCTAATATAGGCATGCTGCTCTGATCCTGGAGAGAAAAGGTATGCGTCAGAACTCCTATTCATTTTTAAAAGTAGCTATGAATAGCACTCTCCTCCATGACCATGTCCACTCCCCTCTTAAAGCCTTCTGAATTGTCAGCCATCACCACATCCTGCGGCAGGGAGTTCCACAATTTAATGATGTGTTGTGTGAAGAAATACTTCATTTTATCTGTTTTGAATCTCTCACCATCCAGCTTCAGCAGATGACCCTGCCTTCTAGTATTATGAGAGAGAAAAGCTCCCTGTCCACTCTCTCCATACCATGCATAATTTTATAGACTTCTATCATATCTCCCCTTAACCACCTTCTTTCCAAGCTAAACAGCCCTAAGCATTTTAACTGCTTCTCATAGGGCAGTTGCTCTAGTCCCCTTATAATTTTGGTTGCTCTTTTCTGCACCTTCTCAAGCTCTGCAATATCCTTTTTAAAGAGTGGTGACCAGAACTGTACACAGTATTCCAAATGTGGTCTCACCATAGATTGTACAAGGGCAGTATGATAGCAGCAGTTTTATTCTCTATTCCTTGTCTAATTATGGCCAGCATGTAGTTTGCCTTTTTCACAGCAGCCGTGAACTAGGTTGACATCTTCATCGAGCTATCCACTACCACCTCAAGGTCTGTTTCTTGTTCTGTCGCTGCCAGCACAGTTCCCATTTGTGTGTATGTGAAGTTGGGATTTTTTGCCCCAGTATGCATCACTTTACACTTGCTCACGTTGAGTCTCATTTGCCATTTTAATGCCCATTCCTCCAGTTTGAAGAGATCCTTTTGGAGCTATTCAGTCTGATTTTGTTTTGACCATTCAATCTAACCAACCTCACAGGGTTGTTGTGAGGACAAAATGGAGGCTAGGAGAATGATGTGAGCTGCTTTGGGTCCCCATGTGGAGAAAGGTGGGGTAAAATAAATAATAAATATACCTGAAGATAAATAAAATAAATAATAAATATAGCTGAAGATGGGTGGCAGATAAAAGTAGGTTGGTTGATGGGTGGAAAGGAGAAAACGAAGCAGGGAAATGTGTGGATGTGGGGGTTGCTGGGAGAAGGGGAAGAAGAAATAGTGATCAGAGCAGAGGAATAGTGAGCAGATACAGAGGAAAATGAGGTATTCTACACAAGTCCTTGTGGGTCCCCCCACCCCAACACACACACACTAATCAGCCTGGCCAAGTAGCTGATGCTGCACAACTCAGCCAGATTTTTCTCAGGGAGAGGCTGCTAATGGTAGGGAAGGAAGAAAAACTAAACTTGGGATAGGGACATTAACATAGGATGGCCAGTGGGTGGGAAGGAGAGAAAGAAGCAGGAAATGGGCTATAAGGGCTTTCAAGAAAGGGAAAGAGGAAATAGTGGGGGAGAGGGAAACGAGATGTCCTCCACAAATCTTTGTGGTTCCCTGCTTGTTGTATTGGGTTTTTAAACTGATTGACGGTTACACAGAAAAGTGAGATTGACACCCACATTTAAACTTTCCTGCATATTTGTTTCACCAATGAACAGGTGGGTTCTAATGGTATGATTAGTCACCTACCTTTTTCTGTACGGTTATATGCATTTTGGATTTGGAATAACCTTTCCTCCCTGCATAGAATTGTTGAGATCCAAAGTCTCAGAAAAAAAGTGAGTACCTCTTGTTTTTCCTCAAGTAGGGAAGATGTATGAATTATGGGGAAAGGTGATGCAGTCAGAGTCACCGTTCAATATTTGAACAGTATGATCAGAAAGGGAGTTACACCATTCAACGCATGTTGACATCAGTGGACTCTGTTTAGGACTTCAGGGCTTTGCTTTGATTATACTTGCATTTTCTGACTGCCAGAGGTTGCCTCATGTTTCTGCATGTTTTCCTTGCATTTTCTGGATGCTGGCTAAACACAAATCCAGAAAACACGGGCAAAACGTGTGGAAATGCGTTGGGAGAGCGAGGAATCCTCTGACAGTTGGAAAATGCAAGCATAATCAAAGCAAATCCCCAAAGAAGTCAGTGGGGTGACCGTGAGGAAACAGCCATGCATAAATGGCCAACATGTAGTTTACCATCCTGTTTCCTACAAGTGCTACTGGAAAGCCTAAATGCTTTGGCATGGAGGCCCAAGCTTCACCCTATTGTTGCCCCCAATGGTTTAAATCTCCTCTACCACAAAGCTCATGGAGGGAACCTTGGACCATTGATTGTCTCTTAGGCTAATCTACCTCTCAGGGTAGTTGTGAGGAAAAAGCCAGTGCCACCCTGAGCAATTTAGATAAAGCGTGGGATAAATTTATTAGCTAGCTAGATAAACCCACTGATCTTGAAGTTAATCCCACTTAATTGAATGCGACTTTGTTTCTAAGCTCATAACCAAGATTAGGGATCCAACTGGTATGACAGTGAACTGAAATCAACGCCCTTTCTTCTCTCAGCTTTATTCTCATTATTAGGGTGATAAAAGAGAATGATCCATGACAGTGGTTTCATGCGATTGCTGTAATTATCGTGTGATAAAACTAATGTGTGAACTCACCCTGAATTAATAGTGGTTGACAGCTCTCAGTAGCTCCAGATATAAAGGTTGTTTTCACTAATCGGGCCCAGAACTAAAATTGTGGCTTTGTTAGAGACCCACCTAAGAGTTCCATCCCCTCAAATTAGAGTTGAATTGTAGCATAACTGGATGCTGCATTGCTTCTAAATCCCTCCCTTAGCAACCTAACAAACCATTTTCATTCTGGGGTACATTTGTGGATCCTTACCAGCCCTTTCGGAAACAGCTGTTTCCTCTGCATCAAGCTTTGAAGCTATCAGAAAACTCCCTCTTTCATATAGACTTAGAACTGAAACCTTGCCTCTGTTTAAAGGGGGTGTGTGTGCAATTTTAAACAGTAGCTAATTGTGACTTATACAATCTCTTTTTTGTCAATTTTGGTTATTGTGTATAGTGATAATAGAAAATGAAACAATAAATATTAAATATTTTAATTTAATTTGAAATGTTTTATACTACTGTCTTCTGCACACGCAAATAAGATGCAACTACAGAATATCAAATCATAACAAAATACCTAATATTACTCAGTAACACTGAAACTCAGTCAAACGTCGCATTATTTAGCCTTAATTAATAATTTAATTACATAGCAAGTCATGTTACCTTCCTTTCCACATCTCAAAAAAGCACATATTCTCAAGTTATTTGTTTTACAAATAGCATCTACTTACTGGTATCTGGGGCCCTGATATCATTTAAGTATAGGCTTGCCAATCTCCAATGCTAGCTGGAGATCTCCTGCTATTACAACTGATCTCCAGCCGATAGAGATCAGTTCACCTGGAGAAAACGTTTGACCAAAAAATAGCCCAATTGAATAGTGAATTGAATGATTATACAGAACAGGTGAGAGCTTATAAAATCAAAAAACTGGATAGAGATACTGCTGACTATACAAATAAAACAGTATATCCTTGGCTAAATGCAAAGAATAAATGAAGACAGTTTCAGGGAGATGAACAGGAGTTCCTTTCGCTGGATGAGGAATCAGAATCCTCAAGCCTCTCAAGTAGAGCCTCCAGTCAGGATTATTTTTTACGCCCACGCAATTATGGCCGCGGAGGATATTACCCGAGGCGGCCCCGCAGAGGAAGGAAAACTTAGTGGTGAATCTTTCAGATCATATTCTAACCAATGAGGAACTCCGGGTTTTAAATTTAGGTTTAGGTTTCACTCACACGCCTAAATATTCTGCCATGCAGACACGGATTGATATTTTTAAATTAATTAGACAGCTAAAATTGAGGGATTACTTTAAGCATAGCATCCTGCAACCAATGGGGTTTAGAATAAAATCAACTTTTACACTGCCAGTGCAAAATCATTTGATATCTACTTTTCAGGAATTAGTACTAAAGGATGTAGAAAAGATAGCACAAAAGAAAATTCCATATCAGCAGAATGTTACCAAAGAAGATAGGGAAACTATAAACAGGTTGAAAAATATACCCAATCTTATTATTAAACAAGCCAATAAGGGCGGGGCTATCGTCCTACTTAGGAAAATGGACTATGATTCGGAATGTCATAGACAACTCAGTAATGAAGAGTTCTATAAAAAATTACGAGGTGATCCTACATCCACAGTACTCAATCGTATTAAAACTGTAATATTTGAAGGTCTTTCAATGGACTACATAACAAAGAAAGAAGATGATTTTCTATACAATAAATTTGTTAGAATTCCTATATTTTATGTTTTGCCAAAAATACATAAAGGGATATACCACCCCCAGGACGCCCTATAGTTTCGGGCATAAATGGACCGTTGGACCATATTTCCAAATACTTGGAAAGTCACTTGCATAAATTTTCCATGGAAACACCATCTTATGTTCTTGACTCCATGCAGTTTATCAAGGACATTGAAAATCTTCCTAATATGCCAGGTATATTAATTGCCACCATGTATGTAAGAGCTCTCTATATGAATGTTCCTTTAGAGGAGACCCGCGTTATAATAGAAAGACTACTCGCGAGTAGAGCGGATCCGACACCTCCAACCCATTACTTAATGGACTTACTGGATCTACTCCTGGAAAATAATTATTTCAGATTTGGTGAAGAAATGTATCAGCAGATAAAGGGAGTAGCAATGGGGTCAGCAGCAGCACCATCTGTGGCAAATATATTTATGATTGCGTTTGAAAATAAGTTTATTTTTTGTAATGAGCTGTTTAAAAATCATGTTTTATTTTTTTGCCGTTTTGTGGATGATCTTATTATGTTATTTGACAATCAACAGAATTGTAATAAGTTCTTAGAACAACTTAATACAAGCAATGAGCATATTCAGTTTGATTTTCAGATGAGTTATGAAAGTCTTCCATTTCTTGATGTAATGATCAATGTGGATCCGTTGGGAAAACTTTGGGTAGCTCCTTATAGAAAACCCACGGATAAAGGGGCATTGTTGCATTATAACTCTCACCACCCCCCTTTTATGAAGAACAACTTACCTTATGGCCAGTTTTTGAGGTTGAAAAGGAATGTGACACGAACGGAAGACTATATTAAAGCAGCATCAGAACTGGAGGGCACCCTTTTGAGTAGAGGTTATCCACCATATATTATTAATACTGCACGTATTCGAGCTGATACGATTGATAGGTCCACTCTTTTTATTCCCAAGAGACAAGATAAACACAACTTGACAGCTTCTTTACAGTACACGCATTTGGCAAATAAGATAAAACATGTAATTCACAAACATTTGCACATAGTACAGAGTATTACAGGATGCACAATACCACCTTTAATTGGTTTTAAAAGAACTGGCTCTTTAAGAGACGTGCTAACACATACAGATCTACAGATAGCACCTCCCACCACAGAGGCCGTCGGACATCACCGCTGTGGATCATGCGCAGTTTGCCATTTTTCCCTTCCAGTAAAGAGTCTCACAAGGGAAGACACTGGCTTTACATATGTTCTGCGCCAATTTACTAATTGCTCCTCTTCAAACGTTATCTACTTAATTATCTGTACATGCAAATTAATTTATTTTGGAAAGACCACACACCCCTAAAATTAAGAATCGGCGAGCACAGATCTAGAATTAAAAATCAAGTATTAGAGGCGCCCCTAGTGGAGTATTGGATGAAGAGCAAGCATACAGATAGCGATTTTCAGTTCTGTGCGGTTTGGCAGGCAACACCTAAGAAGTATCAGAGATCAAATATAGAACGAATATTGAGTCAGCAAGAAGCACGCTTTGTGCAACTCTTTGATTGTATATCCCCGAAAGGGTTAAACATGGCTAATGACTTTACCTCCTTTTTGTAAATCATTACTTGCACCTGGGATCGGTCCTAACAAGTATTGTAGTTAGCATTTAAGTGTAATGTCTATATGGAACTAATTGACTGCAAACAAGAAAGATTCTTGTTGGGTCCACACCACACAAGTTACTGTGTATGAAAATTTGTTCATGATTGTAAGTATAAATTTTTTGTGTGTACAAAATAATTATTGCATTAATGTTAAGAATGTTATTTACAGCCCTACTTGAATAATTTATCAACAGAACAACGTTCTGAAACAGCAAATAAATGCTGAAGATACAGACGTTCTGAGAGAGGATCCAGACGTCACAAATATTGTCCTTTAGGGTAGCTGAAGAAATATTGAAACAGGCACAATTACCGGAATCCTGTTCTACCCAACTGGAATTAAGGACAATTTTGGACATCAAATGCAAATATTATGAAAAGAAAGACACTACAAAGTTTAATTGTTGATTTCTGTTGGTCTTTATTGTTTTTTCAAGCAAGAAATTTTTGCCTTGTTGCATATATAACTCTGTATATTTAGTTCTTTTGGTTGAGAAGGCACTATGAAGCAATAGTGCAACCTTATAAGAAATATAACAGTAAAAAAAGTAAAAGTATAAGTGAATTATTAGCCTGCATCTGTGTATTTTGAATACTACCAATTTACAGTGAATTTACTATTTTTTGAATAAATCTCCAAGTGCTAGCTGGAGATCTCCTGCTATTACAACTGATCTCCAGCCGATAGAGATCAGTTCACCTGGAGAAAATGGCCACTTTGGCAATTGGACTCTATAGCATTGAAGTCCCTCCCCAAACCCCACCCTCCTCAAGCTCTGCCCCAAAAACCTCCCACCGGTGGCGAAGAGGGACATCACAATGCAGATAACCAGCACAATCTATGTTGCATTCTTGCACTCAGAACTAGGGTTGCCAACCTCCAGGTACTAGCAGGAGATCTCCTGCTATTACAACTGATCTCCAGCCAACAGAGATCAATTCACCTGGAGAAAATGGCCGCTTTGGCAATTGGACTCTATGGCACTGAAGTCCCTTCCCTTCCCTCCCCAAACCCCGCCCTCCTGAAGCTCCACCCCAAAAACCTCCCACCAATGGCAAAGAGGGACCTGGCAACCCTACCCAGAACATGCATCTGTAGGCAGTTGAGCTTGCAAAACCTATAAGGCTAAGCATAACACAAACAGCATTAACTGCATTTGCACAATAATCCACCTGGAGGTGGATGAGCAGGCTTTGAAGCACATTTTCTGTGTGTTTTTCTGTCAAGGGCATAAAAAAGAATCCTGGAGTTTTTAAGCTGATGATTAGTAGCTAACTGTGTACCTGCAAAGTGCAACTGAGAAATAAATTACCTTCCTAGCAGACAAATGCTTAGGTTAATTGGATAATCATTACATAAAGGATATATAGCATCTATTATGGCATGCAATTTTTTTTCCAGGAAAGAAGCATGTTTCCTTACCATTTTGCCATGGCTTGATTTTTAAAAAGAAGGAAAGCACAATACGGTCACACTGTTGCCAAGTGTATGATGACTTAATATAACTTGTTCTGAAAGGAGGCCCAATTGTTGTTTACCACATTTATTGACAATCTGTGAAAAGAGACTAGGAATCAGTCTAATTACCAGAGTGCCAGTTCTGCTTGTTAACACCAGCTTTGCGACCAAATGTTACTCTGCAGTTGTCACATCACACATAATAGTGAACAAGATCACTTGCCTAGCTGTTGACTGATCTGCCATACAAAAGAAGAACAAAGCTGTATCTATCAGAACCAGTCACAGCTTTGACAATATTATATGCACCAGCATGCATGCAAACCATTGTTCTTGTTTGGTAAAACTAGCCATGGTGTTTCCTAGTTTCCTGGCTCAGCCAATTAAAATTCCATTATGATTTACACACCTCATAACTGAAAAAAGGAAGGAACATTGCATGGCAACCTCCTCTTTAATCTTCAAAGATTAATTATTGATTCCTCCTCTGGAACCAGTGCCAACTAAGGCAGAGGGGTTTTATTTTGTGTTGGCTTTCAAAATCTATTGTTTCCAGCAAATCAAATGCATGCCTTCCTAGATCCCCACTGCAATTAGGCAATACTGCAAAGGCAGCAACAGACAAACCATTACAACTCGACTGCCGTATCCTTCCATCACAGAAATATTTCACTAATAAGCAGCCTTCCTTCCCCCACCCCCTCCCCCAAAAAGGGAATAAAATGAATGACCCTAAAAATATTGTTTTCTGGCTATGCATAAATACAAGTAACAGCTCCTAGGCCTGCTGCTATTATTTTAAAAAAATGAACAGGCTTATTTATTTTTCAATGAACTCAATGAATATTAAAGTGTAAAAGTGGATTTGTTTATCATTGGAAGCATGAAGGAAAACAAGCACGCCTCATCATCTTATCCGATGATGAATGATTTATCAGGCAGAACATGAATCTGCTCCTAACTGAGTCTATTTTCCTGTTTACGCTTGTAGAACAGATACAATTTAATGAAGAATATAAAGTACTTAAAAATCTGTCTACCATTAATAGTTTAATTAAACTGACATGTACTTCAAAAACCTGACAGAAACATTAATTTGGGTTATAAAAAAGCATGGCATTATTAAAGCACAATTAAAGACAACACTCACTTACAATTAAGGCTACAACAATTTAATTATTTCACATGTGATTGGCACTCTGGGCTTCCTTCAACACCCTAAGATGAGCAAGTTCTTCACACCAGCTGTAAAACTGCAGCATATTTCTGCACGGACCTGATTAGTAGCTACATAGACCCTTAAGTTGAATCCTACTCTGCGGCCTAATAAATCTCAAAAAGCTATGCTTTCTCTCTAGGAAGTATATGCCTGCAAAGGCACAGACACACTACATGTACAAAGGGTTCCTTTTTGTTTCCTTACTTTTTTCTCAGAAGGTTGCTGTTCTCTTATGATGATTGCAAAGGGGCAACTGTGTTAGTTTGTTGTAGCAAAATGAAAGAAAAAGGCTCATTACATCTTAAAGGTGAAGAACATGCTGAAAAAATTGTTGTTAGGCTTTAATGTGCCACATTATGTTCTCTTATGACAGTAGAGTCAGCGTGGTATAGTGATCAGGTCAAGGTGTCAGATTAGGATCTGAGAAACCCAAGGTTGAATCCCCACTCTGCCATGGAAACCTGCTGGGTGACCTTGGGCCAGTCACACACTCTCAGCCTCAATCCCAGCAAGTATTTGGATGGGAGACCTCCAAGGAATACCAGGGGCATGATACAGAGGTAGACAATGGCAAACCACCTCTAAATGTCTCTTGCCTTGAAAACCCCACCAGCGGTCTCCATAAGTCAGCTGTGACTTGATGGCAACAAAAAATGACAGAAGAGCAGTGGGTTGCCAGGCATGGGCATAAGGATGCATGGCTTGGCAACCAGCAAGAGACCTGGGGGACATGGGGAAGTGGCCATCAGTGATGGCATGACACCACTTCCAGGAAAATCATAGAGTTTGCTAGATAGGACTGATGTCATGTCAGGATTTTCCCTAGAAGTGATGTCATGCCATCGGCCCAACCAACATTTTGATATTTATTTTCCTCTGCCACCACTCCGAGTGGTGGTGGGAAACGAGCACCAAGGGCTGGGGATCCCATGCCCCCACTGTGGGGTTGGCAAGCCTAAATGGGCATACTGAACACATATACCCAGTAGTGGAGAGGAAAATTCAAAATGGTAGCACCCAGGTTCAGCATTAGAAAAAGAGGCACTAGCCTGTGGGAACAGGAGATAAGATGGATGTAGCATATGAGTCAATGAGATCCAGTCTCTTCGGAAATGTTTCAGTTTTAAGGGCCACACATACTTCAGTTCAGCACAGTCCAGAAATTCCTGTACCTAAAAATATGGAGACTTTTAAAGGAATCCTCCTACCTGCCTATGAACATAAAATATATTTGGAAACATATAACAAATAGGATTAAGAATAGTTAGGATTGCTGCCGCAGGCCAGTGATGTACAATGGATGGTCAACTATGAGTTGTTTGTTTCCCGCCATCCCAAGTAGTTTCATATGTCGTTATCAGAAAACAGAAGTTACAAATGACTCATATTTTCTGTTCTCTGTGCATCTTTGCAAAGTCTGCATTTTTTTTGCCATCTTTTATTATGCATGTTTTCTTTTGCCGTCTTTTATTATGCATGTTTTATTTTATTATGTGATGATAAATATTTATTTAAATTTGAAATATTTTCCCCAACAAGGCAGGTAATGAACATTAAACAAAATCTGATGAAATTAAAATGTCAAATATCCATTACAATCCAAAATAATGCATGCATAGCAATGGACACTAAGATGCAGCAGAAACAAAAAGCTTCTGTTTGTGGAGGGAAATGCAGAGGCTTAGGTTCTGGAGAATCTCCAGGAGCAAAGAATTCCAGAGCTATAGATGTGTGTGTAAAGTGCCGTCAAGTAGGGCTGTTGAAAAAAAAAATCGGTTGAATTCGGATTCGGCAAAATTCAGCCCGTTTTTATTCGGGCCGTGCCGAAGTCCGAACTCCCCTGCTTCGGATCCCTGAAATTCGGGGGGGATCCGGAGTTCGGGGGAAAATTTGGCCCCCCGCGCGCCTTCAGGGGGATTCCCTGAAGGCGCGTGGGGGCCCTTTAAACAGATCTGTGCCTCCCAGCTGGGAGGCGCAGATCTGTTTAAAGGGCCCCCAACAAGCCCCTCTGCACTGTCTGCGCAGGCAGCGCAGAGGGGTTTAAAGACCCCCCCCCGCCCGCCTTGCCGGGACTCCCAGGAAGTCTGGCGGGGGGTTGTCAAGCGCCTCTGCGCTCTCTGCGCAGAGAGCTCAGAGGGGTCTAAAGACCCCCACACACCTTTGCTGGGACTCCCGGGAAGGCTGGCGGGGGGCTGTCAAACTCCTCTGTGCCCTCTGTGCAGAGAGCGCAGAGGGGTCTAAAGACCCCCTCCCAGCCTTGCCGGGACTCCCGGGAAGGCTGGCGGGGGGCTGTCAAACCCCTCTGCGCTCTCTGCGCTAGGGGCCCTTTAAACAGATCTGTGCCTCCCAGCTGAGAGGCGCAGACCTGTTTAAAGGGCCCCTTCCCGCGCCTTCATTAAGCCCCGTGAAGGCGCGGGGGGGCGAATCTGCCGAATTTATTTGCCGAACCCCCGAAGTCGGCAAATTCGGCTCCCCCGTTTCCCGCCTTTTTTGAGTTCGGTTCATCCGAACCGAAAAACAGCCGAATCGGGGGAAATTCGGCTGTTTTTCGGTTCGGCCTGAACCAAATCAACAGCCCTACCGTCAAGTTGCAGCTGATTTATGGCAACCCAGTAGGGTTTTCAAGGCAAGAGATGTTCAGAGGTGATTTGCCATTGCCTTCCTCTGCATAACAACCCTGGTGTTCCTTAGTGGTCTCCCATCCAAGTACCAACCAGGGCCATCCCTGTTTAGCTTCCCAGATCTAATGAGATCAGGCTAGCCTAAGATATCCAGGTCAGGGCAGAGCTATTGATGGGCCCTGAGAATTACAATCCATGGCCTTGTTTCTGCATTAACTGTAAGGCATAGCTGTAACCTCCCTGTGGCTAGCGTATACTCAGTGTGCAGCAGCAGTGAAAAAGGCAAACTACATGCTGGAGATTACTAGGAACGAGACTGGAAATTAAGCAGTCAGTTTCATAACAACCATTTATAGAGCAACGGTGCCTCTGCATTTAGAATACTGTGTACAGTTCTGGTCACCATATCTCAAAAAGGCTATTGAAGACCTAAAAAACCCCACAGAAGAGAACAACTAGAATGATTATGGGGTTGGAGCATCTTTCCTATGTGGATAGGCTTCAGCCTAGGACTTTTCAGTTGAGAAAAAAAGATAATGAAGAGGGGATATGATAGATTTTCATAAAATTATGCACATAGTGAAACAATTGGATAGAAAAAACATTTTCTTACTCTCCAATAATACTAGAACTTGACAGGCAATAGGTTCAGGACAGACAAAAGGAAATACTTCTATACTCAATAAGTAATTAACTTCTGGAAAGTAGTGGTGGTGGTCACGAATATAGTTGGCTTTAAAAGGGATGAGACCGATTTATGGAGGATAGGTCCATCAACGGCTGTTAGTCTTTTCTTGAGGAAAAGAACCTCCATCTACAGTGACAGCAAACCTCTGAATAGCAATTCTGGGAGGCAGCATCAGGGGAAGGCCTTGGCCTCTATGTGTGTAGGGCAACTGGTTGGCCACTGTGTGAACCAGTATACTGGACTAGATGAACAGCTGGTTTAATGCAGAAAGGCTCTTTTTAGGTCCTTATATTTAATATCTGCCATACTAAACCTGTATGATATTGAAAGAATGGAATGATGCTGAGCAAGTGGACTGTGAAGGAAGGGAGCTGCTCCCCTACACAATAGGGAACTGAATGGGGTGTTCCCCATGTAATCTGTCCATCTCAAGGGATTTTATTGTTCAAATATCCATGGAGCAATGTAAGATCCAGCCCTAGAGAAGCTGCAGCTATGCTGGTGTATGACTCTTGAGTTAGGTACTGCCAAGGAAACTACTTGGAGCTAGTCATACTAAGGAAGATTTGTGGACAGCTTGTGTGGCATCAGGCAACACAGGCAGGATGGTGCTGCTGCATTTGTCTTGTTTGTGGCTTCCTGGAGGCACCTGGTTGGCCACTGTGTGAACAGACTGCTGGACTTGATGGGCCTTGGTCTGATCCAGCAGGGCCTTTCTTATGTTCTTAGTGTTACATCACTTCCAGGGAAAATCCAGAAGTAACATCACACCTCTCCAGGAATCGCCCAAATTCTATGGTAAAACCATAGAGTTTCCAGTGATTCCTAGAGCATACTGATATTGTTTCCAGGTTCCCCCCAGAAGTGACATCATACAGTCACTCAAACAAAAAAATTATTATTCTCCCACGCGCTGTATGAGCAACAGTGGGAAAACGTAGATGGGGGCAGGCAATAACCTACCCCCAGCGGGAAACTGGCAAGCCTTCTAAATACATAGCCTCAGCCTAATTCTTTCAATGAAACATAAATTGAAAAGCCTGCAAATATGTCAATGGCCTGAAGTTCTAAGATGGCTCATCAGACTAGACTTGAGCTGAGTTAATACTGGAAAATCCTATAAAGAGATAACAATGGATTGCACAGTATTCAAAGCCAAACAGGTAGAATGGCAATTCTCTCCCCTCCCCCAGACATCTATCTTGTTTTTCTAGTATGTGTATCACTTGTAAATTGCCAGACACATCTCTAATCAGATGTTTTCATCTACAGAGCACTGTGATAGGAAAATGCAGGTGTTTTATGAAATACTGTACACAATCAGAGGATATGTATGACATTGCCATGTTTAACAATATTTTGCCTGATAATTAAGAGCTTGCAAAGCATTCCTCCCTGCCCCTCTGATTTCAGCCTTCTATTTGCAGTGAGGTACTTAAAAGTTTATTAAAAAATGGAGCATGAAAACCTAGTACGCCATCACTAATGCAATAAAAATTGGCATTTATGAAACTATGGCTGGAGCTCTTTGTTTTTAGAAGTGCAGAACCACAATAGAAGGCTATCAGGTGCTAATTAAAGCTTGTTCACTCTACATAGTTCCAGTGAAATGCATTTGTGGCCTTCTCTGACACCAAGCCAGTCCTTCAGAGGGAACATCAATAAAGTATCCAGTCACATCGATGGCTGTGCTATAGAAATAAAGGCCTTGGCTGTGGATTGCTTTGCTATTCTGTTCACTTGCTGAGCTTCAAATACATATTTAATTTCTTTGTGTAGTTGTGTGGGGTTAGTCAAACATCCTGGCCATCTTTTGAGCCTAACATTACAGGTTGTTTGCATTATGGAGAAGTTGTCACTATAAAACACAGTTATGCATACATTTTCAAAAACTGGTTTTGCTACACAAATATAGTATCAGACAGATATGAAATTGAGCATTTGGACCCTGAGATTTGTAAAAGCTTCACACTAGTTAGATTTGCCAGCCTCCTTGTGGGGACTGGAATTCTCCTAGAATTACAATTGAACTCCAAACAACAGAGGTCAGTTCTCCTGGGGGGAAATGGCAACTTCAAAAGGCAAACTCAGTGCTATACCATATACCGTATATACCAGTGTATAAGCCGACCCGCATATAAGCTGAGGTGCCTAATTTCTCCCCCAAAATGGGGAAAAATTAGGCACCCGCGTATAAGCCGAGGGTCGGCTTATAATCCCTCCCCCCCCAGCAGTCTTACCTTAATCCAGGGGCGCAGGCCGGCGGCGGGGGGCCCCCCACGGCCTAGGAGGCCCTGTAGACCGCTCCTAGGCTGCTCCAGGCCCTGCGAAGGCAGCGGCGGCCACCCCCATGGCCGCAGGAGGCCCCCCCAGGTCGCTCCTGGCTGGGGGGAGCCGCGCGCGCCCAGTGGGGGCAGTGGGGCAGCCTTCCAGTGGCCGCAGGAGGCCTTCCCAGGCCGGTGCCGGCCGGCAGGAGCAGCGCTGCGCCCAGCGGGGGCGGCGACGGGGCCTCCAGAGGCCCTCCCAGGCCGGTGCCGGCCAGCAGGAGCCACGCTGCGCCCGGCGGGGGCGGCAACGGGGCCTCCAGAGGCCTCCGGAGGCCCTCCCAGGCCGGTGCCAGCCAGCAGGAGCCGCGCTGCGCCCGGCGGGGGCGGCAACGGGGCCTCCAGAGGCCCTCCCAGGTCGGTGCTGGCCAGCAGGAGCTGCGCTGCGCCCAGTGGGGGCAGCGGCAAGCCCTTCCAGCGGCCACAGGAGGCCCTCCCAGGGCGCACCTGGCCGGGGGAAACCATGCGAGCATGGCGGCGATGGCGGCGTCGGCAGCAAGTTGCCCCTCCCCCCTCCCCCCCTCCCCTAGCGTATTGACCCGCATATAAGCCGAGGCTGCCTTTTCCAGCCCTTTTTTGGGCTGAAAAACTCGGCTTATACGCGAGTATATACGGTATTCTCCAAATTTCCAGGAATTTCCCAGACTGGAGTTGGCAACCCTACTGTTAGTTGGGGTAAGTGCTTTCCTGCATCTGTGCAGAACAAGAACATGCTAGACCATTTTGGTAAACTGGTTCTTGACCTAAGCAACTGAGGCGAGCTCCTAAGGTGCTGGCTGTACCACTGGGGGCAACGATGTCGAAGAAGGCAATAGGAATGACATGCCCATCATCACCTCCTGGACCTACACATCTTTCAGGTGGGTCCAAGGTGAGCCCCTCAGGCACAGACACCCTACTGAGGTTCAGCTTCCTCCCAGTACATCTGATCAAGTACAACCTGTGTCTTGCTCCCCTATTTCTGGACAATCCTAACCAGAGTTATACTCTTCTAAGCCCAGTGGCTTCAATGGACTTGGAAGTGTGCTCAGGATAGGACTGTCAGTGTGTTAGTACAAGGTCTTCTTAGGGAGATGTTGCATTTCCCCCCTTCAAGAACTTGGGCTAAAAAGGTTATCTGCGTTTGAGCTAGTAGATTGCACATTCTTGTCTGCCCAAGAAACTGTCAGGAATAGCACTGCTGATAGCATCACTAACATGTTTAAGAAGAGCTTGGAAGCTTTATCCAAGTCCGTCCTACTTCCCAAGTCCATAGCACTTCCTATCTGTTTGCTGCTGCTGCTGGATCTTGTATAAGTGGACTGTGGCAAAATATTAAATATTTTCTAAATCTTGCGGCTTTTGAAAATTTTGACAATTAGAAATGTTATTTTTTTCTAGCTTTATTCAATGTCATTCTTCAGAAATGTATGCATTTGATTAAAATAAAAATAGTAACTGAATAGACAAAAATGATGATCAGGTTACAGAGTGGAAAATTCACGTGTACAGTAAGACCAAGACCTTCTGTTCCACCTGAGAAACCAGTCTTAAGACTCAGTGGAATTCTGGAGTTGTGAGAGGGGCTGGAAAAAACACACCAGAATGCCTCAATGTGCACTTGCTAAACATCCCTCTGCATCTCCTTGTATCCCAGCCAATGGCTTCAATACACAAATTCCCTGATCCGTGCCAAAATAACGTTGAGACTAGACTACAGTAATACACTACACATGGGGCTGCCCTTGAAAACAGCTGCAGTTAGTATACAACATGGAAGCTTGTTCACAATGTATTTCATTTATTTATTTCATTTCATTTATTTTAAGATTGCTCCATCGGCAATCTGTTTTATGAGATTGTGCGATTCACAGGAAGGAACAGAAATTCAAACAACTACATAGACAAACAAAATTAAGCAGTGAGGTAAGAGGAGCAACAGATATACTCCAACTTTCACCAGGGTAGAATTACAGACAGAAAACCTCCTAATCTATTCAAATAGAACAAATGGCCCACTTACATGTGATAAATTTGACCAACTGCAAGCATATTTTCCTACCAACAGAATTTTCTCATATTGAAAAGATTATGATGAATATAACCAGCCTGTGACAGAAATTTCAAATAACCAGGTTAACTGCAACCACAACAAGAAATCTATGGATCAATTCAAATGGTCAGGTTCTGAAAATATATTACCCAATGTTCATACCACTTTACCACATCCTGTTTCTCATGGGGAAGGAGGTTAGTTAGTTGCGTACACTTTCAATACCATGCCCTGCTTTTGGGACCCTTTGCAAACCAGCAGCCAGCCACCTTGTAAAATCTGACACAGAAAAAGCATAACCAAGGACTATGCTAACCCAGGGACTAACTGGTAAATTGGTCCTAAAACTGGCAATCCACCTTTATTTTTACCTACATCAGAATATGTGTATTTAAAGAGATGGAAACCATAACAACATAACATTAACTGACTTATATAAAAAAAAACAGACTTCAGTGTAGTAGACAGAGCCTCAGAGCACTCTCAAAATCTTTGTCAAAAGAGAGTGAGACCCCCTGACAAGTCTTCGATTTGAGCCATTTTTGCAGTCCACCGATTCTCACATACAAGCTTTCAGGAATTAACTACAGGACCCAAGACTGAAATCTTAGAGAAGACGTTTGCTACATAAATTTATAGAATTAGGGTGGAAAATGGACTGGTTAAAATATAACATTATATTCATAGCTGCAAAATGATTGGATTCATGCCTCATCAAAATTGCATTGTAGAAATTGAATGAAGTATGATTAGGCATTATTTTAGCCACTACATTACAATACAATTTAAAATAAAATGGCTCTTCATATCATACTGATATCAGTGTTTTAAATAACAAAGGGGATCTATTTAAATAAAGGAAAGGATTAGCATTTAGTTTCAATCAGTATGAGCAATGCAATACCAGTTGGTGTCTCAAAGATTCAGGATTTTATTAATATTCCAGAGATGCATTTGTGTTGCCTCTGGGTACACTGAAAAGCCACTTAAACTGCACTTAAAGCAGCACTACAGGATCAAATTGATGTGCATCAACCATTTACAATAAAACTTGATTATTATAAAGGCATACATATTTGCATAATTACATGTTTGATTTTTTTGATAATGCACCATACACTACAAAATGTTGCCTCATGTAGAAAGACATCATCAAAAAGCACCATCTGCTGTGGCTCTGAATGCACTGCAATGTTTTGAAAAATTCTGGGGGTAGCATTTGGAGGATCAAAGGGAAAACACAAGAGTTTTGTTTGAACAGGAGGCATGGTGCTGGCTGGCGGTTGGATTGTGGTGGGCTTGGGAGGAGGGGCTGTTGCAGGGGGACCTTGGCTGTGTTTAAACAACATTTGCAAAGAGGAAAAAAGAGGGGGGAAGTGAAATCTTTCACCATAGTGCAAAATATTTAGGCTTCGACATTGGACAGCGCATTTAATTGGAAAATTTAATTGGCATAATTGAGAAAAGAATAGCATTTGGCAGCTGAACCCTCGGAAAAGCTGGAGCAGCAAAGTAGACACTTGTGATTGCTGCAGCTAAAATGGAAGCTTATTGCTGGGGGATGCAGCAGGGCTGTAACTGGGCCCCAATTCACAAAAATCCACATTTTAATAATGATCCTGAATAAAGCTGAAATGGCTATTTTCTGATTTATTTTCGGTTCGGTAAACCCAATATGCACAGCGTTAGCCTTCATGCAAATCACTATATAGATATACTTATAGCGTAAGTAAATGAAGGAATAAGATTTGCCTCACTGGGTCAGAGCACGTCCCGTTAAGTCCACTGTTCAGACTTCAGCAGCAGCCAGCCAGATATTCAGGGACTATTACAAGCGTGACTGGTAGCCATCTTCTGTCACATACTGCCTTGAAACATGAAGTTTCCTTTCTTAGTTGAAGTGGTTTCTGTGGTTGGTAGACCAACACGGGTTTGAGCCAATTCCCAAGGTGGCAGGGGGTGGTGGTGGTAGTCCTGCAGCAGCTCAGAAGCTGCCCGGCTGTTGCAGAGACAAAAAAAAAAGACTTTTAAAAAACAAAAAATAGAAACACGGGGGAAATATTCCATTGCACAAAGCGAGGCTGCGCCACCAAAAAAAGGTGGCACGGCCATGCTGCTGCTCGGGGGGGCATTCTCGGAGTGAATGGGGTTAGGAAGCTACCCAAGGGCAGTTCCACCCCCAGGAATGCCCCCTCATGCCGGCATGGGCTTTGCCTTCTGGGAAATCCCTACTGGCATGGCTGGCATAGGTGCCACCTGATTGCATGATAAGGTGGCACCTATGCTGGCACAGGGACATGCTGGCTCCTAAGGAGCTTTGCCCCCCTTCAGGAATGGGCTGCCTGTCTCATTCTTTTTTGAAATAATCTCCACATCTACTAATGAATTCTGTAAGCTAATCATGCTTAGCCCAGAGAAGTACTTCTCTAAGGGATGTTTCTGAAATTCACCTCATTTGAATTTCTCCTTGAATTTTTAATTTCCAAATGATCAGGTCTCATTTGTGAAGTGGAATCAATGCATTAAAAATCCCCATACATCATTTTTATTGTCCCAGATTACAGTTCCTGCAGTTCATTTGTACTTTTGTCCCCCTTCATGTAATTCATGTATACGTGTACATTGATAAAATGTTTCAAAAAAAGTAATTCAGATGTTTTTGTGCATATGATTTTATCAATATTTTTGTGTGTGAATCTTTACTAACATATACATGGCATCAGGAAAATTCCACACACAAAAGCACAAAAAGAATCTTGATTCAGTCATATATAAGATAATATCAACAATGCTTTTTTTGTTTTTGTTTTTTTGCAGAGCTTGGATCAGTAACATAGGTGAAGGAAAGATACAAATTGACTGAAGGAATTAAAATCTCTCCAGTTCATTTCCTGAATTAATTTTTAAAACTATTTTAGTCAAACTGGAACTATGTGAAACACAGCACAGAAAAAAAATCGGGACTAATAAAGGAATGGAATGGGGAAAATCTGCTCATCCATATGTTTGTGTTGAACAGACAGCTTATCAAATCTCAATTTCCCCTTAAGATTTCCATTATATTGAAGCCTATTCCTCCTTTGATTCAGATTGCATTATAATCTCCAGTACAATCCAACAGTGCCAGTTCCAGGTTTTGAGGAGCCCTGGGCAGACAGTGCCCAGGGGCCTCATCTGCCTACCACCAGCCCCCCTTATATCTTTCCACCCACCAACCTGTATGCCTCCCCTTTTCTTCCACTCATAAGCCTTCCCACTGCCCATGATCAGTTGCTTGCATTACCTGTACACCCTTTCCCCAACAGCACTGGCCAGGGCGTGCAGCTGGTAATGCTGCTGCCATTGCCACCCACAGCATCTTCACTGCTCACCCATATGACTTTCCCAATGATGTTGGGGAAGCATGGGAGGCAGACCACTTCAAGCAAACAAATAGGGAAGGGCAGGCAGACAGGTGATAGGGGAGGGATGGGGGTCAGCAGCAGTGGGCCCCTCCAAGAGCCCTGGGCCTTTCCAGCTGCCCCACTTCAGGGTATGCTGACATCAGCCCAGCAATCTGCGCTGTCTTTTCCATGCCTTTCAATATAACTGTATTTAGAGATTAAGGGCTTCCATTTTTATCTTTGAGAGAAAGTATGGAAGTTGCAATCAGTAGCCCACTGAGATGCAGGTAATGTCTGTCACCCACCTTAATTCTAAGACTAGCAGGTAGGAAGTAATATATTTGGCTAGGGATATGCACAGGAAAAAATAGATTTTAATGATGGATTTGGGATTTGGTAGAGGGATTATTTTCCATTATCCTGGATTTCCAGATAGGCCATTGTGTGTGTGTGTGTGTGTGTGTGTGTGTGTAAAGTGTTATCAAGTTGTAGCCAACTTATGGCGACCCCAGCAAGGGGCTTTCAAGGCAAGAGAGAAGCAGAGGTGGATTGCCTTTCTCTGCAGAGTCTTCCTTAGAGGTCTTCCTTCTAAGTACCTTCTAAGCTAAGTATTGCTTAGCTTCTGAGATCTGACTAAATTGGGCTATACCATGCTGCCTTCCCTCCCAGATAGGCCATTACCATTCCATAAACCTGTTCTGGGTATTGTTTTATAGCCTTCCAAATTCTGGAACCATTATTCCCTAAGGTAGGATCAATCAGGGTTTCTGGGATTGCTGTTTTCAAAGGTAATGGTGCCAAATTTGCAAGGAAGTAGTTTTTCCTCTACAATAAAGGCCCCCACCCCTAGTTTCATGGATTTTGGACAAAGGAATCCAGTTTTACAGACTCCTGAAGAAAGTGCCTCCCACATCCTTTTCTCCAATATTTAAAGAACCATAAAGTGACAAAAAAAGGTTTTGGGCCTTTCCACTCCAAACTCTAACATTATGACAACAGTCTTGAGCACAAACAGTTCCAACAACATAACAAAAAAGAGTAACAATAACAATAAATAAGTCTATGACAACTAGGGCATCAGGTTGCTCAGATCTATCTAACTGTTATATTTGATTACATGGCGGCGGGGGGGGGGGGACTTGGCAACTGCCAAGGTGATATTACGATCACTTCCAGCCAAATTGGTCTGTATTTTACAATGGGCTTGAATGCTAACCAGATCATTTAGAAAGGGAGAGACAAACATAGTTCTATACCTATTAAATTTTGGACAATCCAATAGACAATGGAGCAAGGTGTTAAGGCTCCCTGTGTCACAGCTACAAAGTCTATCTGCAAATGGAATCCTTCCAAAGCAGCCAAAAAGTTCTGCCATTGGAACTGAATTAAGGCAAGTCAACATAAAGGCTCATCGGTATTTGGGAACCATCAAGTAGTCAAGACAGACTGGGCCGGAGTCTGGATACGCCAATCCCAAATAAAGAGGAGAACAAACTCTACGGACCCTGAGGTCATCTAAGTCATAGAGGCGTTTCAAAATCAGATTTTTAATAGAGGTCAGACTAAGGCAATCAATATAATTAGGGGAGATCACTAGGGGAGATCCCCAAACAGTTCAGGTGAGAGATTACTAGTTTGTGCCAGGTTGTTCAAAAAGCATTAATCCTCAGGTTGTTCTGCCCAGTTGTTCTAAAAGCTCTTTTTCCTACCTGCTTCTGGGGAGGCAAAAGTTAGCTTCAGCCAAAATCTAAAAGCAGATGCCCAGGCTCTTCCCTCGGGAGTGCTCGCCTAGTTCAGCCCTCAATATGATTCCTGTCACACAGTATGGAGCTCCCATGTTTCTCCAAAAGAATCCAGCAGAAAAGGTGTCAAGCTGATCGTGACTACCAGCTATCCAAATTGGTGCACCCTATAACAGTTGGGCTCCCACCTTAGAATTAAACACTGAAAGTGCCGCAGGAATATGCTGACCACCTTTGGAGAAAAAATAATGGGTTAATGCATTGGTTGTTCAAGCAGCTAACTGTTGGGCCTCTTCTATATGTTGTTTCCATGACTTAAAATGAAAAAGTACTCCCAGATATCGAAATAGTTAAACTTGCTCCAACTTTTGCCTATTGATTTCCCAGTTATAAATTGGAGGTCTATGTTGCTTAGTAAAAATCACAATCTTGGACTTGTTTTAATTAATTTCCAATTTTTTCCCAAAGCAATACTGAGGGGGGGAAATTCAGCTAACAGGAGTATGAGAGAAAGGGGGGTATAATCTGCATATAGCAGTACAGGAATTTCAACATTAGTTAAAGAAGGGGAGTGATGATCGGGTAATTTCAACTTTGCAAACAGGTCATTCAAATATTAATTGAACAATAAGGGAGCCAAAACACATCCCTGACGGACCCCTCTCTGCAAAAGGAAGGATCTAGACAAATGACCAGCGTTGCTACAATGGACACATGCATGGGAAGGCTCATATAGTCTTTCAATTAGCCACAAGAGTCTACAGTCGATGGAAGTGATTCTCAACTTGGTCCATAGCTGGTTTCTTGGTACAGAGTCAAAAGCTGCCCATAGATCAAGGAGCCACTTGAGATAGTAGATTTTTTCGCCAAGTGGTAGAGAATTGCACACTGGTCCAGTGTAGAGCGGCAATACATAAACCCAGCCTGCTCAGGGCCAATAGTGTGTTCTGACTGAATCCAGTGTTCAAGTTTCTGATGTAAGTATAAAGCATACAGTTTCCCCATCACAGAAAAAAAGCGAATCGGTCGGTAGTTAGCTGGATTAGATTTGTCCCCCTTTTTATGAATTAGTACAATAATGGCTTGGTGCGAAGATCTAGGCATTTTGCCTGAGTTGTTGATTGATATAAAAATAGTGCCAGGAACTGAGCCCACCATCCGATATCAGAATGAAGAACTTCAGACATAACCAGGTCAGGCCCAGGGGCTTTCCCTGGCTTCAGTTTCTTGATTAAGGTCACTATCTCCTCTGGCGAGATGCTAGGCCAAGCAGGAAGTGTTCCTTGCTCCCACAGAAGCTCTTCATTCATTTGCAGACCATCAAAAAGATGAGTGTAATATTCTTCGCATACAGCTGGGGGAATACAAAAAATGATCACCTTTCTTTCTCCCATAGAACCAGAGACCAAGGATCAGTAAGATTTTGAATAATTATTATGAGAGGCAAGGATTAAAGAATTCCATCACCTTCTAATTTATTCATGCTCTTTTACTCTGACCACTTGTTTGAATTTCCTTTTTAACTGGATCAACTCAGTGTATGTTTGAGAGCTGTAGGATCTCCTCAATTTACGATGAACTTGGGATTTTCAATGTTTTAGAGAATTATATTCATTTTCAAACCAGTTATTACTACCAGACAAAAATTGTTTCTTAATCACACTGGAGTCCTTAGAAAGGATTGTTTTCAATAGTCCCATGACCTCGTCCAACATTCCCAGAAGGAATTCTGTGGAAGCATCCTGATGTGCAATGGGTTCCAAAGGATCTAGAGAGTCTAAAAGAGCAGCTCCTTTTCCTTCCACATCTGCATTCCATCAGACCGGTCTGTGTTCTGAGCCCCCAGAAGTGGAACCCTATGTTCTGGAAATAATTTTCCCGTCAGACCCACCAAGGAGAGTGTAACTGGCAAGCGGCTGCTGTCAAGAAAGGGCCCCCGCCTGCAGATTATCAGCAATAGTGAGTAGTGTGGGGAAAATAAGAAAATAGTCAATCAGGCAACACCCTCAAGGGGGAAAACTGTAAAATATCCACATTTATCTACCATTAAGCACTACCAAGTGATGTTCCAATATGAAATTCAGCATCCTTACTCCTGACTGATTGATTTGATAGTCCTTGGAGCTTCTATCATAAAAGAAGGGATAACCTGGCTCCAAAGGATCGAGGTTTTCCATCCCACTTTCAGCAACCAATCCTCATCCCAATACTTGCATTAAGGCCTTCAGCAATTAATTAATTAGCCTTTGGAAATAATCAACTTAAAGGATTTAAGAAATTCCCCAGACTAGTCCAACAATTTTCCAGCCTATTGTTACTTGAGAAAGGGGTGAGATAGGTTGACACTACAACAAGGCACAGTTCTGGGAATTCCATGTGTACTGCAAGTGCCAAAGGTGGGAGTTCAAAAACCTGAATATCTTCTAGAGGCAACCCATTAGAAATCAAGCAGGTAAGGCCAGCTTTGCCCCCCCCCCGTCATCCCTTTTTGCACTTTTGAACAATATGACGAATATCCTGTAAGGGAGCACCTTTGAACACACATGAAGCTGCCTTAAGCTGAATCAGACCCTTGGTCCATCCAAGTCAGTATTGTCTACTCTGACCGGCAGCGGCTCTCCAGGGTCTCAGGCAGGGGTCTTTCACATAACCTGCTTGCCTAGTCCCTTTAACTGGAGATGCCAGGGATTGATCCTGGGACCTTCTGCATGCCATGCAGATGCTCAGCCACTGAGCCACGGCCCTTCCCCAAGGGAAGACCTTTCTAGTCTCCAAGCTTCCTGGAGCAAAATAATAGGATGCTCATGTAGGAAAAGTTCTGGAATTTGTAACTGAGCCCCCCCCCCCCTGCAATATTCCAGGAGACCAGCTTAATAGAGTTCTCTTGTCATTGTTGGGGGATTTCTGCAACAGTGCTAGGAACACAGCCATTCCCCTTCTGAATTATAATCTCGGGTTCTGGCAGGGGGAGGAGGTAAGATCCCACGTTGGCATTCCTCGGTTTCCATGAGTTGAGAATGCTTCCTTGTCTGAAGTGGGGCGGAAAAAACTTCAGCAGGAATATTTGGGTTATCTCTACTGGATTACTGTCTTAATTTCTCCAGATTTTCCTGCAAATAGTGGAACCTTTAATCATTTTATCCTGCTCAGGAGGAGTGAGAGAACTAAAGGAGGAAAAAAGGTTGGCTTCAATAGCATCCAGTGCCACTTCACCTGAGCCCTCATGGGCCTCCAACTTGGGGTCAGAGGCACCAGGATTGGCTAAATGTGCTCTGTCCGGGGACCCTGTGATATGTCCCTGGGTTCTCTGTTCAATCGTAACTTCCCAGTTGGGATTGAATGGTTAACAGATTTTCTCCTATCCCTTCTAACTTCAGACATTGTTTTATTATTTAAGATTGCTAACTTGGAGGAATTCTCATGGAATCAGGGGCCTAACAACAGAATCCCAGAAGAACCTTGTTACCACTATTCCAAAAGTCTTAAGTCTTTCCCCTTCTGCCAGAAGCAGTGATGGTATTCTAGGTGAATGGAAAGAGAGCAGAATCCTGTCAGAATGAAGGGCACCTGGCACTCACTCAACCCACTTTAGGTCAACATAGGATATATTCAGAAGGAATTGAAGGTGTTGCCTATGCCTAGCCCCTGATACAGAGTATGAAAATCAGGTTTTGAATCTTAATGCAAATGTAAGGCAATACTTATCTCACCAGTCAATATGACCTTGTTTGACTTTCTGAATGGGCAGGAAATTGAACATATACTCCACAGACTGATTGTTAAGAAGGGGGCAGGATAAGTTTTGTAGCAGGTGGCAAAATGGAGCCGGTCAAGTTGGTTGATCAAACATTAAAAATTCAGCCAAGATAGGCCATTTCCAGCACAAGTCCCATTTTCTATATTGCTCTCAAAATTTAACATTTTATGACAGGATCAAGTTATTATTTTTGGCTACAGGAGCAATATTTCATGTAATCTTTGGATACAAATTTTGACCCTTATAAAAAGCAAAGGATGGGGATCCTTTGCTTCTTATAACAGAAGAGCAAGTTATGAAAACAGAGTTATGCAAACAAATATATAGCCTAAATAAATATAGCACACACAGGTCTACCAGAAACATCTCAATGAAGAGTGTCATGGCATCTGGACTGTACCACTGATGCCATTAATACAGGAATGACTACCTATGGATTTTCCCCTTTCTTTCAAATGTTTACATTCCCGCCATTTCCTAAAATTCCAATGGCAGCACTTCCTAGGAGACCTATGGCATTTTATTTACCAATATACAGGTTGAGTACTGGTAGAAGCAAAGAGACACTTCAGAGGGCAGCTATATCTCTGTCCCACATCTAATCCCTAGAAAGGTCAAAGAGATCCTATCCCCAAGATACTTGAGCCAACTCAAAATGACTGCTTCATTCTCTCTCTTTGCCCAACTATAAAATCCTGTTTTCCAAACACTAACAGACACATACTCCAGCTGGAAAGGGTCAAATCCTCCAAACCCAGCTACTAGGGAACCACTTTCTAAGAATTAGGGTCATTCAGAGCACTAGTGTACCACTCTGATCCATTGACCTAACAAAGGAATGGTCGGCTAGCAATATATTTAGCTCTAAAGGATTCAGTACGAAGTGGAAATATATTTGATCATATTGAACAAAATATGTTACAGATTTATTTTTCTTCTCTGTCTCACGATCACTTAAATTGCCTCACAGAAAGCAGTAATAATCCCAAATCAATACACAAATCCCAGTAAGAGGAGCTATTATATATAATGCAATCCCAATAAATTATGCATATGACTTGAAAGATAATGGACAAATGCAAGTACACTAAATCTGCATATTGAATAAGAAATTTAATATGGATATATAGAGATAATAGTCCTAACTAGTGTTCTAATAAGCCAGGGTCTCTTGATTTAAAGCTCCCCCTCCCTTCTATCCACCCTTAGTATAAAAGAGAAACTACCACGTATTGGGGCAAATCTACAGGGGAATATTGGACAGCCGCCACTGGAGTCTTACTGCAAACTGAGCAGGGAGAGTGGAGGTGCTGTGAATAATCTTGATTTTCCACTCTCAGTGTGAGAAATCCACACTCTCTGTTGCTACTAAATGTCCTGAACTGGCAGCAGGTTTAATATTATTGCCAGATTCATGGGAAAAAGAATGACTTGATGCTATTCGATTCAAGCTCCTTGCACATGTGTTGTATGGCTGAGATTCAAATATCCACAACACCTCTTAGAGAAATGCCTGTGCTTTGGAATGGTGATCGTGCCATTAAGCCCACTGCCAATCATAATGGACATCCCTTGCAAAACAGCAATTTCCATTTGCACTGCAAATGCAGCATGTCCAGTTTTATTTACCTATTTTGTTTATATAGCTGCCTTTCTCTTGTGCACGTCAGGAACCAAGGTGGGCAACAACAATTTAATACTATTGGCTAAAAATAACCTTGAAAAAGACATACAATATATTAAAACCATATTGAAAACCAACCTGGAAACATCTTATGCTTAAAAGGTAAAGGTCCCATGTGCAAGCACAGGGTCATTCCTGACCCATGGGGTGAAGTCACATCCCGACGTTTCCAAGGCAGACTTTGTTTGTGGGGTGGATTGCCAGTGCCTTCCCCAGTCATCTTCCCTTTACCCCCAGCAAGCTGGGTACTCATTTCACCAACCTTGGAAGGATGCAAGGCTGAGTCAACCTTGAGCCGGCTACCTGAAACCGACTTCCGTCAAGATCGAACTCAGGTCGTGAGCAGAGCTTTTGACTGCAGTACTGCAGCTTAACACTAGGAGGATACTCCTTCTTTGCCCAGGCTCCATCTGGTAACTGTCTGTATCATATGATGGCAATGCACATAAAGGTGGAATTATCCATCTTGGTTTGCAAATCTCATGTAGGGAGCCAATAATAAGCATACGTGGACCAACAATACCCTGGCCAGAAGGATGTGGTGGAGTCAGCTGATTTGCACAACTAAGTACCCACATGCACAAGGCTGGTTCTATTGCAACCTGAGGCAGTCACCACTGGTGGCAGATTTGAGGGGGGGCAACCTTCCATCCCTCTGCTACCAGACAGACTGCTAACTGCTCATGTGCTGCCTTCCTGACTGTTGGCCCTGCCTGGAAATTGGAGGAGATAATCTTACTTACCTCCTGATTCTCACAAGCCTCTTTAAAAGCTGCAGGCTAGCCAGACATTCCAGTTTCCAAACTCTCACAAGATTCCTTCTTCCTGTGAGAGTTTAGATACCATTTCTGATTGCCTATTGCCAGAGAAAGCAAAATAGCAGCCAAACTCACATGTGGAAGTAATCTCAAAAAAGTCCAGAAACTCCAAAAAGAAATGCACACTGTTTTTCAAGAGGGGAAGGACAGTGAAGGAGTAAAGAGCTCCTGGGTTGGGGCTGTGGTGTTGAGACACCAGGGAAGGGGGTAGCAGCAAAACACATTGAGCTCCACAGGACATAATTGTATTATAACACTATGCTCTGCAAAGTGCAAGCCACCATATCAAAATCTAATGCGCCCATTGATTTTTGAGGTCATCTCAGAAGAGGTAAGACTTGAAAAAATCTGAAATGGGGTCTCATTAGGCAATAGTCTGTATACCTCCCAGCATACCCCCTGCAATGAAGCTGGGTGCAGCTATATTAGTATCTGTATTCCCTGGGGACTCAACTTATGAGATCCAGAGTGGGACTGTGAAGATGGTTGAGGCTGAAACTCCATATTATTGCTCAAGCTTTTGCAGAAGAAGACGTTTCATCTTTGCCATCACCCAGAGAAATGCCACAATCCCAGTGTCTAATGAAGACAGACAGTTACCACTGGGAAATCTGTATGATTAACATGTACATTTGCAAAATATTACGAATTCTTGGTAGACTCATGCACCCTTAAAACATACTGTTTTGCAAATTATACACAGCGGTATCTCCAATAAAATATTTATTGTAGCACATTGTATTGTTAATAGCGTTGACTATTCTTCCCCCAGGTGTTGGTGAAATAAAAATTAACCAACAAAGAATATAAAATAGGTGTGTTATATCCAACTCCAGCCTAGTTCCTGAGCATACAAAACTGACCCATCCTTCAAGCTGTAGACAGAAGAAACTACAGCTGAATTCTTGACAGGAGAACAAAACAGAGATCGCTTTCAAGCCCAATAGTGAAGGAGTTGCATGCAAATGCAGAGAGGTTTAAATTAGTAATGTTGAAGATCTTATTAAAATGGACACTATACACACTGTGGTGAACATTTTAATGACAGCTAACAAAAACAGAAGTTACAAGTTCACATATTCAACGCAGTGGAATCCTGGAAAGTTCATAATTATATACAATCTTTTAAGAAAAAACATTTTTTCATATTTATACATTTTTTAAAAGATTGTGAATATGCGTCCTGTCCCTGGCTTCATACATTTTTTTACAGAAGACATCTTTTTGATCTCAGCTGTAGAGTAGAATCTTGGTTTCAACATTAATCAGCTCAAGTCCTAAACAAATAACAACAGTCCCCAACTATCATTAAAACGTCAGTTTCACGTTAATCCAGCTAAGAGTGTAAAAAAGCAAAACTGGTTTCCATACGTGTATCCCCAGCAGGGGGAGGAAAGGCGGCATGGTATAGCTTGATCTCGCCAGATCTCGGAACTTGCCGTATATACCCATGTATAAGCCGACCCGCGTATAAGCCGAGGTGCCTAATTTCTCCCCCAAAATGGGGAAAAATTAGGCACCCGCGTATAAGCTGAGGGTCGGCTTATAACCCCTCCCCCCCCCGCAGGCTTACCTGACAGGGCTCTCCAGCGGCGAGGGTCCGGCGGCAGCGCGGCCCGGGGGGGCCTGGGCAGCCTTCCTGCGGCTGCAGGAGGCTGCCCCAGGCCGCTCCCGGCGGGAGGAAGCGGCGGCGAGGCCCAGGGGGACCCGGAGCAGCCTTCCTGCGGCTGCAGGAGGCTGCCCCAGGCCCCTCCCGCCCGGGAAAAATGGCGGCGGGGGGCGGGAAGGGCTGGGGCAGCCATCCTGCGGCTGCAGGAGGCTGCCCAAGGCCCCTCCTGCCCGAAAAAAATGGCGGCGGGGGCCGGGGGGCCTTGGGCAGCCATCCTGCGGCTGCAGGAGGCTGCCCAAGGCCCCTCCCGCCCGGGAAAAATGGCAGCGGGGGCCGGGGGGCCGGGGCAGCCTTCCTGCGGCTGCAGGAGGCTGCCCCAGGCCGCTCCAGGCGGCAGGAAGCGGCACGGGCCCGGCGGCGGCGGCGGCGGTAAGTTTCCCCCCTCCCTCCTCCCTCCTCCCTCCTTCCCCCCGTATTGACCCGCGTATAAGCCGAGGCCGGCTTTTTCAGCCCATTTTTGGGGCTGAAAAACTCGGCTTATACGCGAGTATATACGGTAAGTAGGGTCAGTACTTAGAAGGGAGACCTCCAAGGAAGACTCTGCAGAGGAAAGCAATGGCAACCCACCTCTGTTTCTCACTTGCATTGAAAACCCCTTGCTGGGGTCACCATAGGTCAGCTGCAATTTGACAGCACTTCACACACACACAGCTGGGTGAGGAACTATATTTTGTATTGTGGGAACAGCAGATACAATCTGAAACTTCTCTCTGTGCTTAATAAGAAACCAGGTATTCTTAGAACTTCATCATGAACATATTAATCAAGTAAACTTACCTTGATGGAACTTCCTTACTTACACATGAGGTGAGCTTCTGATTGAATGCTTTGATGTGTTCTACAGAAATTCATCTGAAGTACTGTGTTAAACAGCTTTGTGCCCTCACAGTAGTACTTGAGCTACAGGACCAGGTTGTAGCTCGGTTATAAGTAAAAAAAAAAAGTTACAATTTACAATGGCTTTTGTGATGTACAATCCTCAAAATAAATCTTCTCAGTCACTGAAAAGAAAGACACATATCCACTGGGGTCATGGTCAGGCTATCAAATCATCCTACTTGTCATGCATGAAATCGCTCACACTTCAACCTTTCTTTAGGCCTGTGCAGTCAGATGCATCCTGTAAATGACCAATACTGGGGACACTGCCTGTTTTACAAACCTGAATAGCCAATGGTACTCTTTGAAGTGATTGCAAGAATCATTTTAAGATTAGCTAGATTGATGAGCAAATTGTGCCTTTTAACAATAGAAGGTTGTGACAGCAACTTCAAGGAAGCAGTAAAATCATGAAAATTAACACATTTGAATTTATTGTCGAAGGCTTTCATGGTCAGAGTTTATCGGTTCTTGTAGGTTATCTGGGCTGTGTGACCGTGGTCTTGGTATTTTCTTTCCTGAAAGAAAATACTGCTGCTGGCAAAATGTCAGGAAAGAAAATACCAAGACCACGGTCACACAGCCCGGATAACCTACAAGAACCGACATTTGAATTTGTTTGTACGCATCCAATCTAGTAGGGCTGTCAAAAAAAAAAAATTCGGTACAGTTCGGATTCGGCCGAATTTGGCCCTTGTGGGTTCGGTACGTGCCGAAGTCCGAACTCCCCCACTTCGGATCCGTTCAATTCGGCGGGAATTCAAAGTTCGGGAAAAAAATTCGGCCGAATAAAGCCATTAAAAACACAACCGCGCCTTTCCGCGGCTCTGGGGGGGGGCATTTTTGGGCTTAGAGGTCCCAAACTTTCAGCAGAGCTTCAAAGGACATATATTGAAAGACTCCCCAAGTTTTGTAAAGATTGGGTCAGGGGGGGCTGAGATATGGGCCCTGAAAGGGGTCCCCCCCACCCTGAATGTGCATCTCTCCGCAGAGCTTGCCGCCCACGCACAAAGCTCCCGGCCCGACAAACAGCTGATGAGAGCAAGGGCGGGGCAGGTGCTAAGAACTTTGCAAAGCAACACAACTGCAGAGCAACCCCTTTGCAAATATGCAAAGGGCGGGGCAGGTGTGAAGAATTTTGCAAAACAATACAACTGCAAAGCAACACAAGCACGCAATGCAAAACCTTTGCAACAGTGCATAGCAACACCTGACACCTGGGAGTTTGCATACCATGGAAAGGGACAGAGGCAGCTAGCTATGCATAATGAGCAGGAGGGGGTGGAATGTCTCCTTTTGCATTGGACTTGGGACCAGGAAGATGCATTCTTTAAGTCACCATTTGAAAACCAGTTTTGAGCAAGCATCAATAACCTAACTGATCTTATGAATGAGGAAAAACCTGAAGAATAAAAATGAAGCCCCCCCTCAAACCAGGGAGAGAGAGACTGGAGGGGGAACACACACCCCAGGCAGAACCGGCAAAAGCCCCCTTTGGCTTCCCCCACCCACCCACAGAAACTGCTCCCTCCCCACACACACACACAGACTCTGCTTTCCCCCCCACACACACACAGAAAAGAAAAAATATAGATTAAAGCCCCCAAAGGGGTCTTACTGTGGCTGTCTTCTGTTCCAGCAGGAGGGGCTGGGAGGCTGGGTAATCCAATATGATTCCATTTGTATCCAATATAAGATCCATATGTATGCATCTCTCGAGGGTGATCCATTCATCCCAATAGGGGAAAGGGGAAAGCCCATATCTCGGGGAGCCCTGACCCAATGTTTACAAAACTTGGGTGGTCTCTTAAAAAGCCTTGACTGAAGCGCCGCCGAAAGTCTGGGATCGGCACACCCAAAAATGCGCCCCCTGCAGCCATGGAAAGAGAAAAGGGGGGGGAGCCAATATTTCAGCCCCCACTGAACCCATCTTTACAAAACTTGGGTGGTCTCTTAAGAGGGATTCTCTGAAGCTATGACAAAAGTTTGGGGGCTGAACCCCCCAAAAAGCGCCCCCTGCAGCCACAAAAATGGAAAAGGGGGGAGAGGAAAAAGGGGTGGAGCCCATATCTCGGGGGGCCCTGACCCAATGTTTACAAAACTTGGGGGGTATCTTAAGAAGCCTAGTCTGATGCTCCGCTGAAAGTTTGGGGTCGGCACACCCAAAAATGCGCCATCTGCAGCCATGGAAAGAAAAAAGGGGGGGAGCCCATATCTCGGGACCCCCTGACCCAATGTTTACAAAACTTGGGTGGTCTCTTAAAAAAACCTGTCTGAATATCCCCTGAAAGTTTGGGGTCGATACCCCAAAAAATGCGCCCCCTGCAGCCACGGAAAGGAGCGAATGTGCACAAGCACCCCCTCACACACACATGAGGATTTCCCTCTCTCTCTCTCTTTCCCCGGCCGGCCGCACATCAGCTGATTCCTCCAGTACTCAATCCTGACTGATTGGCCAGAAGAAGACCCAGCTTGGCCACCGATTGGCCGGGGGAGGAGAATGCTGCTTACTGACGGTTATGCTGCTTACTGACGGCCGAATTGGCCGAATTTATTCGCCGAACTCCCGAACTCGCTGAATTCGGCCCCCCCGGTTGCCCGCCAGTTTTGAGTTCGGATCCGTCCGAACTAAAAACCGCCGAATCAAGGGAAATTCGGCTGATTTTCAGTTCGGGCCGAACCGAATTGACAGCCCTACAATCTAGGTTAAATGATTGGAGGAGGAGAGTTGGTTTTTATACCCTGCTTTTCTCTACCTTTAAGGAGTTTTAAAGTGGCTTATGATCACTTTCCCTTCCCCACAACAGACACCTTGTGAGGTAGGTGGGGGCTGAGAGAGTTTTGAGAAAACTGTGAATAGCCCAAGGTCACCCAGCAGGCTTCATGTGGAAGAGTGAAGAATCAAACCCGGTTCCCCAGATTAGAGTCCACAGCTCTTACCCACACCATGCTGGACATGAACCAAACTACCAGGTGACTGAGCATCACTGTAGAATATTATTTATTTACAAAAACTGCCTGTAGGATCCACAGTAAATTTTGACTGGTGCAATCAACATCAAAACTTTTTTCATATACTTTAGACTAGTGCCCTGGACTGCCAAGTCCCAGGGCCAGAGGCAGGGAAGCAGGGTCAAGAGCAGTCCAAAGTTAAAGCCAGGTTATCTGCAGTGTTCAGTTCCAAGTAGTAAAAACATAGTCCAAGAGAATAGTCACAGTTCAGTCCAGGGTCATAGGCAGAGTTCAGAACCAGGTAAAGTCACAGTTAGCACAAGGTGATAACCCAATTTGTTCCCACACTACCTGGATGCAAGTGTCTGATTAAATAGCCTAGGAGGAACCAGCTGTTGCTAACTCAGCACTCCTTGCTTGAGGAGGCTCATTATCCTCACTGCTGTCAGCTGGCAGTGTTCTTTGTTGTGCTTGCAACCTAGCACTCCTCCTACCCTTGAGTAGGAAGGATCTGCAATTTCGACATCACTGTTCCAGAGGCTGTGGAGGACTGCTGTTGGATGCAGGTGACTCCTTTGCCCTGGATGGTTGTAGGTATAGGGAACATTCATTTGTCTATGCCTGCTCTGGCTGTGGTTCTTCCCTTTCACAGTCTGCTGCTTCCAGGTCCTCTTCCTCTGAGGCAGCCTCAGTAGGCTGACTCATGACATAGACAAAGGGAAAACAGCAACTGGCTACTCCTAAAAGTAGCTGTGTTATCTTGTTGACTCGCAGTGCTGCAAAAGTGATGTAAAACTTCTGTAAAATATACTTGTGAAGTATGCAATAAGATACAACACCATGCAAACCAGTGTTCGCTGTTTGAGCAGTTCCTAGTCTGATCCTACAGCCAGGGCAACGGCAAAATCAGATCTCACAAATGGCACCTCCATGTGATCACTGCTCAACCACAAACTCTCCAGAATCGTCCACATGCTCCCAAGGTATTTGCATGGGGGACACAACTATCCGTCTTTGTAAAATTATGAAGTATCATACTACTTCAAGTATGCTTGTAACTGATTGACTAACAAAAGTATCCCATTTGTTAACCTTT
This sequence comes from Euleptes europaea, assembly GCF_029931775.1. Lineage (NCBI taxonomy): Eukaryota > Metazoa > Chordata > Lepidosauria > Squamata > Sphaerodactylidae > Euleptes > Euleptes europaea. Next base: position 45,219,288 of record NC_079313.1, on the reverse strand, counting down.
GCTAAACAGGCTAACAAAAAGTTTAATTCCTGGAAATAACTTGGAAAACAACCTATTATACTCTCCTCAGGCCTAAAGAACTTCAGCATTGCCAGCTTTAAATAAATCTGTGGTTATGCAACAATAACTTTTAAACCTCCCCCCCCCCCCAAGGAACTTCTAATACAAGAAAGAAAACATGGTTTTCTCAGCTCCGAATATCTGCAAAGCAATAGCCTTTTCTTGTCCCTCTCTAATGTACTGATTACACAAATGTACAAAATTTGTCAATGAGTATGCAAGCTCTATAGTACTTATAAGTTCCAACACACCACTCGTTACCAATACGTTCAGGGTCAATAGTGAAAGAAGAAAGCTCTCCTGCTAATCAGTCAGGAAATTTTCATTTGTCTTTGTAGGAACAAAGAACGGAGATGAGAAATGATGGGTTATTTGTGCAGAAAATATTGTCATCATATTTTATACCTAATGTTTTGTTCCTCAGACACTTCATGCCATGTAAAAACAACAGCCATCTAGAGGCATCTGATTCTACCATTTATAATCTTTTCTTCTATTTGGGGGACTGTGGGGGTATTTTATCCCTGCACATCCATAAAGTTTATTGAAATTTCAGACTTTTAAGACTTGAGGCTATGCAGAAAACATCACTTAAAAAAAAGATGTCGTATAAACAGTCACTCAAAAAGGTGATTATTTACCTCCCTTTTTCTCAGGTGGGCTTTCTTTTAATAACTTATTCAGCAGAAGACTTGCATTATGTATAATGATTCTACGCATCAGGAACTAATAAACTTTTACTACTGCTAAAGGCAGAAGACAAAATAAAACACAAGGATGATAATTCTTCTAGAATGACTGCAAATGAACTGGAGATCAGGATGCTATACTTTCCTGGTAAACACTGGAAACAGTAAGATCCTGGTCACATGATCTTTTGCAGGAAAATATTCTGCTCTATGTGAGATTAGAAAGTGGTAAGACTTACCCTGAGGCATGCTAAATTCTGTATATATGGGCCTTTAGGACACATAAGAACATAAGAAAAGCCCTGCTGGATCAGACCAAGGCCCATCAAGTCCAGCAGTCTGTTCACACAGTGGTCAATCAGATGCCTCTAGGAAGCCCACAAACAAGATGACTGCAGCTGCTCCTCTGATATTGGAGAGAATAGGTATGCGGAAGAAAAAAGAGGAGAATAATTATAAAACCCAACCTGAACACAGAAGCTGGGTACCCAAGGCGCGTTTTGGCCTATTGGGCCTTCATCAGTGGTTAATGAAAACACATGTTAAGCCTGCACACATTTACAGAAATAAATAAATAAATACATATACAAACAGTTCAAACCCAATCAGGCATGTGTATAGGTTGTAAAATCTATTACCAATTACTCAAGCATCTGGTCAGATTGGTTCTAGTTGTAATACTGGTTAGTATATGTCTCTCATATACTATGTGTGCAGGTATCAATCTAGTAGAGCACCTAAGATAATAGGCATGCTCCTCCGATCCTGGAGAGAATAGGTATGCATCATGACTACTATTCATTTTGACTAGTAGCCATGAATACCCCTCTCCTCCATGAACATGTCCACTCCCCTCTTAAAGCCTTCCAAGTTGGCAGCCATCACCACATCCTGGGGGAGGGAGTTCCACATGATTTAACTATGCATTGTATTAAGAAATACTTCCTTTTATCTGTTTTGAATCTCTCACCCTACAGCTTCAGCAGATGATCCCGCGTTCTAGTACTATGAGAGAGGGAGAAAAGCTTCTCCCTGTCCACTCTCTCCATACCATGCATAATTTTGTAGGCCTCTATCATGTCTCCCCTTAAACGCCTTCTTTCCAAGCTAAACAGCCCTAACCATTTTAACCGCTCCTTATAGGGCAGTTGCTCTAGCTCCCTGATCATTTTGGTTGCTCTTTTCTGCACCTTCTCAAGCTCTGCAATATCCTTTGCAGTATTCCAAGTGAGGTCTCACCATAGATTTGTACAAGGGCAGTAGGATTGCAGCAGTTTTATTCTCTATTCCTTGTCTAATTATGGCCAGCATGGAATTTGCCTTTTTCACAGCAGCCGCGCACTGGGTTGGCATCTTTATCAAGCTATTCACTACCACCCCAAGATCTGTTTCTTCTTCTGTCAATGCCAGCACAGATCGCATCAGTGTCTATGTGAAGTTGGGATTTTTTGCCCCAGTATGCATCACTTTACACATGCTCACATTGAATCTCATTTGTCATTTTAATGCCCATTCCTCCAGTTTGAAGAGCTCCAAAAGGATCTCTTCACAGTCCAATTTTGTTTTAACCACCCTAAAGAATTTGGTGTCATCTGCAAACTTGGTTACCTTGCTGTTCACCCCCAACTCCAGGTCACTGATGAATGGGTTGAAAAGCACTGGTCCCAGTACAGATCTCTGAGGGACCCCACTGTTCACATCCCTCCATTGTGAGAACTGACCACCGATTCCTACTCTCTGCTTCCTATTTTTCAGCCAGCTCTCAATCCATAAGAGGAATTGTCCTCTTATCCCACGACTATGAAGTTTGCTCAGCAGTCTTTGGTGGGGGACATTATCAAAAGCCTTTTAGAAATCCAAATACACAATGTCCACAGGCTCATTCCTGTCCACATACTTACTGACACTTTCAAAAAACTCTAAAAGGTTAGTGAGACAGGGGTTATTTATGCAGGAAAGATTTTGATGCTCACTGGAAGCAGAGTTCATGGGCATGAATAAAAAAGGAGAAAGTTCAAGGCTGACTGAATTGGGGTTATGCTTGTTAAGTCTTATTGCGCAGTACACACCGATTGGGTTGGACTATCACCATTATAGCTCTCCCACAGTCGTTAGCCCACTAGGGGAGGGCTACAAAGCTCTGCCCCTTTCTCCTCCTTTGGGATGTATGTGTGTCACTCTAATGAGCCTCCCTCAAAGGTCCCTATTTGGTGGCAACAGTAGCCATTTTGTTATGACCAAAAGGTGACCATTATTTTTCCCCATCTTGAAGATTCTCTTCCGAAATGTTTATTCTTAATTTTTAAATATTATGTGCAATTATAGCGATATATCGCTGAAATTCCTTTCCTTTATTCTGTTTCATATGCTCGTGGACCAACAAGTCATGAGCAAAACAAATCAATACATTTAGTAATACAGAAGTAACCAAACATACAGAACTGCAAAATAAAAATCTAAGGTATGCAGTTAGTAAATGTATCATTAAAAGCCATAGATAATTTTTTTTGCCATGGTAAGGGTTACATTTGGATCAGTGTCAGCCAATAGCTTTGCAATTATCTCTTGTTTTAGAGCCGAAATCATAATTAGAACACACAAAACTCTTTGAGGAACCATTTTTCTATTTTTGTTAATGTTTGGGTGGAGGTGGGTGAAGATACGCCTGGTGCCTTCTTCACACGCTCCTTTGTGTGGCCATTTTGATCACCTGCTGTGAAATTATCCCTCTCAGGTTCACCGCATATGCTTGAGAAGGATATTTTAATATTTTGGGTGCATTGTAGGTTTTTTTGCGATATAGCGGTTTCTCAACTTAATGTCCATGAAATGCTGTAATCGGGTTCAGAACTCACACACGCTCCCCCCCCCTCTTGTTCCATTTTTGGGATCACCAGGAACAACCCATTTTGCAACTTTTCTCCATTAAACACTCCATTTTCTTTTCAGAGAAGGTCATAGTCCACCCACAAATCCAGGTGGCAATTTTGACCTGTCCACCTTCTGAGAACTGGTTTCTGCATTGCTGCCTTTCTTTGGAGTGATTTGTCATCACCCCCACCTCTGCACCCTCGGCAGGATGTGGAACAGAAAGGATATGCTGGCCAACTCATGGCACATGAAAAACTCTAATATCTATGCCCGCCTAGCCTGACTGGACACTGGAGCAATGCCGTTCCAAATTCAATTGTGTTATATGAGCATTCAAGGATGCCCTGGAAGTGTGGCAGAGCATTCCAAGGGTGAGTGGAAGGCCACCCCACTTTGATATTATGATGTGCCTGTGGGAGGCTGGAGGAAGGCCTCATTGGGAGGAGAGGTGCCATGAAGGTAAGGACATGGTTACGCTTATGAGTGTCTCAATCCAAAATTGTGCAATGCTATTGTTTGACCTTTACCAGCTTTCCACATAATCACATTCCCCCAAAAATTCATTGCAAAGAGGCTACAATATTCATTGCAGGGGGGGTTGTGATCTGTCCCGAGAAAGCTAACGTACACAAACACCCATTAAAGGTTGTTCCTCTATCCCTTTCTCCATCTTTCCGTGTACATTGCTGCATTGGTGGCAAGTCTAACTAATCATCAGAGCCTTTAATTAAGAAGGCTGCTCTGACCAGAGGCAGAGCTGGGTCAGAGCTGAGGCAGCTGTGGTATGAGACAGCTACTAGGGAGGTGAGTCCTAATTTCTGTTTTTCTTTAGCTGCTGGGGAGCAGTAGCTGAGGTGGCTGTGTGAGAGAATAATGTGTGAGAGTGGGTGGGTGCTTGGAGCCTGCTGGGAGGGGATTCTGAGTGGTTCCCTTTGTTCTTTTTCTAGTTGTAGCTGAGTGAAGAGAGCTGGTGTTACTGAGGTGATTGCTGGCTCCACCCTCTGCTGTTGAGGAGTGGGGCTGAGAGCCTTTAATTAAGAAGGCTGCTCTGGCCTGAGGTGCGAGCTGAAGGGCTCTTGCCATGTGGCTCTTAGCCAGGGGGCAGCTGTCAAGTTTATACATTTTATATATGTTGAGCGTTTTTACTTCTTCAAGCAGGGCGTCTTGAGAGGCAGTTTGTCAGGGGAGCTATCAGGGAAGTGCAGGAAACACTGAACCACTTCAGCAATGGATCACAGCAGCGTGGCTAGTGAGGGAGCTGAGGCAGTAACATGCAATGTCTGTAGCATGTTTGTATTCTTACCTGAGGGTAACAATAATTACACTAGCATCAAGTGTAAGTTTGTAGCCCTGGTGGAGGAGAAGATACAGGGACTTGAGGCATGCTTGTCCACACTTCATTTTATAAAGGAAGGTGAAGAATTAATGGACAGAATGCATGAAGCACTCTTTAGGGAGCAACAGGAGAGGAGAGAAAGGTATCTCAACAAGTGGAGGCACAACCAACACAGGGGGAGGGTGCGTGGAAGAATGTGACCAACAGGAGTAGGAAAATCAGGAGTCATTCTGATCCTCTGTTGCTCAGCAATTGGTTCCAGGATCTCCCCATAGATATTGATTCTGGACCACTGGAGCAAGGGCTTCCCCCCCCCCAAAGCTTAAAAGAAATTTCTCAGGCTCCTGGGAACGAGAGGACTCGAGCTTCCGCTCCCCAATTTAGGAAGAGGCATGTTCTGGTAATTGGGGATTCCCTACTAAGAGGGGTAGAGTCTAAAATGTGCCAACTGGTCTGTCATCTCAAGAGGTATGCTGTCTACCAGGTGCACACATCCAGGATGTGACAGAAAGGGTAGAAAGACTCATCAAGCCCACAGATTATTACCCTTTCTTGATCATTCATGTGGGAACAAATTGTATTGCCTGACACAGCCCAGAACATATTATAAGAGACTATGCAGCACTGGGTAAGAAGGTGAAGGACCTGGGGATGCAGGTTGTGTTTTTGTCAGTTCTTCCTATCGAAGGTTGTGTCTTAGGAAGGGAAAGAAGAATACTATAAATTAATGACTGGATGCGTAGATGGTGTCGTCAAGAAACGTTTGGATTTTTGTACCATGGCTTTTGCTTTCAAGATGAAGCTCTTCTATCAGGAGATGGTTTGCACCTCATGAGGGTAGGGAAAAATGTGTTTGGTGAGAGCCTTGCAAACCTGATCAGGAGGGGTTTAAACTAAATCCTATGGGGGAGCAAGACAAAAAACATAAAGCCTAATATGATAACAATAACTGGAGATTAGAACAATAAAGATTTGCAGGGAGTGGCATGTATCCGAGGAAACATAAACTCATGGGTAAGTACAGAAACAAAAACCTCAAGGCACATAAATCATGGGTTCCAATGCCTGTACACTAATGCACAGAGTATGGGAAACAAGCAGGAAGCACTCACAGCCCTAATACAAGAAGGGGATTTTGACCTAATAGGAATTACCGAAACTTGGTGGGATGTCACTCATGATTGGAATATTAAGACTGAGAAGTACAACTTGTTTAAAAGGGATAGACAGATAAGGAAGGGGGAGGAGTAGCATTATATGTCAAAGATGTGTATACTTGTGAAGAAATACATGAATTCTGCCAGGAGCCAACTTTCTCTCAGGATGGTGAGCACAACAAGAAAAATGGCTGCTGCAGGAGGCAAAGCCAACCATAAAATGTCAGGGAGCAAGATTCTGTCTAACTCTTATAGGTCATTTATGCATGGTTGCTGTAACCTCCTTTATTCCCTGTTTCAGCCAGGATCTAACTTTTCAATATGCACGATATCCCATTCCTTGGTAGCTCGATGCTGTTTCGACGCAAAACCAACCCAGATCTTCCCGTTCCTCTGTTAATCCGACTTTTCCCTCTCCCCTGAGCTCAGCCTGGCTCAAAGCAACATGCAGATGACTAAACAGGGAGAAACACAGAAGATTGGCTTCTCTCACAGCCAATCACGAAGCAGTGTGTAAAGATTGCTTTCTGCTACCTCAGAGCTCTTTCTGAGCAAAAGAAAGGCTTTTTAAAAATGATGGTTGGATTTCTCCTCCCCCCTTCTTTCAGATTGCTCCGTTTTTTGTTTGTTTGTTCTTAAAATGCTTTTGTATGTGGCAGTTTCATTCATTCATTTGTTTATTACGGTCAAAGACCAGTTTTTACAAAAAGAGATATCATAATAATTAAAACAGAATGTCTGATATTTGCTCAATAAATCGTAAATTTAGTTACAACAGCTCTTGGTAAAATAGTCTGTTTGACGTAAAAGTCATTTTAACAGCTTCTTCTGCCTTATTGCACATGCCCTAGCACAGAATCTCGCAACCTGATAGGTAATATCTTTAACAGAATCATCTAATAATAAAGTGGTATAGCGAACTCTATCTGGGAAGCTAGACAAAATTGGATCAATGAGCGTTTTGCGTATGTCTTGATAAAATGGGCAGTGTAATAGCACATGTTCAACCGTTTCCACCATTCCAGATTGGCATGGACAGAGGCGGAATTCGTAAGGGAGGCTGGCATACCTCCCATCAAGAAGAGCAGATGGAAGGGCATTAAAACGTGCTAAGGTGAAGGCTTAGGGTGTTTAGGGTGTTCTAAGGTATTGAGATAATTTGGAGTGGCCGAAAATTTTTTACGGTTCTCCACTACTGGGACCGAGTAAGCCCTTGATCTGTCATCTTGAAGGGCAATGTCCCAAAGCCTCTGTTTGACTATTGTTTTTGCTCCTTGATAGCCAAGATTTAGGAGAGTTGTACTTGATAAACCTAAATGTTGGAGTTTGTCCTCGGTTAGATTAATCCATCTTGAGGAGAAATTATCTGCAAAGATTAGGGGAATTAAACCAAATGAGGATAATTTAATCTTTAACCAATAAGAAATGGCATGGTATCAGGCTCGTGTTTCTAATGGTACCATCCCAGCTTCCAGTCTAATCAGTGCATTTGAAATACATTGAGGGACACCGAATAAGGATCTGAGAAATTTTGACTGGACTACTTCTAATTTGTGAAAACTGTTATAGAGGCATATCTGCGACCCAAACGTGAGTTGAGGGATCACTTTCCCCTGGAAGACTTTCATGGCAGAAGGTATATGGGCACCCCCTTTTGTAAGGGAGAATCTCAAAGTTGCCATGGCAGTCCTCTGGGATGTCTCAGACACTTGGGACAGCTGAGCTGACCATGAGCCAGAGGCTTGAAATGTTATGCCAAGGTATCTAAACATCTTGACTTGGTCGATCTCATGGCCATCTATCTGCCTATGTGGCAGTTGGGTTTGGGGGGAAGGAAATCTTCTCTCACAGTGAGCACTGCGAAGTAAGCCAATTACAGCGCAGCATTTAAAGGGGTGGGACTTGATTTGAGCTTGGGAGACTGCTTTTCTGTATTCATGGCTCAATTAGCACAGTTTCATCCCTGATCATTCAAGCCAATGTATACAGTTTCCCCCAAGTCGGGTTACATTAATGTGCAATGAACCCAGGCCCAGCCAGGGAGATCCAACCCATGCATAAAAGGCCATAGTAACTCTTCAACATTTCAGGCAGACATTCTGTTTAATGGGATGTTTTTTAATCTGCATAGCCAGTCAAAAGCCCTGCTGGACAAAAGCCTCATCTGGCCCCGCTCACTTTCTAAAAACACTTGGCAGATGCCAGGAAAGGTGTTGGCAGGCACCAAGGCACCCACAGGTACCACACTGGGGACCCCTGCATGATAGTAATCATTCACTGCTGGATTGGCTTGCCAGTGCAGGAAAACTGAGTTTAAAGCAAATGTTATAACACAACATTCCTCTGTAGAAGTTATGCTGGCCCTCCATTCATGTGATTCAGGAGCCTGCCAGCCACACATTTGAGAAGTGCAATGCATGTGATCACTATATTGTGTTATAAGAGCAAATGAGTGGATTTTTTACATGTGTGCAGCTTTCACACATGCGAACTAGAACCTAATTCACACAATAGGGTGATTATGCATATTGAGTACGATGGAGGAACCTGCTTGCTTCCAAAATGCATGGCTAGTAGGCTTTTGCACTGGATGAACAGAATGCCAGCATAACATCTATAGAATGCTATTCATAGCACAGCCTAATGCCTGGTATCACTTCAAATGTCTTTTGGAAAAAAGAGTCATCTATGACACATTTTGCCTTAATAACCTTTGCAGATGTGGACTTCTTAAAATGAGGAATATTAGGTGCTGCCTCATTCTGCCTGTACACTTGTAGCTGGAAAGTCAAACCACCAACATTTCATAACTGTTTTATTCCAACTGCCTTCCAAGATATAGACTCTGCTCCTGACAGGAAAATAAACAAACTAGAGGCAACTTCTGCTTCTCTGCCTTTACCATCCCAATTCCCTAGCCTATGAAAAAAATGTACAGTGCACTATACTTCTGTGCAACATTTTACGCTTAATGCTGCCCTGCAGAATTTGGATTGTTTGGAAAGCAAGTCCTGTTAAATCAAGTTACTGGGCCTGTTTATTTATATAATATTGCATTTGCTCTAGGTGGCTGATAAAACAAATACAGTTTGGGGCATTTTCTAGGCTTTCCTACTAAAAACATTAAAGATTAACACAATAGTCTTACCAAACCACCAAAACTCAAAGGCTTTTTTCTCTTTTTTATGTTCAGGTTTTAACTGTGTGTGTTGCTAGGTGCAGCTGAACATTTTTAGAAAGCTAAATACATATGGCAAGACAGAAAACTTTTTTAAAAAACCTTGTTCCTTGGATATGTGCCTGAATTCATTTACAACTGTTGCTGTTTTAAACACTTCAGGCAGAATAAGTGGATGGCACTAAACAGCTTAGCTGCAATTATTATGGAATGTCTGAGGTATAATTTCCCCTGCGGTTTTGTTAGGCGTACAAATTCATAATTCTGATTTGTGGCAGGTACTTATTACCCATCACAGGTGGGAATATGCAAATATTATTCTAGTAGGGGTGAACAGCCTTTATTTCAGCTTTCAGCTATTAACGAGATTTGTGAGTCTGCTACTCTGGGGCCATTTAATTAATTAGATGGTACTGATAAAATATAAATTGTTTTGCATGCTACAGAATTTGAGTTTTCAAAGATGTGAAATACTGTTAAATGAACTTAGTGTGGACTGTTTTTTTCACTAGGACTCACTGTAGATGCAAATTCTTCCTATTACTTTTGGCCCATAATAACCCTACTCTAGATCCAAATGCTGTCACAGCATTTGTAAATGGGATGTTAATAATGTTCAGAACATCTATCACTTCATCTCTTTGCTATGTAATCTGAATGAAAGTAACGTAAGTGCTTAAGTACCACTCATTTTTGCCACGTCTAAAATACTGACTTTATGGCAGCAGCCCTGTTCCGCGTTTCTCATGTATAGCAGTGGGTTGTCCATACACAGCTGTATGGGTAAAACCCATATGTACTGTCTACTAACCAGGAAGTTATGCTGATTAGTTGGCTCCATTCTCTAGGCGAATGCTCAGAAGATTTCTACTGCATTGTGGTTAGACACTACATGAAACAATTGTTTGTTTGCCTCATTTATATCCTGCCTTTCTCCTCTAAAGGAGGCCAAGTGGCTTACATAATTTCCCTTGCCTCCATTTTACCTTCACAACAACCTGTGAGGTAGGTTAGGCTAAGAGTTATGAATGGCCCAAGATCACCCAGCAAGTTTCTGTGGCAGAGTGGGGATTAAGGCCTGGGTCTCCCACATCCTAGTCTGACATTCTAACCATTACACCACAAGATGTAATGTGAATATGTCGCAATAACACTTTAAAAGCATCTAACATGCAGTTTTAGTTTAGGTTATGGCAGGGGTGTCAAACTTATTTGTTATAAGGGCCGGATATGACATAAGTGTCACTTGGTCGGGCTGGGCCATTTGTACCATAAAATTTAATGCCAGGTACTGGAGATATACATTTTATAGAAGACACAGGCAAAGCCAATTAATGATATTATTGTTTACTTAAAATACAAACATGCTTAATAACACTGTTAAATAAAAGAAAATACTGTGTTATTGTTTTAAGCAAGTTTGTATTTTAAGTAAAAAATAGTATCATTAATTGGCTTTGCCTGAGTCTTCTATAAAGTTTGTATCTCTGATCCCTGGCATTATTTTTTAAAATTTTAAACTGGAGAGGGGGTGGATGCCTTGGCTGGCAAGCCCACAGCCCTCCCCCAGACCAGAAAGACAAGGAGAAAGAGGGAGAGAGAGAAAGATAAAGAGAGAGAGAAAAAAAGAGCGAAGGAGGGAGGGAAGAGGGAAGGAGAGAAAAAGAGAGAGAAAGAGGGAGAGAGAAAGAAAAAAGTGAGAGAAAGAGAGAGGGGGAGGGGCGAAAGAAAGAGGAATGGGGGTAGCTGGCTGGGCTGGCAGGGCACTGTAGCCCAGCTTAGCCAAGAAAGGGAGGGAGGGAGGGGTGCTGGCTGGTTTGCAAGGCCACTACAGCCCCGCTTAGCCCAGAAAGGGATGGAGAAGGGTGGAGTGGGGTCTGGCTGCTTCAGCTCTGCGGGCCAGAGAAAAGCCCTCAGAGGACCACATCCGGCCCATGGGCCACTACTTTGACATCCCTGAGTTATGGTCTATGGCAGTGGTTTTCAACCTTTTTAGACCCACCCACTGAGGTATAAATGTGAAAGCAAGCAGGGGCAGTTTCGGTTATTCTGTGGCCCTGGGCAAAGCTCAAGAATGTGGTCCCAGAATCACTGAGGAAGATGCGGCCTGGTCTTACAACCCCTCCCCCCTCATGTCAGTTCACTGCCTGTCAGTAACGGTAAGGAGCTGCGCAGTGGGGCCTCTCCCACAGCCCTCCAGCTGATTTCCTACCATGGTGAGTCCCTTGATACCCTCACCTGCTGTGGGAGACCAATGGTGGAATGGGGGGAGCTTCCAAACAGGGAAGCTCAATGGTTAGGGATATCCACCATGAGTCCCCTTTTTGGGGGGCCCATGGCAGCTTCCCTGATTGCCCCATGGCTAAGACCACCCCTGATAGGATGTAATGTGATCAGAGTCAAATGGCAGGGGACAGAGTTATGATTCTGCTGTTTCAAGGTGGCAGATCAAATGCACCGGGGACAGCAAAAAAAAATAGTCAAGCACCGGAATATGCATTGTAGTGAGAAACAATCTAAGAGCAATGGAGGGATCCATTCCATCACTTACCCTCTTGTTCTGCTGCTGCTGCAGCTCTTGGCATGTATACAAAGCAGGCCAGGGGTCTTGGAACTCTCTAAAGGTGTTCACTAGTAGCAGGTCCATTGGAAAGGCAGCAAAAATTGTGTAGAGGAGCTCATGGGGAAGGTGGCTTCTCTCGGCTGGGCAGCCACGATCCTGCAGCCCAGAGCCACACTCAAGGGGCCAAAAAGCCACATGCGGCTCTAGAGCCGCAGTTTGCCTACCCCTGGTCTAGAGCAATGGGTTGACAACCACTGCTCTATGGCATCTGGGTAGAATGGAATGTGGGTTTTTTTCCAAGAAATGAAATTCAGGTATTTGCTTCCCAACTTTTTAAAAAAATAGCCAGAAAAAATATGTTATGATTGTATGCAGCAGGTATAACTAAGAGTGCTACTCACATTTTGGCATGAAAAAAATGACTTCCAATTCAGTCCTATGCATTTATATTCAAAAGTAAGCTCTACTATATTCGATGGGGCTTGTCCTGGTGAGTGTGCACAGGATCCCAGCCTTGGGCTGTGAAGCCTACATTTACTTAGTTGGAAATTATTCCCAATGGAATTAAATGGATCTTACTTCCATGAACACATGGGGGGTTTTTTTGGTTGTTTTAAAGATTTAAATCCCGTCCTTCTGTTTTAATTACCTACAAGGTGGCATACAGATATTGTAGAAACAATAAAACACATCACGTTAAGAAACATCAACAATAAAGCAGAGCCTGTGATAAAATGCCTTCTAAATATCAATATCAGCCAGGTTTAGATGTTAAAAGCATGGCTGAACAGGAGAGATGATATTGTAGGCACTAGGTAAATCAAGTGGGGAATCAGTTCCAATACCCAGCTAACTTCTGAACATCCTCCACAGATTATCTTAACTAATGGGCAGCTTCACGTGAAAGTAAGCAGTCCTTAAGATACTCAGGTCCCAGACTATTTGTGGCAATAAATTACCCTTAATTTTATGTTGCTATAGGGTCCCCTTCTCTATACTGTGCTCAAGACCATCCGAACCCTGCCAAATGTAATTTATTTCTTCCTTAAGAAACTCAATAATCTTTTTACTTGTCATTGGTGAATCTGAGTGTGCATAGTTCTGGGCAACAACACCCACCCCTTCCCAGCTCTATTCTTATGGGACCCAACTCAAATAGGTTAATTTGAGCCTAAATTGACTAGGGGCCAGATCAAATTCATGTAAAACCAACCCTGTTTTGAGTAAGCCCACATTGAGTTCTTAATGATAGGAGTGTTGTAGGGTTGTCAACTCCAATTTAGGAAATTCCTAGAGATTTGGGGCGCTTTCTGGGGAGGGCAGAATTTGAGGAAGAGGGAAGAGCTCAGCAGGAATGAGATGCCATAAATTGCCATTTCCTCCAAAGGAACTAATCTTGGTCATCTGGAGTTCAGTTGTAATTTCAGGAAAACGCTGAAATCCCTGAAAACTCTTTGCCAAGATTCATGGGATCCTCCTAAATGAAATGCCTTGTGGCACCAGTTTGGGGGGGGGGGGTGCAGTAAGAAGGGGCAACCAGACAAAATCACTTACTATCCCCTTTTCCACAATCAAAGAAAGGTAGAGCAAGCTCTCCACAGACAAAAGAGGAAGTGGTTTGGCTCAACCCCCTTCCTTATTTAAGTCCTTTCTGCTGCTAGCGTGTCATTTAGGAGTGCCCCATGATCTTTGGGGGGGGGGGGTAGAGGCCAAAGAGGGCTACTGGAGGAAAGTGGTAGAAAATACCCTCTACACACACCTAGCACTCATGGTGCATAGGATCCAACCCTATAAAAACATTGTTGGCAATCCTCAATTTTGAGAGGCAGAACCACATTTGTACACTATATAATATGCTTATCTGCGCAGATGTAAATGGTTTGCTTATCCATAAAAAGTTTTATCTGGAACATGGTTTCACCTTTTGCTCCCCATTTTGCCATGAGGCACACTGTAAATTCAACAATATCCTATACTGAAATATTCCTTTTTAAGTATCTATGAAGTTGATACATCAGCCACACAATCCCAAGCTTAGTTATATGCCTCTAAGCCTGTTGACTTTAATAGATTTAGAAGAGTGTAACTCTGCTTAGGATTCCACTGCATGACACCTTAAAAACCACAGAAATGGAATAAACACCAATGCAATGCAATAATAACAGAAAATCTGGAGGTGAGGGACGATGAAATGCAGGCCCCAAATTTTAAAACCACATATATCCCATATATCTACTGAGTCAAACAAAAAATGAACTAAATAAATGAACAGGTTTATAAGGGTTATCCTCTGGTCTTTTTATCATCAAGCTTTTTGCCATTAACACTTCAGTGAAGCGCAGAAAATGTGACAGAACATAAACCTCACTTATGATTTAAGACTTGTCAACAAGATGCAGTTGCTTTCAACTTAAATGAAGTCTGTCACAAATCCCCAATCTGTACCTGCTGCAAGTTTGTAATTGCTTCTGGGGTATAATGGTATGATGTACCAGCCCATTAGGACAGCTCCAACCCCCTGAACACTCATCATGTTTCTATTAAAACATGCTGGCTTTTTTGAAATGACTATTGTACTAGAAAAGACTGCCTTGTTTGTGTATAGTGGTGGAAAGAGTGGGGGCAGAACGACAGAGAGATGTTAGCTCCTGTTTCCAATATGCTTCCTTGGTAAGAAGCAGATTTGTTCCATGTGATTTACTGAGAATGCAAGGCAAATCAACCAGAAGAAGACTGTTTAAGAGAAACATTATTTTTCACATTCAGGTTCATAAGTCAGACCACTCCAGAGAATTGTGTGAACACAACAGACAACTCTAAACTAAATTCTGCCAGTAGATTTATGTATCCAGGAATAGGCAAGAGATTCAGGATGATTTCAAACAGGTAATAGATACCACTAGAGTGACTCGTTTCAGTTGCATTGCTGGGGCTAGAAGCACAGTTTCACTCTTCCTCCAAGTAAATAAGGTTCACTAGAGAATACACCTATGGTCCAATGTATCTATGCAAGCACATGACCTAATGTGCATAAAACCATCTCTTTCAAATGTACTTCAGAACAGCTTTATGGTAAGGTTTAAATAAATTATAGATTCTTTCTCAACACGGTGCTGATAAGCTTGGCTACTAGCAATAATCCTTACAAACCTCTTTAAAATGGTTGCAAAATTGATCCAAAGTCTGGCCAGTGGTTGTCAGGCCTTTGCCGTTAGCAGGAGTAAAGGCTGTTGACATGAGTTAGGCCAGTTTCTGGCTACACGTCAAGTCCTTGGTTCTCATGCCTGTAAACGTCTGTGTACAGTTTTGCTGTACACAGAAAGAGTCAGCTCTTAAATCTGCCTTTTTTTCCCAATAAAGTCTTACTGCTTCAGATCTACCTGTCTGGATGAGTTTGCTTATGGGATGCTAGGGACAGACGCCTGAACCTGACAGAGTGATATCCTGTATGACCTACAGAAGAATCCATTAGTTACATTATCCAGTGTATAGAATGAAAACTCTGGCTATGATTTCATCTATTTCAAATTCTTTGATAGCAAAAAATTCCACAACACACATTGTCATAACTGGGTGCTTTATTCTTGTTCAGAATGATTTGAGTGGGAATAAGGGGGTGGGGTTTTGACTTTTTGCTCATGTCCCCAGAGTTGTTTTGGCTGCCCCTGGAGAGCACTTGCAAACCAGCTCTGTCACTACAAATATTACATTTGTTCTTTACCCTGAAACAGCAAATAATCTATTGCCTATATTCTAATAATCCAAGCTGCACAAAAGTACAGTCCTTCAGGCACTGGCTCTTCAAAAAGGCAGTTGATCCCCAAATAAATAATATACCAAATGGATTCTGACATTCATGTTATTGGTGTGATTTGAACCTTTCTTTCATCACACCTTCTTTCTCCGTTGCATCTGTTCAGTGTTATCCATCAGAAGCAGCTCACAGTGCTCCAAAGGAACATTTCTACACTCCTACTATCCATTGACATAGCCATGCAAAACATGTTGTTGATGACATTGCTCAAATCCAGCTTGACTTGAATGCAATATTTCCAGCAGTGCTGGAGCCACAGTGCTGGAGCATGAATTTGTTGGTTGGATCATTTTCAACTGGTTTCTTCCTCAGCTGGTGAGAGACACAAACAAGGAGAGGCTGTATGCTTAGAGCAAGGTAGAGCAAGCTCTCCACTGACAAAAGAGGGAGTGAAGTCTAGTGAAGGCTAGCCAGAGTAAAGTGGTGAGGAATATTATCAAAACCTCCCTCAGTGAGACAGTCATTAGATTTAATTTTCAGTGCCTTAGATTTATGCCAGTGAGACACCACAATCGATCTGCTTTTATTAAGAGAGTAACATAGCATCAGGCCAAGATTCAGATTCAGGTATACATGGATGACACCTGAAAGGCTTTTGGATTGGTTTGGTAGCAAGCAACCTGCAATGAGGTGAATGGCAATCTGCATCTAATCAAAATCACAGAGAGAGGCAGTGGAGGCAAGGATTGTACATTTGCTTCCCCCCCCCCACATTTGGGTGATGATTTACCCACTGGTGGGGCGCGAGCAAGTGCATGATTCTAGGTTGCACTGCCTCTCTTTCTGATTTTGATTAGTATTTTGGAAGATTTGATGATATATTGATATTCCGTCAGAGCAGATGGGGAAAAAAAATGAGGAGGGCGCCCAGACAAGGAAGCGTCTTTTTTAGTCAGTTTCAGCAAGGGGTAAGTTTACAATGGAGACTCCCCTCCCCCCTTTTACATTTGTGCAATTCACAGACTCAGGGAGGAATGGAGAACTTTCCCCCTCCAAATACCGACAATTCTAGTAAGTTTCAGCAGTGTGAGTGTACAACCGAGAATCTCCCCCCCTTTTACTTTTGTGGATGCAAGTCAGTACTCCATTTTGCAAGATGTGTTGTGAAATGGCCACTTACCATAACTTTTTTGTCAGAGTAAGCACTACTGCCAATGACAATGCAGCGTTTCAAGGGGTGGGGACTCAGCCGCTTCCTGATTTCTGCTTGTGATTAGTAAATTCTCCTGAGACTCCCAGGACTTTTTCACAACAAGCCACACCATACATAATGTTTTTCAGTCTCAGGATATAAAAGTGTGAGATGAGAGGGATGTACCAGGGACTAACCATGCATAAAAGACCAAAGGTTCTTATGAACCCCGATCACTCACTATTCCTGATAATGCTGAGGTCATCAGTTTTAACCACTCTGTCTGCAAATTGCCTGTGTTGTCTCTGCATGAGTCAGAAATTTAGAAAACAATAATCTGAACTGATAGGGGCAGATAATTCCCAATTTACTTATTTGAGTCCGTATAAACAAGGAACAGCCACCACGGTTTTGAATCAGTATATGGGGTCCTAGCAGTCTGGATTAGAATGAACAAATAAGTGATTGATTTCAGGCAAAATTAAGTTTATGCTGGTAGTGGAGTTCTTGTTTTCTGATTAAGAACACACAGTCTTATTAGTGGAATAAGGTTGAACTCCCAGTGCTTGTACAGCCTTCAAAATCTCAAGCAGTGGTGGCTAGAAATGTTATTTCTCATATACATCTAGTACAGCATTTTTAGCCTTTGGGGGGTAACAGGAACATAACAGTTCTTTCAAGCCTCAGTTCAAGGACAGACCTCATCAATGTGTTCCATGGATGGGTACAAGAATAACATTTTCTGATTCTCCACTATGAATAGGCATTTGGGACTGGACCCCCCTGGAGCTCACATACCCCTCATCCTGCAATCGCAACCTTCATATTGACACCCCCCCTCTCTGCCCTCACTTCAGTTTCTCTACCTTCCCTTTCCTATGTTTCATTTTCACTAACTGGGGGTCATTGATCCAATGACAGGACCTTGGCCTTGCAGAAGAAGATTGTTCTGCTGGAGAAAGGTTGGCTCCATCACTGGAAGGCTTTCTTGGTTAGTGGGAGGGAATCCTAGGATCTAATTAGAGTTGTGCAAAAAAAAAAAAAAAAGAAATTGGTAAGTTCTGGGTTTGGGTTTATTGGTTCCTATTTTTTGGCAAACCTGGAATTAAGCCAAATACCCATACTGGTAAATATTGGTATTTGGCTTATTTCCAGGTTTACTGAAAAATTCTGGTCCATTATAGTCTATGGTGATTTTTTTCGAGGCTCCTGTGGGAGCATCTTTGGGGGTAGAGTCCTCATATTTGCAGCACAGCTGCAAGGGACTCTCCTTAGATGGACACTAAAGTTTGGTGAACATTGGGACAGGGGGTCCAATTTTATGGGCCCCCAAAGGGGTTGCCTCCATCCTCCAGGCATTTGTGAGCTGAGCTGCCCATCGGTTATCAGGTTCAGAAGTTCAGCATTGCCAAGGACTGGCAGAAAGAGCTGATTGGCAGGATGGCACCTCAAAGTCTGGGGGTTCCCTTCATATCTGGGGTACATAGCATGATGCCCATGCAAATTAGCTTGCAAACTGAGGAAAACGGCTTTAATGCTAGAAAAATAAGGCATGGAAAGCATTTATTTTGGTGGCAAATGACATCCTGTGAACAGTCCTTTATTATGGTCATCAAAAATATCATTTCAGGAGTTGGTCATGGTGCAGGGAAATGAAGACTGTACTCAGGGTGACCTTCAGTTTGACAGCAACTTTTCAGGGGTGGTGGTGATATGGGAGCCAGCCGAAGTCTTGACCATGGGGGCTGTCTGAAGGAGGCTGCTCATCCTCACGGGTGAGGAGTCTCCTTCGGAAGCCTTGTGATGTGAGTAGCTGCTGAAGCCATCTCTTTTTAGTTGGAGGGTATATCCCTCCAGAAGGGACTGGTGAGCCCCATCTTTTAAGCAACACTTATGCTTTATCCAAATTAACCCACTGAATGGTGCTGGATGGATGGTTGTGTGGTTGGTTGGTCAGTCAAACCAAGTTGGCTCCAATTACACAATCCCTACCTCAAAAGGGCCCCAACTATGGGGCCCTAACAAAACCAGTAAAAAAAGATTAAAAGTGGGAGAAAGAACAGAGCCATGCATCTGAGCAAAGGTGAATAACCAAATCCAAAAAAGCCAAATAATTATTCGGCTTTTTCGGGAATCATATATTTGGCTTTGGGCAGATCCCCAAGTTTTGGCGTTCAGTAAATCCAAAACCTGAAAATTACCAAAATGGCTAATTTTTGGTTTATTTTTGGTTGGGACATATTGATATACACAACCCTAGATCTAACCTAATGATTATTACATCTGATGCACTTGGCTTTATCTCTCCCTGTCTGTCTCTCTCTGCCTCTGTTACGCAGAGCCATTTTTAAAATAACTATAATAACCATAACTTCCATAATAACTCAACATACCAAACCAGAGCATTTTCCTGAAATATAGGTGTGCTTTAAGAATAATCGTATGTCATCTGAAACACAGGAGAGTCCCAGAGTCTGCTTCACAGTTTGGCACTTCACAGATGGGTTAAAAGGAGAGGATAAAAAGATTGTCTTGGCAGAAAAACAGACCTTAATCACACAAGTATCACAGATATTTGTCATTTTTATTACCAACATTTATGCACATTTGTTAGTTACATAGTAACAGAATATTGTATTCATGCAGTGTGCAATAAAATTCTCTTATATTCTTTAATGCCATCCTTTAAAAATAACCAGTGTTACAAGATGTCATTGCATATATGCATCTAACATTACTGTTCCATTATAGCAGAAATGTCATTTTTTGCCAACAGCAAAAAAAGAAAAAAGTTAACGTAGCTAAAATATTATATTAGAAGCTGATACGCGTCTGCATAACACTACATCATCCAGAAGCATAATGGAATTGATATCCCACACTTCCCACCCCTACCCTGAGATCCTAAATGCCATTGTTTGCGCTGTAGTTCATATACATGTTTCTTTCATTGGGAACAACCCAGGTTTAAATGCTAACTGTTCTATATTCACTTTAAAAAAAACAAAAAACTCTACACCGTTACAGGAATGGGTATGGTATTAGTTTGCCCTCAAATTACAGTTGGGTCTAATTGCTAAAATAATAATCTTATATTATTGGATACTTAAATTAGCCAATTATTGGATACTTAAAATCTGGTGACTGGAGCTGGAGCTAGTTTTCCATGGTAGTGGCAGTGTGTGTTGGGGGGGACTTAAGACAGAGGGGCAGATAAAGGTAAATTGGCTGTTGGGTGGGAAGAAGATAGGGTTGCCAATTCCACATTACGGAATTCCCGGAGATTTGAGGCTTGGAGCTTGGAGCCTGGGGAGGGTATAATGCCATTGACTCTACACTCCAAACTAGCCATTTTCTCCAGGGGAACTAAGGTTGCCAACCTCCAGGTGAGGTCTGGAGATCACCTGGAATTACAACTGATCTTCAGATGACAGATATCAGTTTCCCTGCTGAAAGTGGGTGCTTCGGAGGGTGGGCTGTATGGCATTATACCCTGATGAGGTTGCTTCCTTTCCCAAACCTCACCCTCCCAAGGCTCCACTACCAAAACTCCAGAAATTTCCCAATGTGGAGCTGGCAACCCTAAGTGGGACTGATTTCTGTAGTTGGGAGATCTGTTGTGATTCCGGGACAGCAAGTCCTGCTGGGGGGATAGGCAGCAGGTGGGAGGCCAGGAGAGTGATGGGGGGCGGAAAGAGAGAGTGATGGAGTGGGGGCAGAAACAGAGAGAGTGACAGGCATGGAAGAAAAGAATAAGAAAAGGGGTAGCAGGAGGGAGAAAGAGTGAGAGACTGAGAAGTAGGGAGGGGAGCAAGCAAAGGTGTTGGGAATGGGATACCTGCTCCTGCAAGTTTCTTGTGCATCCCCACATGTAATATTATTTGCTAAACTCCTAAAATAATATTAATATTTAAAGCATAACAGCAGCAACACCATTGATTGGGTAATACGATTATCAAATTGACAACTGGAAACAATAGGTAGAAACAAAGCCAGAGGGTGGAGTGCTCAGGTGGATCTTGGGGTATACACCCTGGATGGGTGTCCAGTGGCTAAACCTGTTTGAAAGCATCAGAGATTTCAGTCGGAATCTAAGTTCAAATTAGAGTCCCCATATTTGCAGCATAGCTGCAAGGGACTCTCCTTAGACGGACACCAAAGTTTGGTTAACTTTGGGAAAGGGGGTCCAATTTTATGGGCCTGAAAAGGGGTCACTCCTATCCTCCAGGCATTTGTGAGCCAAGCCCTCCATCAGTTTTCAGGTTCAGAAGTTCAGCATTGCCGAGCACTGGCGGAAAGAGCTGATTGGCAGGCTGGTGCCTCAAAGTCTGGGGACTCCCTTCATATCTAGGGCACATAGCATGATGTCCATGCAAATTAACTTGCAAACTGAGGGAAATGTCTTAAATGCAAGAAAAATGAGGCACGGAAAACATTTCTTTTGGTGGCAAATGACATTTTGTAAACAGTCCTTTATTGTGGTCATCAAAAATCTGATTTCAAGAGATTGTCACAGTGTGGGGAAGCAATGCCTCTACTCGGGGCAACCTTCAGTTTGACAACAGGTTTTCAGGGGAGGGTTGATATCAAAGGCAGCTGAAGTCTCATCCACGGGGGCTGTCTGAAGGAGATTGCTTATCCGCATGGATGAGGGAGCCTCCTTCAGAAGCCTGGTGGTGTGAGCAGCCGTTGAAGCTTCTTCTTTTTAGTTGGAGGGTATATCCCTCTGGACGGGACTTGGTGAGCCCCGTCTTTAAAAAAAAAACCAAACTTATGCTTGATCCATATCAACCCACTGAATGGTTGGTCAGACCAAGTTGTCCCTGATTACACGACCCTGATCTCAAAAGGGTCCCAACTATGGGGCCCTAACAAAACCAGTAAAAAAAAGATAGAAAAATGGGAGAAAGCACAGAGCTGTGCCTCTGAGCAAAGGCGAATAGCTGAACCTGAAAAGGCTGAATATTTATTCAGGTTTTTCAGGAATCACCTATTCGGCTTTCTGCAGATCCCCAGGTTTTGGCATTCAGTAAACTCAAAACTCAAATATTGACAAAACGGCTAATTTCGGGTTTATTTTCTGTTCGGATTTATCGATATGCACAACCCTAGTTGTGGCCATCATCTCAGACATTTATATTTATGAAATCTAAATGTTTGCAACAATCTATTTGGTCAATGTAAAAAAAGTTTTACAACTTCCTAGTTCCAGTAATGGAATTATATATATATGTTTGTTCCAACAAACTGCTATCTGCATGAAATACTATAATATTTTGGTGAGCATAATTAGACTTTCACCCTCCTTTCTAAATGTCAGCACATGTCCTATTGGCATGAGTCATACAGCCACGCATGGCCAGATGGCAGCATAACTGACATTACTTTCCACAAGTTTGGTTGTAAAATGGGGGGGGGTTGGGAGGGGGAAAGCCTCAAGCTTCTTCATGTACTTTCCCACTGATTTAATAAGAGGCAGGATAGACACTGAAATGACTCATGGGCTTCAAATTAATGATGCTATGTCACACCCTGCCCTGGTAAGACAACCTGACACACATTACATTACACCACTTGAAAAGAACACAGAAGTGTTCGAAACTGTACATTTTTCTTGGCTGATCAGTCATCCTTAGAAAGCCCATAATCTGAATTATTGAAGAGTGATTTCAATATAGAAATAAATCCCTTGAATTGTGCCTCCTTTGGGCTTCTGCGCATTGGTATCTTGTTTGCTCAAGTCTGTTTATATGATTGAAGATTATATGAATGGTACAATATCAATTTCAGTGCTTGAAATTGTATTTAAGTGTCACTCCTGAGAACTAATTGCCATGGTTGGCAATTAATTTTTGCTATATTTTTAACTGAGCATAGACTGGAGGGTCCAGACTATTGGCCCTCTGACCTTCTCCTGCACGAGTAGAGAGCTTTCTCTGGAACTCCTGTCTTCTAGTTTGAACATCAACAGAGGCAATGATGGAACCCTTTCCATAAGAACTTCAGGTGCTTATTCTTTTGTGCCTCAGGTGTCTTGATTGCATATGAGAGTAAGCGGATGAGGTACATGGAGAAGTCTTATAGAGCTTTCGTTGTTGTTCACCCTGTAGTCAAATAATCTTTGCTGGTATCTCAGACATTTCTAGGTCCAGAGTCAACTGGCAATGGTAGGTCAATATCAACACAGTGATATTGTTTGTTTGTGATCGCTGTTGTGAATGACCCATATTGCAGCAGCCTCAGAATGCTGCTGTGAGGGAACCAGGTTTGTTCCTTCGTGAGAGATCTCTACCTCCTCATTGAAGAGAGGGTTGCCCCTCCCTTTTTTCCAAACTTGTTAAGGGATAGCTCAGGCCAGGCTACACAGAATCTCTATGTGTATGTGTTTTATGTTCCTTAACTTAAGGAGTATTGTTGTGTAACCTGAACTCATTTTTGAACCTCATTAAAACCGTTTAAATTTTATTTACTTTAGTCTGTTTTTGTATGCTTGAGGTCACTCTGTTCATGTGCCAGACTGATGGGCATATCAAACTCAACAGGGATAAGCCGGAAACCTCTGTGTAAGGAAAGAGAAGTGGGGGAAATAGGGTGCTGTTATTAGTAGGGATGCCTGAACTCCTGCGCTTTCAGAGTATGTGACTATTGACCAGGACATTTGACAGTGTTCACTGGGTGGCTTCACGCCAAGCACAACAGCATACACGTATGCACAGATGCACAATCAGAGGTTTAATGTGTGTAGTTTAGCAAAGGAACATGGAAACTAGTTTCCCCATATAAGTAGTTAGCATCTTTCTCCCCTCCTCCTCCATATCACTAACACCCTGTGTCACTCATAAATGCTTCTGGCATGGCCAGGGAGGCACTGGGGACTTTTAATAAAAATGTAAAAAATACATGTATGTTTGTTTACTTTACTCAAGCAAAATGAAGGGGAATAAGGGAATGGGCCTGGGCTAGCCTTTGCTATTAAAGCCTTTTAAATAGGCAGGATTTTGCAGTGTAACTCCCTAGTAACCATGACCCTTTCATCCACTTGACAATGAATGACTGGGGAGAAGTGGCGCAAAAACAGCACAGTCCACCCCACCCCTGCCTTGCCAGTGACACTGGATGCAGCAGAAAACCGTTTCCCCCGCTTCTGGCTCAGCATTGTAACAAGGGAGTTTTTGAGGGAAAGTGTTGCTATGTGGAGAAGCACATAGTAATCCACCAGGCATAAGGCATTAAACCACATGTAGGACATGACCCTAATCTTAATTGCACTTGCACACAGCCATGTCCCATGCCTTAGGGAGCATGTTTCTACTTTGTCGTATCCATCTTTTAAGTCTCATTCAATTGCAATGAATTGATTTGGAGATCTTTCTATTCAAAGTCCAAAAGAAATCAATGCATCAAATGCTATGTCAAGCAGACTGCCTGTACTAATCATATGATTTATATAGCTTTTACTGCCAACCACAGTTTTTCCTGTGCCACTTCACTTGTAAATGGCAAAGCTAAATGAAGCGCTGTGCACTAAAATATGTTTCAGCCCTCCTAAAATAAATGCTACTTTATGCCATGCAATTTAGAAACTAATTGGGTCTTTTCCTTAAATCTGACAAAATGCTTTAAAGCCGAGGTTAGTTATGTTGATTCAGAAAGCTGCTTTGCTGAAACAAAACAAAACTCCTTCCAGAGTTCTTTCTACTGAACAATAGGCATGATGTACCAAATGATGCTGTCATGACAATTAAAATAAAAGATAATAAAGGCTGCAGTCATAAAATCTCATTCTTGTATGATGTAGTTCTTGAAACAATCATGGAAAGTTTACCTGTGGCCTGATTCAGATGCTTATGCGGGATGAGGATCTGTTCCCAAGGTGGAAGAGCTGCTGGGTGTGTACCACATTCAAAATATAACATTCGATGTATTTATTCCACATGGTTATCTGAATGGCTACAGGCCTGGACTGTGTGATGTTTTCTTCTTAAAAAAAAGAGGGATAAGGACTATGTGATTCAGCCTTCTGTGCGTACAGGTGACCATGTGGAACACACACATCACAGATTGCATTATGATCAAGATGGAGTGGGTTATGTGTGTGCATACCCTGTTTTCTTCCATGGGAATAAAATTTTCAACCCAGTTATACCTAAGTTTTCAATTCCAGTTCATTACAATGGCACCTATTCACATCTCAGTTGTACCCTTAAATAGTAAACAAATTCAGTTTAAATGATATAAGATGCTTGATAATGTTAAAAGTCTATCATTATTGGGAAATGAGCATTAATATCACTGCGGCATTACCGTGGCTGCATAGGATCAGATGTGACTAACATCCAGCATGCTATGGCACAGAGAAGATGGCCTTAGAGATGGCAAAAGAGAAGCAGAGAGAAGCCCTGTTCAATCACTATTATTTTGGCGATATAACCACACATAAGGGGAGATCATGCTATGAACAATCCTCTCAATGCACATGTTAACCTTTTTGTATGAATCTGGAGAGAGAGAGAGAGAGAGAGAGAAGAGACTTGGTAACTGAGGGGAAGGTTTCTAGGTTAAAACTAGGACTGTTGAAAAAAAATTCATTAAAATTCAAGTTCGAGTTTATTGGCCATTTTTTATTCGGGAAAACCTGAATGCCGAATTTCCTATACCAGTAAAGGTAGTAATTTGGGTTTTAATTCGGGTTTCCCAAATAATTCGGCCATTTAAACCCATTTGTGTCTTTTCGTGGCTCCTGGGGGGCATTTTTGCAGGTAGAGGTCCCAACTTTTCAGGGTAGCTAGAAGGGACTCTCCTTGCAAGAACTCCCAAGTTTGGTAAAGATTGGGTCAGGGGGTCTGGAGTTATGGGGTCTGGAAGGGTCACCCCATCCTCCTCCATTGCAATGCATTGGCAAAGTGGTTGTGTTCAGACTCTTTAATGTGACCTTTGCAATGTATCTCAATGGGGAAGCCGGGCTTTAAACAGTAGGAAAGTTCACCCCGCACCTCCATAGAGACAAAGTGTTTCACATTGTATCTCTATGGAGGCACCGGGCAAACTTTCCCACCCACCGTTTAAAGCCCGGCTTCCCCACTGAGATACATTGCAAAGATCAGATTAAAGAGTCACAGGCACTTTGCCAATGCATTTCCATGAAGGAGGATGGGGGTGACTCCTTCCAGACCCCCTAACTCCGGACCCCCTAATCCAATCTTTACCAAACATGGTGGTTCTTGCAAGGAGAGTCCCTTCTAGCTACCCTGAAAATTTGGGGCCTCTACCTGCAAAAAATGCCCCCCAGGAGCAGCGGAAAGACATTCCTGAAAAATCCGGCTTTTTCAGTTATGGCAAATCCGGCTTTGCCAACCTCCCGGATTTTGCTGACTTGGTAATCCTGAACCCGAATTTTACCAAATTTGCATTTATTCGGTATTTTTCTGGTTCGGTTTTTACCAAATCAACATCCCTAGTTAAAACAATCCTAGATCCCAGAAAATCTTAGGAGGCTGTGTGTGTTCCCTCAGCAGGAAAGATAGGCTTGCCACACTACCCATCTGGACTTGTGGTCATTACTGGTTTTCTGTGCCATGAAAACTTTGCTCTAAATGTAGTCATCTCTAAAAACAGCAGCTTCTCACTCTTTCACCCTCATCTCACTAGTACCTTTACTTGTATTACACAAAGCTTCTTGATGGACTCCAAACAGAAGCTGGCAAGCTAATATTTGTGGAAGAGAAAGCACCACAATCAGGATGAGAGCAACTGGGCTAGGCAGCACAATCCTCCATGGGTTTGAAAAAAAAAGCAGCTGATTGCTGGAGCAGGGGACTCTTGTCTTCTGGCTGCATATTCAATTATTTCTCCTTGCCAAGCATGCTTGAAAATGCAGAGGCATCATAATCCAATCACAGTCCTACTCCCTAGTGCCACACTTTTCAAAACAGAGGAAATAACAGCATTATAAGGGTGAGGAATCAAATTCATTATTTTGAAATAACGTTAACATTTTCCAAATGTCCAAAGATTACATGGACAGCCGGTTTTCGTCGCTCTTGTTTTCATACTGAATTTCCTAGCAGTCGTTGCTACCTGTGGGTAGCTGGAGGTCCAAGCTTGCATAGTTCAGCAGAACGTGAGGAAAGGAGCTAGACTCTGCCCTGTACTGATAAGGAGAAAATATAGCGGTGTGTTCCAAGAGCATGGAAATGCCTGCACATACTGATGGTGATTGTGCTCCTTATTCCTTCCTCCAACCTAACTCTACTCTCCCTCATAAAATCACAGAAGGTTGGAAGAGACCACAAGGGCCATCCAGTCCAACCCCCTGCCATGCCACAATCAAAGCACTCCTGACAGATGGCCATCCAACCTCTGCTTAAAGACCTCGAAAGATGGGGACTTCACCCCCCTCCGAGGCAGCACATTCCACCGTCGAACTGCCCTCACCGTCAGAAAGTTCTTCCTAATGTTTAGGTGGAATCGCTTTTCTCTTAATTTAAATCCATTACTCAGTGTCCTAGTCTCTGAAGCAACAGAGAACAAGCTTGTTCCCTCATTAACATGGCATCCCTTCAAATGTTTAAACATGGCTATCATGTCACCCCTTAACCTTCTCTTCTCCAGACTAAACAAACCCAGCTCCTTAAGTCTCTCCTCAGAGGGCATAGATTCCAGACCTTTGACCATTCTGGTCGCTCTCCTCTGGACATGCTCCAACTTGTCAACATCCTTCTTAAATTGTGGAGCCCAAAACTGGACACAGTATTCAAGTGAGGTTTGACCAATGCAGAATACAGTGGTAGTATTACTTCCCTTGATCGAGACACAATACTCTTTGTGATGCAGCCCAGAATTGCATTGGCCTTATTAGCCACCATATCACACTGTTGACTCATATTCAGTTTGTGGTCCACTAAGACTCCCAGATCTCTTTCACATATACTGTTGTCAAGCCAACTCTCTCCCATCCTGTACCTGTGCCTTATGTTGTTTCTGCCTAGGTGAAGTACATTTCACTTCTCCCTATTGAAATCCATTTTACTGCTTATGGCCCAGCTCTCCAGTCTATCAAGGTCATTCTGAACTCTGACCCTGTCCTCTGGGGTATTAACTATCCCTCCCAACTTGGTGTCATCTGCAAATTTAATTATCATGTCCTCTATTCCATCCTCCAAGTCATTTATAAAAATATTAAATAGTACCGGTCCCAGGACAGACCCACTGGTCACTCCTCTCCAGGATGAAGTTGTGCAATTAATGAGCACCCTTTGGGTTCGGTTGGTCAACCAATTACCAATCCACCTGACAGTAGCAGTGTCCAGCCCACATTTTACTAGCTTTGCTTCAAGAAGATCATGGGGGACTTTATCAAAGGCTTTACTGAAATCAAGGTACACTACATCTACGGCATTCCCTTCATCTACTATACTTGTCGCTCTATCAAAAAAGATATGAGACTAGTTTGGCATGACCTGTTTTTGAGAAACCCATGTTGACTATCAGTGATCACGGCATTTCTTTCTAAGTGCTTACAGACTGTCTGTTTAATTATCTGCTCTAGTATCTTTCCTGGTATTGATGTCAAGCTGACTGGGCGATAATTGTTTGAGATTTCTCGCCCCCACTTTTTTTAAAGATGGGGACCGCATTTGGCCTCCTCCAGTCTGCTGGAACTTCTCCTGTTCTCCAGGAATTCTCAAAGATTATTGCCAGTGGTTCTGAGATCACTTCGGCCAGTTCTTTTAACACCCTTGGATGCAGTTCATCCAGCCCTGGAGACTTGAATTCATTAAGAGTAGCCAGGTATTCCTGTACCATCCCAGTGTCTATACTATGCTGTAATTCCCCCACTGCATCCTCTGCTCCATGATTCCCAGGTTGAGCCCTATTTCCCTTTTGGGAGAAGACTGAGACAAAGAAGGTGTTAAGTAATTCTGCCTTTTCTGCCTCTCCTGTTAATAATTCACCGTCTTAGCCATGCAGTGACCCCATCATTACCTTCATCTTCCTTTTGCTCTGGACATAACCAAAAACCCCTTTTAAATTGTTTTTAACTTCCCTGGCAAACCGGAGATAATTCTGCGCTTTAGCCTTCCAGACTTTCTCCCTGCATGTGCTGGCTACTTGTTTGAATTCTTATTTGTTGATTTCCCCCTTTTTCCATTTCTTGTACATGCCCTTTTTAAACCCTATCTAAATCGAATGTTCTTTAGACATCCACCCTGGTTTCTTCCAACCTCTACCATTTTTTCTCCTCATTGGAACTGATAGAAATTGCGCCTTCAATATCTCACTTTTAAGAAATTCCCATCCTTCTTGCACTTCCTTCTCTTTCAGTATTCTTATCCATGTGATCATCCCCAGGAGTTCCCTAAATTTATTTGAAATCAGATTTTTAAAAATCTAAAAATACATGTCTTGCTACTCCTTGCTTCTCTTTTCTGCTGTACAACAAACTCCAGGAGAATATGGTCACTCCCACCTAAGGATCCCACTCCTTCCACCCCATAAACCAGGTCATCATTATTGGTTAAGATCAGATCCAAAATAGCTGTTCCCCCTGTTGCTTCTTCCACTTTTTAGACAATGAAGTTGTCTTCAAGGGAAGTGAGGAATTTATTGGACCTTATTGACCTGGCAGAGTTTGTCTTCCAACAGATGTCAGGATAATTGAAATCTCCCATCACTACCACATTTCTCATTTTTGAATGTTTAGACATCTGTTCCAGGAAAGCATCATCTAACTCCTCAGTCTGACTTGGGGATCTGTAATATACCCCCACAATGACATCACTGTTTTTCTCCCCCTTAATTTTTACGCAAATGCTTTCAAACTGGCTTCCAGTATTTAAGTCCTGGTCCTCCTCGAAGGTGTAATCATCTCTAACATATAATGCTACTCCTCTCCCCTTTCGATTTGGTCTATTTCTCCAAAATAGGTTATACCCTTCAAGTATTACATTCCAATCATGAGACTCGTCCCACCAGGTTTCCGTAATGCCTATTATATCATATTTGCTTTGTTCTGTTAAGAGTTCTAGTTCATCTTGCTTATTTCCCATGCTCTGTGCATTAGTGTAATGACATCTTAGACCACGGGTCCTTTTTCTTGGGAGCTTATTTAAGATTGTTTCCCTCTCATTGATGAGTTTTTAAACTGTCTTTGCTTGCGTATGTGCTACCCTCCACAAATCCTTCATATCTGCAGTTATTGTCCTCATTTGAGGCTTTAAATTTACATCTCGCTCCCCCGGTAGATTTAGTTTAAAGTCCTCCTTTTCAGTCTTGCAAGGCTCTGGCCAAACACATTTTTTTTCCTTTCCACTTTTCCTACATATGTTCTCATTACTCTCAGCATTATTTTTATTGCTATTTTAAGCATGATGCCTTTCATTTTGATCTCCAATTCTTTCTACTTCTCTGCACCTCCATTAAAAAAAAAAAAAAGAATTCCCAGCTACTTTGTTTTCAAATCATTTGCTGATATTATCTGTAATGACTGATGGTCAATCACTGGATTGTTTTTAATACTCTTGGTACAAGCAAGGCAATAGGGAGGCGTATTATGGCTACCACCATTCCATGACTCATAATTTACACTCATAAGCAAAAACATAGTGTCATATCCAGGTACATGATGGGATAATTAAATGAGTTTCTTTATGAAGAGGTGAATTATAGGAATTTCAACAAAGGTGTAGCAAGGTGTTTTGTTTGTTCATTTTTTGCTCTTATTGGGATAAATGTGTGGCAGAGATTTTTGGTTAAACTTCTTTTGGCCAAGGTGCTGCCCCAAATTTCTGTGTGGTTCAATTTTCCACGTAAATGATGCTGTGGGGGGAGGGGGGGTCCACAAAAAAATCCTACTTTTTGTTTTTTACACCAGGATAATTTCCCTGAGCTTCTCACGGGTGATGCCATTTTGTTTTTATCTGAAATGAGTTCTTCACTGCATGACCCCAGGCACTGAGTGATCCCCATAGAGAACATGATAATTTCACTGTACTGCATAGCTCACCTATGATTCCATCAATGAGGACAAATTAATTCTCTATATTTTCTCTAAACTGGGAGGAAGAGGGGATGTATCTTCTTTATCCAGCCTGATGCTACCAAGCTGAAATTCACAGTATTGTTTTCATCGTTTGCCAGAGCTGTGTAGCAAGGTTTTGACACTTACTTTCACAAGTCTTACCTATTGGAGCAGAATGTAGATGGGGTTACCTATCTACATTCGCCTCAGAATAGCATATAGATTAGGGCTGAGCATATCGATAAACCCAAACCGAAAATAAACCCGAAAAAGGCTTTTCTGCTTTGTTTGGGTTTAATTTA
This sequence comes from Euleptes europaea, assembly GCF_029931775.1. Classification (NCBI taxonomy): domain Eukaryota; kingdom Metazoa; phylum Chordata; class Lepidosauria; order Squamata; family Sphaerodactylidae; genus Euleptes; species Euleptes europaea. The sequence continues at coordinate 45,188,166 of NC_079313.1, read as the reverse complement.
ACCCGAATATTCACAGCATAGCTACAAGGGACTCTCCTTGCATGAACCTCAAAGTTTTGTAAAGTTTGGGTCAGGGGTCCAATTTTATGGGTTCCCAAAGAGATCAACCCCCTCCTCCATAGAAAAGCATTGTAAACTTTACCATGCTTTTCAATGGAGGAAGAGGGGTGACTCTTTCGGGGGCCCATAAAATTGGACCCCCTGACCCAATCATCAACAAACTTCAGGATTCATGCAGGAAGAGTCCATTGAAGCTACCCTGAAAATGTGGGGACTCTACCTCAAAAAATGCCCCAAGAGGAGCTTCAGAAAAAATCCCCATAGACTAAAATGAGCTCGAATTTTTTCAATAAACCTGGAAATAAAGCTGAATTTTACCGGTATGGGTATTCAGCTTTTTCCAGGTTTCTGAAAAAAATCGGGACCAATAAATCCAAACCTGAAATTTACCTTTTTTCTTTTTGCTCAACCATAATACAGATGGCTATATAAGGCTGAGGGAGAAGCAGCAAGGAAGGGGTCGTGTTCTGTCTTCTCATAACACCCACTCCCTTATAAACATTTTTGTTCTCTTTTGCAAAGATGTGCAAAAAAGGGAGCACCATTTGCAAATGTAGGGTGCACTGAAGTGGAGCAACCTATTCACACAAAGCTAACCCCTCCATTTCAGCTCAACGTTACTTTGTCGAACAGTCCTAGTGTAGGGACCTATCAAAGATTTATTGTCCTTCTGTAGCCTTTTGTAACAGCTGCCAATAGCAGGTGAAGCAGGTTGTGTAAAAAAGGAAAATCTAATGAAAGGGAGATGGTATTGCCTAAAGGACAAAGTTGCAGGAAACAAACTTCTATTCCTTCTGCAAAAAAAAAAAAAAAAGGAATGAAAGGTTATTGCTACCATACAATAGACATAATACCCTTGACACTCTCTCCTTTTGAATAGCTAAATCCTTCTCAGATAAAGAGCAGCTTTTGCTCTCCAAAACATCAATTCTTTCCTTTTTTCTGTTAACAACAAAAATATGTACAGTAGATTATAACACAGCACAATCTGATGGTGTTAACATTCTCTGCTTTGATGTCCTGTCCCATTTATGTGCAGCTGATGATTAAGCATCTCAGGACATGGGGGTGGGCAGCTAACTCTAAGTGATATCAAGTAGTTTGTTTTTAATCTGTCAGAAGTCACCCTGTCAACCATTGCATCACTGAAGAACTACATTTTAATTCCTTTTCATGCTGTGTCTGTGATGGCCATTTGGATTAAGAGAAAGTAATGATATGCCTGTAGTGTGCCTCTATCTATTCAAAATCAGAAATTACTGGTGTACTCGTCGCCTATCCTGAAGGTGGTCAGAAAGTGTTCAAAGACTGAAGAGTGACCTGCTTAATAGGAAACTATCCTGTGGTTCATCAGTGAACCTCTCCTCCCCCCTCTACCACCCCACCCCCTAACACTTTTGTTATGTATATGAAAATAATTATGCAGTTTAGAAAACAGGAGATGAAGTGAAAGAGGAAGATCAGGGACCTGGAATGCATTAATATTCCACCAGCGTCAAAGATATTTCCCTTGAGGGGCTTCTACAGGTCACTCTGTTATTACGGTGCCTATCCATTATGTTGTGCTGTACTTGGTATTAAGACAATAATGGAGAGAATAGGATTATGTGCAGATGATAGGAAATGCGGAGGCAATTTAGAAAGATAGGAAATGAATGGAGACATGATTTCTTTAGTTGGAGGCAGGGGTGATTTTGCATAGGCTACAAGAGAAGATGAGTGAGCCAAAATTAAACCCTTTACAAGTTAGGCAGACAGGATCTATAAGAAAAGGAATGTTTACATATAATCTTGTGAGTCTAACCTTTCTGATAGAGAATATCACTGCATTTTCTTTTAATAGGTATGTGGCTAAGCCCCCAGAGAAGATCTGTTTTGTTTTTAAACTCAAAGAAGGAAGAAGACCAGTGCTAGCTTGACAGAGGTGGCCTTGAGTAGTGAATAACCTTTAAACTCACTCAGAGATGAGAATAGTCCTGATAGCTATTTCAGGTTGCTGCAGATGAGGCATTGCATTGTCAACTCGACTCTCTCGACCCTTAAGAAAATGGTAGACAATTATAAAATAACAATATTGACAATATATTATGTTGCTATGAACAACAACAATACATGCATGTATAAGTACAAGTTCTCTAAGATACATGGTGATTTACATGAATAAAAAGGTCAGGTTCACTTGTGAGGAATTTACAATGTACATTTCAATAATGGGGGAAGGAAGGTTAGCAGACAGAGGTGTAGCATGGGAAAGACCATGGAAATAAACAGCAGAGAGAAGGACAATGGACAAAATACAAGCAGCTGGGGAGGGAAGGCAGCATGGTATAGCCTGATCCCATCAGATCTTGGGAACAAAGCAGGGTTGGTTCTTGGATTGGAGACCACTGAGGAAAACTGCAGAAGAAGGCAAACCACCTCTGCTTCTCAATTGCCTTGAAAGCCCCTTGCTGGGGTTACCATAAGTCGGTTGCAACTAGACAGCACTTACGCTTGTATACATTGTTGCTACTGGGAATGAGGCTTTGAAAATATGGTTCAGTTGGTTTAATTAAGCTCAGTATAGTTAGTGTGTGAATGCATGCCACTTCTCTAGCTAGAGTTACAGTCAAACCAGGATCTGAAACCATACTTTGAATATGGCTTATTAATAGGGTTGCCAATCTTCAGTGGCACCAGGAGAACTCTAGCTATTACAATTGATTTCCAGATAGCCAAGATCAGTTCCCCTAGTGAAAATGGCTGCTTTGGAGGGTGGATTATACCTTGCTAGGGTCTCTCCCCTCCCCAAACCCCACTCTGCCCAAGCTCCACCCCCAAAATCTCCAGATATCTTCCCACCCAGACTTGCCAACCCTACTTATTAACCATAGCTAGTCTTAGTGTGATGTACTAGCACAGATATCCTGGCTTATTCTCTGCTACCAGATTCCTTCACTGCCTGCTTCAGAGACACCTGGCCAGAGTAAAGGTAATAAACCAGAATTTATCAAGGCAAACCAGGATTTCAGTGATCATCTGCTAGCCGAATCCTGGTTTCACAAACTAGCCATAGTAAACCATGGTTTGGCATTACATCTGAACTGGGTCACTGTTTGCTTGTAGAAGTAGCCCATAGATATAATATGTTTCTGGAATCAGAGCACTCAGACCTGTGTCAGAAACTGGAACAGATGAGAAGGCCCCAAGAACTCTGCTATATGCAAAAGTAAGAACCAAATTACACAAGCTGCAGTATCATGTGGTACACTGTTTTGCTCCACCTTAATTATGTTTTTGAATGTTCTTCTACATGAAGAATCTAATCTATTGGTGACCCCTGGCCCTAAGAACATCCAGCTGTCCTCGACCAGGGCCAAGGCTTTCTGGGCTTTGGCCCCAGCCTGGTGGAACTCTATCTAATGAGACTCATGCCCTGTGGGATCTGGTTCAGTTCCGCAGGACATGTAAGACAGAGATGTTCTGTCAAGCCTATGGTTGAGGGCAGTGACGGTTTCCATTGGAAGCTGGTCTCCCTTCCCTGCCCTCTTTTCTTTCCCCCCTTTTCCATTCCCTTTTCCTGGCTATCCTCCCCCTTTGTCCCCTCCCTTTTGTGTGTGTTTTTCCCTTCCTTGTGTTGATTTTGTTATCCATCTCCTTCCTCCTAAGGCATGGCATAAAACAAAATGGTTGAGCAACAGCCACTGGAATGACATCACTCCTTATAGGAATTAATATGTCATCATTTATATATTGTTATATCCAGCAATAATTATTTTAATGGTTTTTAAAATTGTTATGTATTTATATTATGATGTTAGCTGCCCTGAGTCCAGCTCTGCCAGGGGAGGGCGGGATAAAAATGCAACTTCTATTCTATTCTATTCTATTCTATTCTATTCTATTCTATTCTATTCTATTCTAAGAAAAAAAAACCCTACACATAGAAAATTAGAACATCACTAAGAAAGTAAACCTAGCATATTTCCTCCTGAAACATTAGTGTTCTATGTGCAATAAGGCTTTTCCCGGTTAGGTAGCATGCAAACGTGTTTATCCATCTGGTCAGAAGTGGTACAGTCCAACAAAAATTGAAATCTGTGGCTCTAATCATGTAGCTCTGCTCTAAGGTGTTTTTTTTTTTAAGTTCCTGGGACTTTCTGTTCTTAGTGGCCTGAAACTATTTCTGATTGTTGCAAAAATAAACATTTGGGGTATTCTGAGATGCCACTGCATTACATGAATTAAAAGATGACCTGAAGCTGATAAGATTTTCCTGAGAGTGGGGTTTGGGGAAGGACATCTTATGATGTGATAAACAAAGATAGGACCAGATTGTGTCATTTACAAATGTTTTTCTGGCTTACATCTTCCTTACTTTTTAATTAGAACAAAAACAGGCACATTTACTGACAAGCAGTGCTATGCCTACAGACGCACTTTCTCACACAGCAGTGTTTTATTTTAATGGTGCTCATTCCTGACTTTAATTATATTCAAGTGCAACCAAACTGAGATGAACAGTGTGATAGCATTCTAAAAACAAAATAGAATGGAGAAACACACAGAGATATTTTACAAAGCATACACAAGGCATATTCATGTGATAGACATGTGACAAAGGACCTAGCTTAGTGGAATGCTGAAGGGTGTGTTCTGTATTCAAAATGAAGTCTCTTACACTATTCCATTTCACATATGAAGTCTGCATATAGAATATTATCAGACTGTGAAAATTTCCTCCAAATAAAGACCCTTCTCAGGAATTTTTTTTTGATGAAAATTAATATTTTAAATCATAGCAACTACCCTCTACATGTCATAGCAGCAAGGTTTGTAAACTTGCACTAGGTATGGGATCAGACTTCAGCAGAATGGGAAATTGGAATGTCATCAACTGGACCTTTTTATTCCTTCCCTTTCTATGTTTGATGTTACTTGCCAGGCCTCTTTTTTCAAAGATGGCTCCACACTGCTCTCTACTGTTTTTTTTGGTAATGCTGACCCAGTTGATGCTGATAAATTTTCTTGTGTCCTCAAGCTCTCTGCCATTTACCCATCCTAGTTTAGAGTCTGGCATTATTCAGTCAATTCTAGTTCTAATTAAAGCATAAAAATAATTCACAGTGGGTAGCCGTGTTAGTCTGTCTGCAGTAGTAGAAAAGAGCAAGAGTCCAGTAGCACCTTAAAGACTAACAAAAATATTTTCTGGCAGGGTATGGGCTTTTGTGAGCCATAGCTCACTTCTTCACGAAAGCTCATACCCTGCCAGAAAATATTTTTGTTAGTCTTTAAGGTGCTACTGGACTCTTGCTCTTTTCTACTAAAGCATAAAAATAATTGATCCTGACTGTTAATATTGTTTGATTGCAGCGGGGGTGGGGGGCTCCAGTTATTCTCTAATTCTTGAATAGGGCTGCCAGATATGTCATGTTTTACGAAAGGCTTCTGGTTTTTAAGAAATGATATCCATTATTCCAGACCATCACAGCCCTACTATAATATGATGATTGGCCTTACAGTTCTATGGTCTTGTGCAGAACAGACGCTACAATGTCACATCAACTCACAGTTTGGAATTTTGATTGAGGATTCCCAGATTCTACTCAATCTAGCTATCAGTGTCTTCACAGCCAAATTGGCTCAGCAGAATGAGATACAGATGAAGTATAAAAAAAAACACATTTTCCCCAAATGTCCCATTCCTGCTCAACTTCAGACATTCTTGGATGATATAGATTACTTGGACCTATTTCCACTCTGACTTCCATCCTGGTTAGAGGATTGATGTTGTCTGGGCCACTGTGAAGTTGTTATGAGATGCACAGGGGGAGAGTGACCTAGGGCGAAAACACATGATCGCTTTATCCTCCTTTAATCCCTGTTTCAGCCAGGATTCAGCCAGGATCGAATGCATGCATTTCGCCTAACGTGCATTCGATCCTGTCTAAAACAGGGATTAAAGGAGGATAAAGCGATCATGCGTTTTCGCCCCTTGTTTTCATAGATTACTCAGCACTTTTCAATGCTACTGACAAAGGAATCTTTCTCAATCATTGACTGGGATGGTAGTTGGGAGCACTGTGCTCTGGTGGTTCTACAGGTTGGTTCCAGAAGGTTGTGTTAAGAATCTTCTGCTCTATGCTGACAGTGGTCTGGATGAGGGCTAATAATCTGAACCTCAATGGTAGTGCTGTTGATAGGCGAGCAAGTCGGACTTGGTGATAGTATTTGGCCTGCTCCCGTGGGGGTTGCACTCACCTCCTAAGGATTATATTTGCAGCTTGGGAGTACTGATGAGTGCATATAGCATGTTTCCTCTACTTTGCCTGGTGCACCACCTGGTGCACAACCATCTCCAGCAGAAAAATTGTCATTTTCTATTAATATCACTCACTGTGCTAGACGACAGGAAAATAGCCAGTGTCATACTGATTTTTCAAAAGAGATCCAGGGGAAACCTGGGAAACTATAGACTGTCACTGGTAAAATGCAAGGAAGTGTGATTACAGACAGAATTGTTAAACAAATAGAAGGATGAGGCTTGCTAAAGAGAAATCAGCATGGCTTTTCTAAAGGGAAGACCTGCCTCACCAACCTCCAAAATTCTTAAAGAGTATCAACAAGAATGTAGACACTGAAATAGTAGACATTGTATACCTGGACTTCCAAAAAGCATTTGATAAAAAGCAGTGATAAAATAGAAGGGAAATTCCTCACAAGGAATCATAAGGAAAGGTGTAGAAAAGACTAACCAAAATGATCATGGGATTAAAACACTTTCCCTATGATACCAGGTTAGAACATTTGGGACTTCTGAGTTTAGAAGAAGTCCCACATCTTCGACATGACCATATGAACTGGTTGGGTGTCTCCTTTGAGCCACAAGGAAATGCAGGATATAAATATTTTAATAAATTAAATTAATTAATTAATAAATATAAAGCCATAGTCTTCTTGTCTGTGTTTCTGACTCTTGGGTTTCCCATTAGATCTGTTACAAAAGTACACTTATTTTTCAAGCTTGTAAGTAAAAAAGATATCCCACCTTAAACTTCTTTGTCTGCTCTCTCCCTAAATAGGGATATTTTACAAAACAATGTACTAGAAAGGTAGTCCCATCTGTTATTTCTCTCTCTCTCTCTCTCATTCCATTTGCAGTGTGCAAATGCTATTACTGCTTGGTAAGTGTCTGAGTGACTGTGCTTCTGGATGTGGACAATTATTCCGACTTTTCTGCTGTGGTTTTGTTTTCCTTTTTATTTTCTTCTGCAGTCCAAACACTCTCTTGTTTGTCCAGCTAATGAGGGCAGAGCTGCCCCTAATGGGTGAACTCTGCATATAGCATCACGTCTCTGAAAGATGTTTAAACAATGAACTCCCTCAAGCATGTAACACATTCAAAGAGGATTACAGCCATTCATACTGTTTACAAGAACATAACATGTTCAGGAGGAGGCATGGATCAAAGCAGAGTCCATAGTAATTGGCATTACTGAAAACTAACGAGGTTTGCTCATGCCAGTGCTGAACTGGCTCACAAGCATAGGAGACAAAGAAATAACGGCACCTTTCTATTTTAGTGTCTTCGTTAGAATTCAGGGAAGTAGCTAGATAGCTGAGAAAATGGTCTGCTTCAATTCTTATTTAGCATCATGACTTGGCCATTTGTATTGTCAGATGATGACACTTAATGCATTGGAATTATATATTTTTCCTTTAAAAACATTATTTGTTCCACTGAAACTAAAGCTAATTAACCCACAGTAAAGTTCAGGTCACTAATGATCCTCTTAACAGAAGATTTACATCCTGATCCAAAACGCATTACTTGGATGTGAATCCAACTGATTCCAGGATTTATTTCTGAGTGACATGGTCCAAATCACAGTTTTAAATTTAACTTCATTTTAAGTCTGTGCAAGTGTGTGAACCAAAGTTTAAAACTCACAAATTCTGTCTTAAAAGCAACTAGAATATATATCAATTCTACACATACACACACACACACACATCTATATCTTTAAAAAATCTCCTTACCACAATTTAGCTAGGATGTGATCATTATTGTTATAAAGAAATCCTGAGCAGGTCTTGTATATTCCATCACCACCTAGAAATAAGGGCATATAGAGAATTGGTCTTGACATAGGCATGATCTGAGTTGGGTCTGGATCGTCAGCAGTGGTAGCAAAGATGACCCAATCTAGCCTGGAAGTTGCACAGCAAGAAAAGAAGCCTTTAGGTCCTGGTGCACTTTGAACACATGAAGGTGCCTTTTACTGAATCAGACCAACAGTCTAGCAAAATCAGTTTGTCTACTCGGACTGGCAGCAGCTCTCCAGGGTCTCAGGCTGAGGTCTTTCATATCACCTACTTCCAGACCCTTTTACATAGAGACCCTAGGGACTAAACCTGGGACCTTCTGCATGCCAAACAGATGCTCTACCACTGAGAAACAGCCGCTCCCACTGTGTGATAGAACTTAAGGGCCTCACTAGATTCTAAATTAATAAAAAGAATTTCAGGTGTCCATCTCTCTTTAGAATTTAACATGTGAGTTGTGGTGAAAATGCCAGTTGCAGAGAGCTCTGGTGGGCCACAGAGCCGATAGCCCACCTGAACATAAACATGGGTGCTTTGGAAACGATGGCAGAATAGCTGGAAGGAGAAAGGACTGTCTATTGTCTGAAAGCACTCAAATGAAGCTGTGGAAGAGTCATGGTGGGAGGTCAGGTCTCAGGTGTCTGTTCCTCCAGGAGACAAAAGGCACTCTGGGAACTGACACAGTCCCAGGATCAGTAAGTGTTAAACACTCAGAGGTGCATGCAGTTGGAAGGGAAGCCAATGGTTGCCTACAAAGGGGAATGGCAGAGGGCACAGCACACATGGTGCACTAGTAGAACTGAGCAGAACAAAAACATGGAGGGAAGACTAGAAGGAACATTACTGCCAGCTGTAACCTCTAAGGTGAACGTTCCCCTTCTGGTTTCTTGGTACAAAGCTTGGGCACGGCCACTTGTGAGCCCCTTGTCTTGTGGCCTTGGACGAGCTGGTGCAATGGCGCTAGGACCAGTCTAAGATATAAGTGTCTCTTAGATTTATCTGTTCAGTGAACATCTCTGACTACCAGTCTTTCTCTCCTGCTTCTATTGCTACTGACTTCACTATTACTATTCCTTGATACTTTGGCAAACTTATCATGTCATGGGGGATTTTTGAAAAGGGTACTCTCATTTATAAAGCACACAATGCTGATACATACACAGAACATCAATTTAAACCATTATTGTGTACCATCTTCCCATCCTCTTGTTTATAATAATCTATTAAATGCTTTCAAGTAAGGATAAGGAATAGTAACCTGTAGGTCTGAATGGAACCCAGATGACCTATAAAATACATACTGCCTTGCTGCCTGAGTTGTTATAGCTCTCATCTCTAATGGATGGTATTGTTATTTTACCATCTAGACAGCCGTACACATCAATTATACATTCTCCTATGTTGTGAATCTGTTTTCTAAGGCAACCTTCCTTTTTGTTCCAATACGTCCCCTTCTGTGTGAACATAGCCCATTTATTAGATTTATTTTTTAAAAAGGAAGAAATGCATTTGTGCTCTTATTCTACCAGGCTCCAAGGAGATATTCTAGATCTTGCGGGGGGGGGGCGGTCCTCTTAGAAAAGGAAGGCGATCCAAGGTTCTTGAAAAGGTTTCTCCACAAAAAGGAATATCCCTTCCTCCCTGACTGGATTAGAAAATGCAGGTGAGGGGGAACATAGCCCACAAATGTTTGTTTGTTTTAAAACCAAATTTAATTATGTCAAACACACAGTAAATGCTGAAAATGCAAATCTGTGGAAGGGGAGGAAAAGGACAGAACATTCCAAGGAGTCCACTGTGCCTTTCTCCCTCACATGTGTGGTGAGACAACAGCCTTCAGACAAGGAAGTCTAATGCAATTTTGGTGGTGGAAAAAATGCCTTCAAGGAGCTGTAGAGACCAGGTATTATTTGTTATAAGAAATTACCTTTTCTTCTGTGGCTTTTGGAGGGCAATCTAGATCCCAAATGGCTGTATTACACCCTTCCAAATTAATCAAAATCAATGTAACTCTGTTTAGGATTCCACTGCATGACATACCATAGCACCCTACCCCATAGGCACAAGGCAAAAGGGCTGAGTGCTGAGGAGGGCTGAACACTGAGAAGATATGGATCACAACAAGGCCTTCCAAATATTAACATATTACTTGTTAGTAAACCCCCTTCTTAAGAACTGAACAGTTGTCACTAAGCCTTTGGAGTACCAGCCATTGTTATTCAATGTATGAGCTATTAGCTGGAACATCCCTAGTGTGGATAGAAAACTGAACCCAGGTATAGGATATTCTTCTTGCTAAAGATTTCCATGGTCTTTGTGAAGACATTTGTATGAGCTTGTGAGAACAACGGAACTACGGCCAATATGGCCATAAGATGGCTTCTAGTCCCAGATCGCAGATCCTTGAAAGAACCAGAAAAAAACAAAGTTGCACTTACCTGGAACTGTTGTTCACCGAGTGGTCTTCTGTGCAGGCACATATTGGGACTAAGCATGCACAGGCCGGCCATGGAGAAAGAGTCTTAGCTTCTAGAAGGATCAACTCCAAGGCGCCCTCCCCCTCCCCTCCAACAGTGCAACCCTTTCCCACCCAAATGGTCACATGACAGAGGGGGAGGGAGCGCTCTTCCATCAGTTCTCCTAACTGCCACCATGGAACTCAACTCCGGCGCAAATGGGGAGCGTCCCACAGCAGGAAAGGAGGGAGGGATGTGTGCCTGCACAGAAGACCACTTGATGAACAACAGTTACAGGTAAGTGCAACTTTGTTATCATCATGGCTTCTGTGCAGTCTCACATTGGGAGAGTAGCAAGCTAGCTTACCAGGTCATGGGTGTGTGACAGGTCACCAAAATAATGATTGCAACACTGCTTGTCCCACAGCTGCTTCTCTGCTGGAGTCCACATTGATCGAATAATGCTTAATAAACATTGACAGAGTGGACCACATTGCCACCCGACAGATGTCCCAAAGATTTAGTCTGGAATCAAAAGTGGCAGAAGCAGCATATGCCCTAGTGGAGTGCACCTTGATGCTTAAAGGACAGTCAACATGAGCATGCTCATAAGCCAGTCATATTGCAGAGGAGATCCACCTGGACAGTGTCTGGAAACTACATATTGGGTTGATAGCAAATTCTGTCTAGATGGAATCTTAATGTTTCCCATTTACCAATAGGAGAGGAAAAAAACAACCACCACAAAACAAACTTTACATGGTTAAACAGAAATTCAGAAAGCAAAAAGCACAATGCCAGTTCAGTTCAGTTTCAGTCACCTTTATTGGCATGATAAACGTCAGAATAAAGAAAATGTGACCAAACTAAAAGCAGTCACAGCAAGGTCTGTGATTGGTTCAGGAAAGTCTCTTCCATCAGTCAGGTGGTGTCCAAAAAGGAAACAAGCAGCCATCAACACCTGAATGTAGCAGTTCGCAAATACAATAGTAGGTCAGTGAAGCACAACAGATAAGCAAGAGGCCGATTCTAAGCAGGAGGCTGACTCCCCTCTTTGATCGTGAAAGCATCCAAAACTCGAGGTAGTCACATCATCAGGTCTCCAACTGGCACAGCTTCCACTCTGGTTGAGGAGTAGTCACCTTCTTCATTGAGCAGCATGGATCCAATTGTGCCCTTTCACCAGAACAGCAGTGTTGATGGTCACCAAGACTTCAAAAGAACCTTCTCATCTGGACACTAGGCAAATCATTCTCCTGTGCTCTTCAATCAGGATCAAATCTCCAGGATCAACATCATAACAGGGTACATCTGTGGGCAGTAGTATAGAATTCTTCACACATCTACCTGTTACCTTTACTATACTGGAAAGAGAAAACACATAACCATAAACTCCAAGGCCTGCAAGATGGGCAGCGCCTTGGGTAATAAAATGAAAACACACATTTGCCTACCAACACAATCCCGTAATGCAAAAGGCCATATTTTCTTTTTGGGGTATCTCTAAAACCCATTAGAACAAAAGCAAACATCAGGCGACTTAACCCCCCCTTTTCTGCGCAAATTTTTCCCAGCAGTTGTTTAAAATTAAGGCTGCACCACTCCAAATAGCAAGTATGAGTAACAAGGAGTATATAGCTACCAAGTTATCCCCAATGCTTTGGAGTTCTGCATGATGACCTGTGCAATGAAAATCCCACCTCTTTCCCTGGAAAAAGTTACAAGTAAATCAAAGTGCAGAAAAACTTCCAACAGCAGTTTCCCAAAATGGCAATAACATTACAGTGTCTTGCAAGATTGATCTCCACTCTACCTGAAAAAAGGTACATAATCACAAAACAATATGAATAACTGTAACATTTAGGAAAATCAACAATATCAACGTAAAAAGGCCCATATGCCAAAAGTAGCACTGGGTTGAACCTTGAGAGACTAAAACCCTAATCTTGTACAAATCATACATTGAGCTACTTTAAAAACCCAGCTATTTAAAATTTTCTCAGTTTCTTAAATACCTCAGCTCCTGTTTATCAACATACCACATACCGGCCAGCTAAAATTTGTTTCTCTACAAATATACATATTCCTTCCCCCCCCCCCCCACACACACAGACTATAAAGTTATAGAAGTCTTTCAAGAGACATTCCAGCAAGGACACCCTTATGTTCCCCAGCACTGTAATATGTGTTCATGTAATCCAAAAGGGAACTTAAATTAACGCCGGTTAAAGGGTATTTAGAATTTACCCGATCCATTTCCCCTGGATTATAGTCCGGACACAAACAGATAACAAAACAATAAACAAGACAAGACAAAGAACATGAAACTCACTCTCGCAGAACTTCTCAAAACAGACAGACACCAGAGTATTCTTATCATTTTTCTAAAGTTAAATTCCTGTACCAAATTATCAGGACTAATCCAAAATTATTTTGTGCACAATTGCCAGGATACTGCAATAGGAATCTACAACTTCACAGAGCTCTTCACATTTTACTTTAGAACAATAATCTCTAATTGACGACAAACATCTTTTAGAATTCTTATCGCCCTTGAAAAATCAAAATGAGGTACCTTTATCAGGGCCACTCCCTGAATGAATTTTCTCTTCATTTCACAAAACAAACAACAAGGCTAGTCACATAACACTGTTTCCCAAAGCTTTTAAATTCATGAGTTAAAGCCCTTTTTAGAAGGACCACACCTATCTGGGTTACCTTAGTTAGTTTTGGATATCTTAGCCAGCCATAATCACGTCAGTCAAACAGCTAGTTGGATCTGACCAACAGTTCTAACCACATGTTAATATAACATATAGAACTAACAGTTTTAACCCCTGCAGTTAACCTGCCGTAACGTCAGTCTTATATGACCAACAAAATAGGACTGAATTTCCAAGATCAGTCCCCTGTACCAGCAGCTCCAGTCACCAGGTTAACCAAAAAAAACCTCCCCAAATGCAGATTCTCTGAATCCTTTCTTTCCAAATGAAGTTTCCACAAAAGAAACAACAGAAATCAGACAAATTTCAGGCCATCTGAGAAAAAGGGGGAAGAGAAAAAACAGATAAGTACACAATAATAATTTCTTACCAACTCTTCCTTTAAAGGGGGGGAACCCATATCTCTGGACCCCTGATCCCATCTTTACAAAACTCAGGGGTTCTTGCAAGAAGCCTGATCTGAAGCTACGCTGAAAGTTTGGGGGCTGGTCCCCCAAAAATGTGCCCCTGCAGCCACGGAATGGCTCGAATGTGTGCTGTAAATGGAATAAAAATGCACATTAAGGGGGGACCCCTTTAAGGCCCCATATCTCGGGACCCCCTGACCCAATCTTTACAAAACTTGGGGGTTCTTGCAAGAAGCCTCATCTGAAGCTACACTGAAAGTTTGGGGGCTTTACCCAAAAAAATGCACCCCCTGCAGCCACGGAAAGGAGCGAATGTGCACACGCACCCCCCATGGGGATTTCTCTCTCACACAAACAGATACTCTCTTTCTCTCCCCGGGCCACGCAGCAGCTGGGCTCACGTGCTCAATCGCGACTGATTGGCCAGAAGAAGACCCTGCTTGGCCACCGATTGGCCACGGGAGAATGCTGCTTACTAACTGACGGTTATGCTTCTGTGCCGAACCCCGAATTTGCCAAATTTATTCGCCGAACACCCCGAACTCTCCGAATGCGGCTCCCCATTTTCCAGCCTTTTTTGAGTTCGGTTCCATCCGAACTAAAAACCGCCGAATCAGGGGAAATTCAGCTGTTTTTCAGTTTGGGACGAACCGAATCGACAGCCCTAATCCTCAATGGAATATGCAAATGTCTGTGTCCTTCCACCTTCTGGTCAACTGTAAATTCTTCAAGTAATGGCTCTGCCTGTATCTCTTCATCGGTCTGGGTAATCTACTTTAAGAATCTATTTTCTGGTTCTTTGGACAGTAAGGACCCATATCTGTAGTATCTCCTGTTGAATTCTTGGCCGGATGTGTCTCCAGATGAAATCTAGCTGCTAATTGACTGTCTACATCCAGGAAAAGCCCCAGGCCCTGATCTAATCCCCAATGAGCTTTTCAGAATGAACAGCCAATGGTGGGCCAATATTCTTGCTCTTGTATTTATACAAATTATCGCATCAGGAGCTATTCCAAAATCATGGAGACATACTATATTAGTTCCATTCTTTTAAAAGGGTCAGCGTTCTGACCCAAGATGTTATCATCCAATCATTCTATTGTCCTGTTTAGGTACACATACACATGAAGCTGCCTTATACTGAATCAGACCCTTGGTCCATCAAAGTCAGTATTGTCTAATCGGACCGGCAGCGGCTCTCCAGGCTCTCAGGAAGGGGTCTTTCACATCACCTACTTGCCTGGTCCCTTTAATTAGAGATGCTGGGGATTGGACCTGGGACCTTCTTCATGCCAAGCAGATACTCTACCTCTGAGCCACGGCCTTTCCCTGTACTGTTCTCCTCTTATTTATTAAGGAAGCTGCTTGATTGGATCAAACAAAATGACATCCTTGGCTGGGAGCAGATCGGCTTTAGAAAAGGTTGTTCTGTTATAGACTACTGTTTGATGCTCTCTCATCTGTGCTGGCTTTATGGATCTTAAGGGTATCTTTGATGCCATCCCCAGGGAGAGAATCTGGATGAAACTATCCAATTCTAGTATGGATAGGAAGTTACTATGGCTTGTACAGCAATTTCATACAAATCTTATAGCTCAGGTTTGCTGTGGTGATCAAGGAGAATTTACCAAGCCCTTTGATTTGGACAAGGTTGCCTCCTCACTCCTCTTTTGTTTCATTTATACCTGAACAATATGGCAATGGACTTTTCAGAGTCTTGTCACCCTCCAAAGTTTGGAAGTCCCAATTCTACTTTATGCAGATGATGCAGTTCTTCTGTCCTGCACAAGAATGGGTTTGAAAAGATCTCTACAAACCTTTTCTGAGTACTGCTTTAGGGAAGACTTTAGAATAAACCATCGCAAATCAAAGATCATGATCTTCTACAAGAGGAGAAAACTGCCTTCTTTTCGTTGGGTACTAGACAGGGTTGATGTTCATCAAGTCAAGGAGTTCATTTATCTTGGTATTCTTTTTTCTTACAATTTAAATTGGAATGTCCATCAAAAAGTGGTACCCAACAAAATTAAACTTGGGGTTGGGGCTATTGTTAACTTTTTCTATACTAAAGGTGGAAAGTATATTCCTGGGGCCATTCAAGTTTTTAACTTAAAAATTATTCCAATTATCCTTTTTGGTGTTGTTATCTGGATAATTGCTGTTAACGAGCCCATAGATCGACCATTGCTTCAGTTTTTACTAAAACTGCTAAATGCCCTTCGATGTGTTGCTGGTGTTACCCTTCGCTCCAAGTTTGGCCAAATGTCTCTTGAAGCTAGGGCATGGTTCAAGACCGGCCTTGCTATTGAGGAGATCAATCAGAATCCTAACATCTTACCCAATGTCACCCTTGGATTCCACATCTGTGACTACTACAACCATAAACGATGGATTTATCAGACCATTCTCGACTTGCTCTTCCATTCTAATGGGTTTTCCCCCAACTTCAACTGTGGCATCCAGAAAAATGTGGTAGGAATCATTGGAGGATTTACTTCTGAAAGATCCTCATATATGGCAGACATCTTTAGTCTTTAAAAGATTCCACAGGTAGGCTCAATGAATGGGGAGGGTCAGATGGTGTTCCAGTTTCCCAACTTCATTCAGTCTTTACCTGGTTTTCTGCTACCAGTTCCCTAACTCACAAAACGGGACAAGGATAGTAACTAGAAAAAAAGAGCAATATGTCCAGTTAAGCTACAACTTCAGCTGTTTTTTAGTACTGAGGGGTATCTAGTCTTTCTGAAGCCTGACTCATATAGATCCTCATGGCAAAAAATATTTGCTGAGAAACTGTCACTGATGGGGATCTCGTGGGAAAGGGGTCTTGGAAAAACAGAAGCTTTTGGTATAATAAAAAAGCATATCAAAGAGATTGATTATGTTAGCACATCTTTTCGTGCTTGTTGCATTTCCTCATCTCAGTTTTTCAGAATACCACCTCCATGTGGCTTGCCTCCCTATACTTTTTTTTTCTTTTACAATTTCTCATGTCTCTAGAGCCTTCTTTCTAACTAGATTAAACACTTACCCTTCTATGGTTTTGCATAGATTTTTTTGAACCCACCATATTCGGAAAGGACTCGTCAGTGCTCTTCTGGTTCCATCGATTCACTAGCTCATATGCTCTTCGAATGTCGTTTCTATGAGGATCTTAGATTACGATATCTCTCTCCTCTTTTAATAGATAAATCTAATGCCTTTGTGTCTGATATAAGGCCTTTTTATTTCAAAAAGTTTTTATTTATTAAGAAAAAATAAAATCAACACAACATACTTGCATAAACCATACATACAGTATATTAAGCCTTCCAAAAGGAGCTGTATCTAAACTGCCTTCCTTATCAGCTAGGATAATAAAGATATCAGACTTGAAAGACATCATTATATAAAACTCATTATTCCCTTAATCAAAATATAATATGCTGCTTGATAATTTATTGAATTAATCCTACTTATTTCACTACACTTCAGCATCTGGTCTACCATTTGCTTTAGATAACCAGCTGTCTTTCTTAACATTATATGAACCATGGCTACATGTTTATTATTTTTACTTTATAACTTATGTATAGAATCATACATTACTGATTCATGCTTTTAATATTACACCTATGTATTCTACACTTCATTATTCTTACCTATTCTATCGATAATTATTACTCACATCCAAATTATACTGCTACAGAGCATTGAAATTACATTTGTGCATAATCATAATAAGGTTTCCATTTCTTCTGTAATTCCCTGACAGATTTTTTATTCAACAGGTGGGTCAACTTTGCCAGCACTGCATAGTCATAATGCTGTTTTTATTAAGTGATAGGGATCCTAAGGCTACACCGGCAGGGGCAAAATTTATCTTAGTCCTTATATCCCCCAAACAATAGATTTAAAACTATGCTGCTCAAGATCAATGGATTAAAGAGCTTCTAAGGTATAAAGGAAAGGAAAGAAGAGTTGGTTTTTATATGCCGACTTTGGGGGTTACCGCACTTTGTATTCCCAGTGATGTATTAAGAGTTTGAAAATGTTATTAAAAACATCGCTTTAAAAGGGTTTTTGGATACCATGGGTTATAAATGGTTGGAAGACGTCTTCACAGCTAAAGGGGCCAAACAAAGTGCGAACAGTATTTTTTATAACGTTTTCAAACTTTTAATACATTGCTGGGAATACAAGTGCGGTAACCCCCTTTTTCTACCACTTAAGGGAGAATCAAACCTGCTTACAATCACCTTCCCTTCTCCTCCCCACAACAGACATCCTGTGAGGTAGGTGGGGCTGAAAGAGCTCTATGAGAGCTGTGACTAGCCCATGGTTACCCAGCTGGCTTCATGTGGAGGAGTGGGGAAACTAACCCAATTCACCAGATTAGCATCCACCACTCATGTGGAGGAGTGAGGAATCAAACCCGGTTCTTCAGATTAGAGTCCACCGCTCCAAACCACTGCTCTTAACACTTCATGTGGAGGAGTGGGGAAACCAACCCAATTCACCAGATCAGCACCTACCACTCATGTGGAGGAGGGAGGAATCAAACCTGGTTCTTCAGATTAGAGTCCACCGCTCCAAACCACCACTCTTAACCACTACACCATAGGAGACCTATGACAGCAGTGGCAGGTACAAGGCTCACACGATTGTCTCCTATAGGCATGATGATAATCTCGAGAGGAAGTATAATTGAAGAATCGTTACGCCAAACACCCCCCTGAACTGATCACCTTGACTCCGAAGTGAGTAGGAAGTATGTCATACCCCTGATGAGTAGGAAGTATGACTTCGCCATGAAGGAGATGGGGTCCTTGGCTTTATGAACACATCAGTTAATGAAGATCAATGCTGGGAGGAAGAATCTTAACAACCCCTGTCTCGGTGCCGAACTAGCAATGAGTGCTAGGCCCCAGGGCTAGTGCAACAAAGCCCACAATCATCCCACTAGCATCGAGGTGTCAAGGAATGCCAGATGGTCAGACTGTCTCAGCTCCAAGAGGAATTATGGCATCAAGGATCTTCCTGATCACAAAAACTCTGACATGGCAGGATGACATCCTTGTAAAGGTCCATGAGATGATGAAGTGGAGTGCGCCAAACTGAAGGACTAATACTTCTCAACAGCGACCGACTTTTACATGACGATGCTGAACTCTTACGAGAAGGATCATTGAGGACAATTGACGAGGGTGTCCTATGACAGTCTGAGGAGATGGGCTACGGTGATCAGGCCTGAAAGACGGTTGGCTCCAAGGTGATGCCGAAAGCGATTAATGTGGGGGTTCAGCCATCAATCCCAAAGGTGGCAAGAGATGGGCTTTCAAATGGGCTGCCCCCTCTTGCTGCGCCTTGGGAGTCAGTTGGGCACAGGGCTTACATGAAACCAGAATATAGCCCTCTCTAAGGCACAGAAGACATTCAGAATAGCCGTCTTTCTTAGCATGTGCAGCATTTCTTAAATAAAGCTCCATTTCTGGCTTTCACCAACTCCATTATTTAGAAGATAAGATATGAGGAGAAATCTGATTAACCGATCCAAAGCACGTTCTCTCGCCATGGTGGCAGAAAGAGAACTGAGGGAAGAGTGCTCCCCCCCCCTCTGTCATGTAACGATTTGGGTGGAAAGGGCTGCACTGACGGAGGAGAGAAGGAGTGTTCTTTGGAGCTGGTCCTTCTAGAAGCTAAGAATCTTTCTCCATGGCCTGAACATGCACAGTCCCATGACGATGAATATGCAAGCTGGCCACAGTGCAGCTATGCAAAGATCTTTTGTCATTAATATTGATACATGAACATCTTCAGGAGTTGCTAATGGATCCACCACTTGATGGCCAACCTGGAAAATTAGTTATTAGAAGACCAAAAATAAAGAACAATTAGTGTCTGGCTGCTTTTTCAGAGTCTCTGGTTCTCTAACCTTCCAAATCCCTTGTCAGCCATGAAACTCATAGGATAGTCTTGAACATGTCTTTGTCTTTAAGCCTGACCTTATGAGATAGTTGCAGGTTTATAAAATGGATGCTATGCAAAGGGTGGAATGAAAAATGTGACATATCAGTAAAGGGCAATGATTACAAAAGTGCTGGTTTCAAGCCAGGAAATTCATCACACCCAACTCTCTAATGAGCAAATGAAAAGATGAAAGTGAGAAGCCACAGATCTGGGTTGGATGTAGCTGAATGAGTTGCTATTATTTTAATACAGGGAAATGTTTGTTTTGGATTCTTTAAAGATTTAACTTATGAGCAAGACTATATAAATGCAAATGCCATTCTGTAGATATAATTTCATAAAGCAAAACTACTCACTATCTTTAGTAGCAAAATTCAAGTGGCAAGTGTGACAAGCAAAGAAAAATGAATCCAGTTAACTTCAGCCATCCCCAGTTCATCTGAAAGCTTATGTCAGTTTCTAAATAAGCTTTTCATTTTTTTATTCAGTCTGCTGATCTCTGTTGATTTACAGCATGAATGAGCATGGCACTTTGCAACTTGCATAGTATATTTTTACCCCCTCAATAATAAAACATTTGTTGCAGACACATCAAGCTTGCTAGTGGCTTTGACTTATTATAGCAATGAAGTGCCATGTTAAACAACTCATTTACATTGTGGCAGAAGACTCTGTGTAAGCACTCTAAGTAATTTAGTTCTATCTCAGAAAGAAGGCTTCCAAAATATATTCAACACTCATAATAAACCATAATTGGATGCAATTTGCTCTAACCAACCGCTTCTCCCAGGTGGGAACAGTTTCCATTCAGACTCCACCAACACAGAAAAAGAAAAGAAATGTATAAGGTTCCTCCAGAATAGTGTTTCAAGCTCCTTCATTCCCAAGCGGTGAAATGTTCAAAGCTGACTATAAAAGAGAGAGAGAGAGACTTGAGGCTTATAGTTTCTTTTACAAATATTCATTCATTTACAAATGTACAGATGGAGCAGATATTACAGCAATGAGGTGGTGGTACATGCAGTACATGCAGTGCTGGTGCAAAGGTTGTATGTACATAACAAAGGACTTGCAGTAAAGATAAACAACCTTCAGAGGCCGTCCTCAGCACAGTAGTTTAGTGCAATCCAAGACAATTTATCACAGATTAATAAAAGGTGAAAACGTCACAATACAGCACTTAAAATATGTGAGGTGAGTTCCAGAGAATAAGTCTCTGCAAAGGACTGCTTTTCCCACTTCAGGCAACATTTACAGATCATGTCCTGTCTGTTCGTGTTGAAGCCCTTGCTGATTGTAGGCAAGCAGTCACATTTGCAAAGGTGAGAAACCAAGAGGCAAAATGCATGCATTATTTCTGTATCCTCAGATACTTTCATGTATGTGCTTGAAGATATACTGAACTTGTTGGAGGGACCTGGTGCCACCACCTCTGCCCGAAGACCCATTCTTGGGTCCTTACTCTGGCTCATTCATCCTTTCCTTGGCCTCGGCAAGAAGACAAGGGTGTGTGTGTTCACTTGTGTCCTCCTTCTGCTTGCTACCCATCCTCTGCAGCTGGGAGCAGTCAGGTGGTCTGTGCAGCACCACTCTACTCACTGTCTAATCACTGGCTACTCACCTGGCCCCCTTGCAAAGTGCATAGCAAGTCACACACACCCAGTGGAGAGTTTTTACCTCTTGCAAAAGTTCCTGCTCTCGCATGATGCTGGGCTCCTGGTCCATCTCAGCGAATAGTTCTCTGAGTCTGCTGTTCAGCTGTGGGAACATCTTTATTTCTGGAGTCTCCCCTGTCACCAAAGGAGCCACAAGTCAGGAGTGAATGAGTCTCCATCCCCAGACAAACCCACTGGATTCTATATTAGTAAGAGGATTCTGAATTTCACTTATACTAGAAAGAGATTTATTACCCTTTGGGAAATGATCACAATTACTTTCTACCAGTTTTCTAGAGGCATTCATATTGGTAGATGTTTATACACGATAAATACAATTATCATTTGGTAGCTGAATTGTTTAAGTTTCTGCTTCTGTCATGCTGAACTAACACAAGAGAAGGAGGAATCAAATGGAACCAACCAAGGTGTCTGACAGAGTCATGAGGAACTTAAGCTACTTTCACTTTAATAGGATTCAGTTATTATAACTTCAGCTGGATAGGGGACAGCTTGTCTATCCTTCTCTGAGCCTCTTGCTATAGACTCCCCTCAGTTATTTGAAAAGAATATAATGCTGCAAAACTAATGGTCATATTGCAGCCAGATTTCTCAGTCATGCGACCACAAGCTTTGGAACTCCCTCCCCACGGAAGCTTACCTGACACCAAATTTACAAACTTTTAGGCTTTGATTTCTTCAAGCCTTTTTGTTCCCCTACCTTATGGTAGTTGTCCTGATTTTATTCTTCCACTGTTTTTTTTTCCTGATTTTAGGCTGGCTTCTTTAGAGTTTTTAAGATCTTCCCAATTTTAATTGATTGTATTATTTTTAAAAAGTTATCTTATTGCTGTTGAGTTTATCTGTTGTTTTTAAAATGTTTTATTGTTATTTAAAATTATTTGTTTTAAACTGCCTCACAGATATTTCTAAGGAAAAACAGGATATGAATGCTATAAATGAAAGAATATAACCAGTTCTTCAGGCCAAACCTCACAATCAGTAATGGTGTAGTGCTAAGTGATACAAATGATATATGTTTTTTAACTTGAGAAGCTTGCATAATATATTAACATTATGAGAAAACACTATACATGATAGCTGATCTGTGATTGCCATTCTACAGACTCTCTGCTTATCCAGAAATTTTACTGTGCAATCTTAAGAGCATTTTCCTGGGCGTAAGCCCAATTGAATAGGATTCTAAGTAGACCTGTTTATGATAGCTCTCTTGGAGTAGTTTCATATTTGTTATGGGGAAAGTATGATATTTTACGTGCTACTTTAAAATTCCGGTGGCTGAAAAATCAGCACCAGTGTTAAAAAACAAACAAACCCCAAACATTTTTTAATCTAATGGCACTTTATACATGTGAATAGTTTTTCTTAGTTTTATATTAATTTCTTATTTTTAGAAGAGCCCTTCAAAATACAATAGTGAAAAATGTAATACAATAAAAAAGATGTAAGATATAACAAGATTGTTCCTGAGTAGCATATTACACATTTCATATATGAATAATATCAAACTATATGCCAGCCAAGCCTCATTACCCAGTTTTCTCAGGGTAATCTTATAAGATAAGGTAAAAAAAAGGTAAAGGTCCCCTGTGCAAGCACCAGGTAATTCCTGACCCATGGGGTGATGTCACATCCTGACGTTTTCTAGGCAGACTTTATTTACGGGGTGGTTTGCCAGTGCATTCCCCACTTATAAGATAGGACCACTATTTATCTATAGATCATAGTATTTAAATTAGTGTCTTATATTGTACTACCCTTGTGGAGGGGAAGCCCTGCCATAAAACAGCACATGTGTCAGGGATGAGAGAGAAAGCAAGAGAGAGAGAGAGATAAGTGATGAGTCAATGAAAACAGTAAGCCCTGCAGTAGAAGCCCCGTTTTCTGCTTTTCCCTCCAACTCAGCTCCTCCACAATGCTATCTGCATGTGTGGAAACCCAGTTTATGCAAGTTAGGGAAACAAATAATCCTACCACCCAGTGACATGGGTCATCATTAAGGATTATCCTGCTCACTTTTTTGAGATGGAAGGAATGCCACATGAAGCTACTTTATACTGCATCAGACTGCTCTCCTTTAGAGGATTTTATGCGGTCATTAGACAAACACCTGACAACTGTGTTAATTCTGTGAACTTGAACAAGACATGAGCAGGAGCGCCAGGTGTGATCAAGTCACAGTGTGGCTCTCATGGCCATCTCATGGCTGCCGCATCTCCCGCTAGTGCCCAAGCATGCAGTTGTGGTGGTTAAACACATGCCAGGCTTGTTTGGGGTAAGTGGCTGCTATTACCGCCATGTAAATCCCATAACCCTGCATTCAATTATCAAAAGTGCAATCCCTGGGATCCACTCTGGCCTTCTTAGTTTCCTGTTTGGCTGTTTTTTTACTCCTACCTTCTGAGGCCTCTGGTTTGATGAGTGTAAAACCATCTATGTAGAACCCATCAATAATCTGTTCTCTTACATCCTAGGGCAAATGTATCCTAGGGGGATTATCCCCAGCCACATAGGTGGAGTTAAAACGCCTCTTGGGACTGCGCTGCCCCTGCTCCCAACTCCCTTTGTGGCCCTCCCTGCATTCAGAGACCTCATCCTCAGCCCTTCTCATACCCATCCCGAGAGCCCCGGCCCGTGAATGCACTAGCAACTTACCTCACAATTTACACACGTCCAGTACACAAGTATCCAAAACGACTGTAAATTTCTGTTCCCACCGCGCCGCCTTTCTCCGTTGCATTTGATAAGCCCAAAGACCGGCACGCTCCCACGCATGCCCAGTCAGCGCTCCAAGCAAGGACGGCGATTGGTCCAGCTTTAGTAAGGGAGGCGGGGGGAGTGCAGGGGTTGGCTGGCAGCAGGAAGTGGGCTGGCAGCAGGAAGTGGATTGAGGACGCATTGCATGTTCCCACTTTAAGGCACCGAGTGTGGAGGACGTTTTATTTTATTAATTCGCCGTATAAGCGGATGCGATTAACGCGGAGAAATTGCGCTCTGGAGACGTCCTCGGAATCCTTCGGGTGAGATGAAGTGGGAACATGCAAGGAAAGCCCGCAGAAATTGGAGCTGCAAATGCGCAGTGCGGACATGGCCCAGTTTGTCCGCTGCAGCCCACCAGTAACAAGCAGAGGCCCCGTCAGATTCCTCCCCCGACGAGGACTCACCTGATGTTCCCTCTCAGTCTGACTCCTTCCTTGGATGCTTCCCCCTCCTCTTCCCCCTCCTCTTCCCAGTCTTGCAAACCTGCTTGCCTGACCTTCAATGCAGCCTCTCGGACCTGGAGCTGCTGGAGTCCGAGCTGCTAGGGCTAAATGGTGATGAGCCTCCCCTTCTCCTGCAGGTGACAGTGCCGTGCCCATGGCCCCGTTCCACCTCACCAGATGGTCCCTCGGAGTTCCCAGCCACCCCATTGGCTGCTTTCAAGTCTGCGATGTCTTCAGCCAGCCATTCCACAAGCTGTGTAAGCCCACGTAGCGAGGACGCCCCCCCCTGAACTGGAAGCTCCCTCACCCTGGGCTGTGCCTGATGACCACTTGGCCAGGTTTTTCTGCTGGGGCTGGGCCCCCTTTGATGGGAGTAATGCCTTCCTGGTCCTGGGAGCCAATGCTTCCCAGGACCTTTTTGGACCCCCAACCTGGCTCCTGGTGCAAGGTGGAGAAGTTTCCCGACTCTTGGCTTGCTGAGACTCATGGCTGCTCTTCTTGGGTGGCATTCTACCAGCCTGTGCTCCCTTGAGTCACAGCTGTTTAACTGCCCCCCCCCAACAGTAGTGGAGCAGCAGCAGCAACTGCTGCCCTTAAGATTGAGCCACCTTGTTGTCTACAGTGGGGCAGGGGCAAGGACCAGTCTGCTGCCACAGCTCCTATGGTTCCCAGCTGCTACCTTTGATCCCAGCCAGGGATCCTGTGACTACAGCAGCGCTTAAGTGATATTTTTCCAGCCAGTGATTTTCAGCCTGTAATTTTCAGCCAGTGATTCCACCAGTGAATGTCCTTTTTAATCCAATGACTGTTAAACTTATTAAATCTTTAACATCATCATCGTTCCTTGCGTCTTCAGATTTCATCTTTTGGAGCATATGGACAGTCGCACATCGGTAACAGCAGTTGGCATTCAGCTCATCATGAACATTCTTGGCCATTTGTGTAAAATTAACAGGTTTGTCCCACACCTGTTAAAACAGAGAGATTAGATAAAAGATTAATCTAATACAGCATCATTTCCAACAGTAGTTTAGTCATTTTAGCTCCTAGGGAGAGTTCAGGGTTATTTGATGTAAAAACCACTTATCTGTCTGTTTGGTGGTCCATGGTATCTGTTAAAGTCTTCTCCAACACCACATTTCAAATGAATCAACTTTCTTCCTGTCAGCTTTTCATTGACCAACTTTCACATCAATACACAGTAATGGGGAATACTATGGCATGAATTAATTTGATCTTGGTCACCAGCAGCACATCCTTACAGTTAAGGATCTTTTCTAGCTTCTTCATGGTTGCCCTTACCAGTCTTAATCTCCTTCTGATTTCTTTGTTGTAGACTCCCTTTTGGTTGAAGGATCCCACTTAACTTTGTCTTTTGTCCTGAAAATGGTCAGAAAATTGGCCCAGTATGACATACAGAGAGGAACTAATTACAGCCTCAGGTTGAGGGGAATAACACATGAACTCAAATAGAACCATATTGGCAAGAGCAGCTCTGAACTTGAAAGAAACCTGGGAAAAATACACTGAAGTGGTGAGCACAAACCTCCCATTTCACACTTTTTTTGTGGGTGACTTTGCCTCAGCTCTACTTATAACCAGTGGAGTGCTGCAGAAACTCTACATAATCTATATCTCTGAGCATATAATGCCCAATGAGAAGCTGCTTTGATTGTAACCTGCTGTGGAAAAACACCCTAGGATAACTCAAACAGAAGTTTAAAAAAGAAAGAAAGCCATTGCCTTATCTGGATTTCATTCTATTTCTAGTAAAGCACTTGTTTGTATTCGGTGCTTATGGAAAATGCTCTTCCTGAGACACTTGACCCATCTAACTCTGAGCCTTTATCAACAGAACTACTTATTTCCTTCACAGCTGCCAAGTTGTTGAGCTTCAGAGTCATCTTCCCAGCAGACAAGAACAAAAGCTGAATATATGATAGGTTTAAAGAAGCTGGACTACAAAAGAAAGCCTTAGAGGGCCCAAATAGCTGGCCATATGTGAAATCAAATGGGCAAGCCATCAGCATCAGCTGTGAACATATTGTACCAACTGGGAATGAAACTAAAACATTCAACAACCAACTGTTATAATCTGTCAATAGTCAAACTAATTCCTATGGGTTGCAAAAATAGACATGAATGGGAAACTCATCAGCCCCCCCACCATTGTACTATTCACAGGTAATGTGATTGAGGCTTGTTGTTGTTTATCAAATCCTTAGAGGAATCTCTCATCTGAAATGCATCCTCATATATTCAAAAGCAATCAGGACTATGTCCAAATACTGAATAACGACATGGTGAATTGTCCTTGATGCAACTTTTCTCTCAAAGAACCTTGAAAATTTCCCTCAGAAAAGAAAGCAATTGGCAGAGTCCCCTAGAAAATGACTAGGGCTGCATTCACACATCGGTGGATATTGCACTATTGTTATACTATAGCAACCATTCCCAACTGGATTATCCTGTTGCGGAATACTGCTATAGCACAGTGACCATGCAATGTCCAATGATTTAAGTACCAAGCTACAGATAATTTATTCTATAGCTTTAAAATATGCCCCAGCCCACTATTTGCTTCACAGACCATGCATTACTATCATTAATGAAATATCAGACATAAAATGTTTGCCACCAGGGAAAACAAGTCATTTTAGCTGTCTCATATATTTTTTTTTAATCTCACCTTTCCACCCAATTAGGGTCTTCAAAATGGCGAGTGTTTTGTCTGGTTTCAGTTAGAGGCATATGCTGCTTCTTGGCGGCTGTGGTGGAGAGTGCTAGTGAAAACTCTGTACGTTTATATGGTGATTGCCTTGATTGTTCCAGGCAAGGAGTCATGCCTGCCTCCATGTCATGACCCTGGTATTCCTTAGAGGTCTCCCATCCAAATACTAGACAGGTTCAGGGCTGAGATGGTATGACTGGTCCAAGGTCACCCAGCAAGCTTCCGTGGCGTGAGTGGGGCTTTGAGGCTGGGTTTCCCAGGTCCTAGCCCAACACCTTAACCATTACACCACACTGGCTTTCCAAAGCAGCTTACAAATCATAATACAAAATATCACAATTTAATACCATCAAAATAAAACCCAAAAAAGTCCCCCATCCAAAAGATCCCTCCAGTTTATACCCTATCAAAAGCCATAGCAAACAAGATGGACTTTTGGCGCCTCATGAAAGCGTCTAAACACTGGTACTCCCCTCTTCTCCTCAGGACATCCAAGAGAATGGAAACTACAGTGGGAAAGGCACAGGCTTTGGTTGATGACAGGCAGATGACCTTCAGTGGAAGGACATATGGGAGGAGGCAATGTTTTAGATATGGGTCCTAGGCCATGAAGGCCTTTAAAAGCCCTTAAGGGTCATAATTTGCACCTTGAATTTGCACCTTGGAAACACATCAGCAGCCAGTGTAGCTGCTTTAAGATGGGCAATATATGTTCCCATCAGTTAGCCTCTGACGACAGTCAGGCTATTGCATTCTGAAGCAGCTGCAGTTTCCGGGCTGTCATCAAGGATAGCCCAGTGTAGAGTAACCCAACCATAAGGTTACAAAAATATGAATCAGCATGGCCAGACCGGCAAGTCTAAGAAAGGAAAAAGTTGGTGAACCAGGTGCAGATGATAGAAGACATTCTTTGTCATTACACCACCCTGCTTGTCAAACAGCAAGGCCGGGTCCATGAGCACACCCAAGCTCTTAACTTTTCTCTGCCAAACCCAACTCCACTCCACCCAACACGAGTTGATCCAGTCTCTCTAAAACATCAACCTTCCCAATCAGCATAACCTCTGTCTTGCCTGGATTTAGCTTCAGCTTGTTTTGATTTGGCCACCTGACTGTGGCCTCAAAGCACTGAAAAGAAATATAGAGTGTCACCTGTATATTGATGGCACCTGACCTTGGAGCTGTAGAGGATCTAATTCAAATAAATAACAATACAGAGTCTGAAATACTACTTCTCTACTTTAAATGGAAGACACAGCCTCACTGCAGATCCTGGTGGCAACATTGGAAGACATCCAGATGTTTTTTCCCCATGTCTTGATCAGGTTGCAGGTGCCTGTAGCACCTGAACGCCCCTGTAACTCTCATTGTCAAGTGGGAATATAGACCGCATCATCATCTCCCTGTGCTTTTGCTGCCTTAAAACAGCACCTTCTGGCTACTTCTCATTTCCCTGTCTTTTTGTGTGCGCCTGTGTTTTCTCCGTGTCTTCCCACTCCCTTTGGTATCCTTCATGAAAGGATTTTTGGCTAGATTTCTTTCTTCTTCCTCTTGAAAAATTTTTTTTTGTCTTCGCTTTACAGCTGCTGCATTGTCTCCTGCTGCAGTAAATCGACAGCCTTGGAGTGACTGACTAGGGCTGTTGCTTTCAGAAGGTGTCAATTTAGTGCAGTCTGGGATGGTGTCACAGCTGCAGAAGAAGAGAAGCCTTATTTTATGTTTAGAAAAACAATTGTAAAAATGTCAGAGGGGAGGGGAGGCTATTCAAAGAAGAAGGGGGTTAAAGAAAGGCACAGGAAATGGGAGAGAAGGGTGAGAAAAAGAAACACAAGGGAGGCAAGAAGGGATAGTGGCAGCAAAAAAAATGAAGAGTGCAAAGAAAAAGATAAAATTAGGATAAAAGCTTCACCACAATTAGGGTTGCCAACCTCCAAGTAGTAGCTGGAGATCTCCTGCTATTATAACTGATCTCCAGCCAATAGAGATCAGTCCCCCAGGAGAAAACAGCCACTTTGGCAATTAGACTCTATGGCATTGAAGTCCCTCCCCTCCCCAAACCCCACCCTCCCCAGGCTCCACCCCAAAAACCTCCCACCGGTGGCAAAGAGGGACCTGGCAACCCTAACCACCTTGCTGGGGACTACACAAACAGAGTAGCAGGCCTGACTGCCATTCAGGTCCTGCTAATTACCTGTTTATAGTTGTTTGAAGGGAGTGCAAATCACAAAAACTAGGTACAAATTTCAACTGTGATAAGGACTGTTTCTGTAACATGGCTGTTGTTCAGACAAAGGTGGGAAAATGGGCCAAGAAGGTAACATGCCATTTCATCACTGGCAAGACTGGTTCTAAGCCAAAGATATGAATCAGCATGGCCAGACTGGCAAGTCTAAGGAAAGAAAAAGGTATTGTTCTGCCAAATAGCTAGCAGTTAGTTCTTTCTCTAGGATCCAGCGGAAAAGCACACCAGTGAGTTTCAAGCCAAGCTTTATTTTAACACACGGATTCAATCAACAACATGAATTATAGCCCCACCAACATTAGGAAACACAAACTAGACCATTCCTTCTGCTATTGGGGCTCTGCTGAAATGGGGAGGAAGCACAGCCATAGCCCATCTCTTCTCCTCATCTCTCCCCCTTCTTCCTGACTTTTTAATCTCTAAATCATTACCCCTGTTCCAGATCTGTTTACCAAGCACAAATCAGCTACACTTGGGGTGCTTCCAGCCTTGCAGGGAGCCTGCAGCCTTAAGCTTAAAGACATATCACCCCAACCTGATTTTGTTATGTGAGGAGTGAGATATGCCACTATCTCCTTGAGATAACAATGCTCTTCTGCAATGCCCCTACAGGTATAATGCAGTTTGCCTCTGTGTGTGAGTGTGTGTGCATCCAGTCCATGTGACACTGCACTTTTCATGTGGATGGCTTGCATTTTATACTGGATGGCTTGCATTTTATACTGGTGAATTCTCTGTCTGGACCTGCTTGAACAAGTTTTGTGCACGTGCACATCCTCACTAGCCCTCCAGCAAGGTCTGACAGTGCATATTCCAACTAGTGTCTCTACTGTTCAAATCATGTGGTTGTTTAGTAACAAACATTTTTATTAAGATAACTTCACCTGCCATTAGGGTTGCCTATTGCCAGGTAGTAGCAGGAGATCTCCTGCTAATTCAACTGATTTCCTGCTGTTAGAGATCAGATCACCTGGAGAAAAATGGCCGCCTTGGCAATTGAACTCTATGGCATTGAAGCCCCTCCCCTCCCCAAACCCCATCCTCCAGGTTCCGCCCCCCAAAACCTCCCGCCGGTGGTGAAGAGGGACCTGGAAACCCTACCTGCCATGTAACAATATTAAAACATAGCATAAACAACTTTTCTGGTATTTTCCTACCACTTTTGGGTGTGTCCCCCCTCCCCCAAAACAATCAGTTCTCTTTTTTCAGCACTGATCACTTTCCCTTTTGCATAGCCTTCATTGTCTTCAAGGAAAATCACCTTGCAAGCAAATACTCAGATAGTGCAGTCCTGTTCACTGCACAATTCCCAGATGGGCGGGATTATGCATGTGACTAAAGACAGGAGAAGAAGAAGGAGTAGATGGGGTGCATTCAAGAATCTGCAGCTATGGAAGATAATGGCATCGACTAAGATCAAAAATATTAAATACACAACCTACCCCATCACACTGCTAGTTTCCACCTGAAATTTCAAATGCAAGAATATCCATTGAGGCACTAAACAGTACACCATTGACCATTTTTTGCTTTGAACACCAACTCCGCAGGTTGAACACCAACAGAGCTTGCACTTTCTACATTTTAAATTTTAGGTGGCCCAGAGAAAAGCATGATCTCCCTTGCTCTGATAGATACACAAGAAAATAATGATAATTAATGCATACATTTACATCTGTGCTAAAGGGGGTGTAATTTTCAGCTTTGACGATATTTATTTTAAATACTTTGACATTTGTATTTGATTATAGCACATTCAAATCAGCCCTACCTCCTGTAATTATGTGTAGGACCAGCATATAAGAAAGCTTTAACCTTTTTGCTCTTCACCCCATTCCCTTGTCTGACCCTCTCTAGTTTCTTGCAAATGAAAAGTGGGGGGAAATACACTGAAAGGTACTGAGAAATATTTAATTTCTTTATACCGATGCAAAATGATAGTGTCTAGCCTCCCAGCCTGTTTTTTTTTTCTATAGAGCAGTTCAGAGAGCAATGATCAATGAGGATATTTTAGCATTAAGTGCTTGGTCAAATTAAGATACATTTAATTTGCTAAGTATCCTGGCCACACATAGCAAGAGCCACAGGCATAAACTGAAACTCAGGCACTTTAGGTGATTTGCTAATTTAAAGCAAGTGTTTGGATTTTATTTATTTTGTTTTGTTTGTTTTATTTATATTCTGCCTTTCTCGCTGATACTCAAGGCAGATTACATAGTGTAAATCAGTGCCATCAATAGGGTGAGATCTAATAAGCAATGTAACACGACTAGGATGACAGGAATTTGAAACAAGGCATAAAATATCAGACATGAAACATTACCCCGTGCAGAAAATGGTATTACACAATGTACTGAGAACAGGAATATACAAACAACAACTGGATAATACACTTGAAATGAATAACAGTTGGTTTTTATACCCTGCTTTCTCTACCTTAAGGAGTCACAAAGCGGTTTATAATCACAATCCCTTCCTCTCCCCACAACTGGCACCTTGTGAGGTAGGAAGGGCTGAGAGAGTTCAGAGAGAACTGTGACTGGCCTAAGGTCAACCACCAGGCTTCATGTGGAGGAGTGGGGAATCAAACCCGATTCTCCAGATTAGAGTCCACCACTCTTAACCACTACACCATGCTGGCTCTCACGCAGTGCTCTAGAAATGCAGTGGTATAGTTCACACTCCTGTTCCCATTATAACAGTGAAGTCCTGAACCATTTAATTAGAATATAGCCCTATGTCTTTTATAAAAATGTCCTCCTGAACAATTCTGTTTTACATAGTTTGAAAACAAATACAGTAAATGGAAGCAAGGGAAGTAACGCCCCACTATTGTCCCTTTGTCTTGATCCAAATCAATAGGAAGAAAACTGTAATGAGCAGGAAAGGAATCTTTATCATGGAAGGGAAGGCTGTTGTCTCTAAAATATTGACGAAGGCTTTCACGGTCAGAGTTCATCGGTTCTTGTAGGTTATCCGGGCTGTGTGACCGTGGTCTTGGTATTTTCTTTCCTGACGTTTCGCCAGCAGCTGTGGCCGGCATCTTACTCCTCTGAAGATGCCTGCCGCAGCTGCTGGTGAAACGTCAGGAAAGAAAATACCAAGACCGCGGTCACACAGCCCAGATAACCTACAAGAACCGCTGTTGTCTCTGTTTCCCTGTTTCTGAAGTATTAGTTCTAGTTTTCCTATTTCCAAAGACTTTATATAGTTTTGAAATTTACTAAACTGGATCTTTTAGTCTAGTCAATTTTAATCCCTACAGAAACTGGGGAGGAAGACAGATGTTTCTGAATGTGATACAGAAGGGGAGAGCTTCAATCTATGGTGGTACATGGTTGTGGAGGAGTAGGAAGCCTTGAACTATGCATTTGTCTCTTTTTAAAGCATTGCACAAATATCCCTGCAGATGAGTAATATAACTATCTTGCACTATATTAAAAGGAAAAAAAAATAAGAAAACTCAAGTGCTACAAGCACGGAGAAAGGAGTGATGTGCTACCTGCCATATGGCTGTCACAGGAAACTATTGGATCTAGCAGATACCTGTGATGACATTCATATGCACACTTATCACAGAACTGCTTGACTGCAGCTGAGAGCTATTTTCAGCTGTTCCCAATTACTGCTTCAAGCTTTACAGAAATCTGCAAGTTTGACCAGAAACAGTGGCAAGATTGGGGGTGAGGCGGAGGGAATAACGTACTGCAAGTCACAACAGTTCTACTATTCCATCTCCTAGTCTCTGAACAGAACTAGGGCAGAGAGCAAGTTGGCACTTGGCTGCTGGACAATCAAAACATTATTTCCTGCCTATTTTCTCATGTTTAGATTTCCTTATGCTTCTTTGTTCTCTTTAATTATTTAAATGATTTGCAGTTTGTCAAAGACCTTTTCTTTTCTGTGTTCTGTGCTGATATATGTAGCACTCCTCTGTATTTTGATTCTTATGTAATTTCATTGTCCCTCCCGAATATAACTATTTACATGTATATATTCACCTTGTGTTGATATAACTCTTCTGTGTTTTAAGCAATTGTATCTCTTAGGAAGCATGGACATAATACAAATATATTGTGGTCAGCAATGGCCTGTGAGACACACAGAAAAGCCAGTAAATGGCTGAGCAGTGCTGGATGGGGGAGAGACCCCTGTGTCTTTCTCTAGGAGATAATGAAACGAAGGTAGCAGATGTACTGCTGGAGAATGCCCAGCCACACCCCAAGTGAAAATGAACGTCTGGAAAGATGCAGGATGCACCTCTCTTCCACATCCCCTCAAACCCTCTCTAATTTCTGTAGTCTTATCATTTGTAATTGCAATGGAATTATTTTACTGTGAGTTTAACTTAGAGGTAGTACTTGCAAGCTTTGTGAGAGTTAATTTTGCAATGTGAATCTTTGCAGAACTCTTACTACAATTTAGGAAGTATAAACTCCCAAAGACATAAACATGATTGTCATATAAACAATATTATAAATGTTATTTTTTTCTGACTAAAATTAATAAAAAATGAATTTTAGTAAAGCAAGTTCATTTTCTGACTATAAATAATAAAGAAACAAAAAGTCAGTGTGGATTAAGACTTGGATTAGGACTGTGGAGCCTGAGATTCAAGCCTTGTGTCTGCTATGAAGTTCACTGTAACCCTGAGTTCTCTCAACCAAAAGTACCTCGGGGGGGGGGGGTTAAAGGCAAAACAGGGGTATTATACATACCATCCTGAGCTGTTTGGAGGAAGGGTAGTATAAAAATATAACAAAAAATATAAATATAACAAAAAATATAAAAATATAACAAAATTCTGAAAAGCAAGCCTAAATTTTAAAAGCAGACTTTTCTGTGATTACTTTTCATTGCTTTTCTATGTTCCTTATTCATCTTTGCCCCAACCCTCATTTAGAAACAATTCCATTGAGCCCTTATGGGTTAGTAAGACCTGCGTGTTTCTTTAGTGATGTCCATATAATGTTTGTTGAAATAATATCACAGACACTCATAAACAAAATCTTGAGGGTTACCCTGGTTGAGTGGAATAAACTGTTAAGTGAGCAAATTAAGCTGAGGACAAACAAGACAAAGGTTGTTTATGCATGGGAGTTTTACCTGAGATTCACTGCTAACTGGACACACACTTTGCTATTTGGAGTCTGTGTACCAGCAGTCTCCAAGTTCAAATCAGGAAGTATTTGAATCCCCGCCCCTTGAAATGCTGCTTCGTAATTGGCTATAGTGATAGAAAAGTTCCCTCCCCTGCCCTGCAAACCCAATTGCCGCATAAAAAAGCATTTTAAGAACATAAAACAAAAAATGTAGCAATCTGAAAAGAAGGGGTGGGGGAGACATCTAAGCTTCAGTTTTAAAAAGCCTTCTGCTCAGAAAGAGCTTTAAGGAAGCAGGAAGTATTTGAATCCTCCCCTCTGGACATGCTGCTTTGTAATTGGCTGTGAGTGAAACTAAGCTTGCATGTCCTGCACTTTGCCGTAAGCACAGATATTTTACCCAGGCTGAGCTCATGGGATAGGAAAGAAACAGAGGAATGAAAAGGTCCAGGATTTGTGAGGGCTGGCAGTGAGGTCATCTCTAATGGAGGGAAAACTCATGCATAACTCCAAGGAACAACCGAGACAGATTGGTGGGGGGGGTGAACGTGAGTGACAGTAGCCATGCACAAATGACCAAAATCTAACAGGATGTCTGGAAGACTCCCGAGGGAGAAAAGGGCAATGAATAGCATCAAAGTAATGAGAATGTTTTGTAAAATTAATATTTTTCCACTAATGCCTTGTATTATGAAATATGTTACTTTTTAAAAGAATATAATTTTTAAAGTATCGAGCAAAACAACAATACAACAACATTCTGAAATAATTACTGGATTCATTGGTGAAATTTCACACAAGCCAGCGAAAGGTATTTTAAAATAGTTTTAATCTAATAGCATTAGCCTATTGATTGCCTGAAGATTTTTAAAGAAAGCTCACAAGGAAGCCAATGGAAAATTCTCAAGCGTTGTAACTAGACTTATACAAAGGGCAAGCCTGTCAAGTCCTTTTACTTCCACAATGACTTATACTGTTCCCCCCTTCAGATTAAAAAGCAAGAAACAGGCAATCCAGACATCAGATGAAGGAAAATCAATAGGCATGTAAAGTGAACTGAGATACTAGGTGCAGATTGGGGAAAAAGCATCATTTTTTGAAAGTAGTATTCAGATGGGATGCTCTCTTCAGAAGAAATCTCTGTTCAGTTCTTCTGGAGTAACAACAGAAGTAGCCACATTCAGAGGCATTGTGGGAACCTCAAAACCAAGTAGAGAACAGGCTCTTCTTTAGTGAAAATCCATCATGTGTTTTCAGGCCATTTCTACTCTCTCTACCTTCAACAAACAAAACAAAACTACTATGACATATGGCACCATTTAGAAAAGGCCATTTTTCATTCAAAAGGGCATGTAGAAAAAATGTATTGTGGGAAAGATATGCCTGTTTAGGAACCTATAAAGTTGCATTATACTGAGTTCACATGTTGCCCCCAGTGGTAGCTAATGCAACTGGCATCATATCTCGAAGGCTTCAGGCAGATTTCTTCCCAACCAGCTACTTGAGCTCAGCTTAAATGTGTCATTGAACATACTGAGTTCCACAACTTGCTGGTGTCTGTAGCATTCAACATTATCATGGCAGGTAACCCTGGTCCAGAAGTGGGTGATGCTGGGGTGCTATGGTAGCACATGTGGGTGCCTGCTAGTAGCCTGTTTAACACATGGCACGACACATGTGGAATCCTCAGAGATGCTGAGTCACTACAGACCCCCAGACAAAGATTTCCTTGGGGCCTATCTTAATATGTGATACCCTGACGTCACTTGCAGGTAATATCATGGAGTCACACAATGTCACCCCCACCCCCATTTTGGTTCCTGCTGCTCAACTGAGGGAAGGTGGAGGCTGCAGTATGGCTTCAGAAGGTTGCCCATTGCAGCAGGCAGCTTAGTAAGTCTAGAACACACTAATAATTAGTTCTCCTTGTGTGTATAGTACACTTTCCCCATTCCATTCTTGACATTTGTAGTCACTCTTCCTCCAAGGAGCTCAGGGAACTATATAAGTCACCTTCCATTTTATGCACACAGCAACTCTGCTAAGTAGGATATGCTGAGAGTGACTAAGATAGCAAGGTCACACTACTGTTATCCTCAATAAGGGGGTCAATCAATATATAACTTTATACCAGTGCTTCCCAACCTGTGCGTCCTGACCCAAAAGTGGACAACAAAGTCTATGAAAGTGGGTCCCAGACTTTGGCAGTTTTATTATGCATGCTCAGTAGGTCATTATACAAAAAAGGTTGAGAAACACTGCTCTATATCAACATCATCTTGCATAGTTTCCTGGGCTCCTAGTATGATCTGGGCCTCTGAAATTTTTCCACCCCACCCTCTTCCTTTTGGCAGTCCTGGGAATCTTGTATTGACAAGTTTTATTGTAATATATCCAGTGTTATTATTTAACCAAATTTGAGATTTGTTTAACTGGAAATGCCAATGTGGAGGGCTAAAATAAGTGTTCTTGCTTGCACACACCCCCACAAAAAAACCATAAGGTAGCTGCCAAGTGAGCCTCAATGAGGAGGGAATTCCAAAGACAGAACAGAAATGCCCTGTCTTTAGTTACCAATTACCACCTACTTCACCTCTGAAGGCAGGGGCACTTATAGCAGGGCTTGGAAGGCAGATCTTAACTGGTAGGTTTCACAATATGGGAGGAGATAGTCCTTCAGGTACCTTGGCCCAAGCCATTTAGGACCAAAAAAGTAAGAACCACTACTTTGAATTGTGCCTGAAAAGATATGGGAAGCCAGTGCAGATCCTTCATTACAGGGTGTATAAGTGCAGAGTATGATGCTTAATCCTAATGAGCACAATTAAAGATAGTGGAGGTGGGTGGGTTGAAGAGGTAACAAGATTATCTCTTCTGGCTCCCAAACCATGGCTGCTGTCACTGCCACCTCAAGCAACAAAATACCTTGATCTGCCACTGTCTAGAGTTTCGTTTCATCCACTTATCACAGAATGAACGGCTATGGAGAAAACAGCAGAAGGCAGCAATGCAACTTCAGTGGCTCCAGAGAAACCTTTAGAATTTACAGTATCATCAGAAGGAGGTGTATATTTGCCCTAATATACCTTGAGTGCCTCTACCATTCCTGAAAGAAAACAGGAAAGGGTCATAAATATAGTCAAGCCAAACTGCAAGCAAATAGTCCCTGACAAGCATGCTGCCACATAGCATCCTCCAAAGGGCCACTCATGGCAATCAAAATTTCACACTGCTACTTGTTAGGCTTTGACACCAGAGGTTACATGAATCCCAAACAAGCTGTTACAGCCCCTGCTGTTAACAAGGAGCATACCAAAGAAGGCAGGCCTCTGTGTTTACAGTGCAAAACATTGCACACACTACATTCTGGAAACACTGTCAATAGTAAGGTTTGCTAATTGACTTGTTTATGACTAGTTACGGAAAAAGGGTCACAATAAATGAGTACTGAGCAGAGAAGAGCTGTGTCAATGAAGACACTAGTGGTTTAAAAAAAAAAACTCCTGTAACAATAAGGTTTACCTAGCCTTTGGATGTTGCTGTTAGGTTATTCAGATGGATGAGGTAGCAAGTCTCAAACAGGGCTAGTTTTTGATCTCTTGCATCCCATTAGGATACCTGTAAAAGACAGAACTTAAATCCACTATCCCATGGGTGAATGGGTATTTAAAACTCAGGCAATATCTCAAGTAATAATTACTCTCATAGTGTTAATATGTCATCACAGTATATTGCATTTTACTTTTCTGTGAAATGCCCTTGCTGTGAGGCTTGTCTGACATCCTACCTTACTCTCTTTTAAGTGGCAACCGTTATGGGCAGAGATTCACTAAACCATCAGAGCACAAGATAGTGAGGGGAAGACATTGGAAAGCTTGAAATGTTAAGACTTTATGTTGAATGAGGAAGGCTATGTTTCCATAAAAGCTGGACATAAATCAGAGTGGTCTGATTGATAGGAGAGGTGAATTATTTTGGTGAATGGATCTGTGAGTAGGGGTGAGACAGTGCCAGGCCAGGGAAAAGAAGGTTGCAGTGGTCAAAGCAAGAGATGACCACAGCATGGATAAGAGCTTTTGCCAAGAAGATGGGGAAGAGCGTCTGAATTCTTCACTCCCCCCTTCCCGGGTAGTTACCTGAATCCATCCTGTGCACAATACCTCCCTATCTTTGCTATGGGCTTCGTGCTAATGATCATCATGTCTACCGGCTCTTGTTCCTTTTTGAGATTGAAAAGCAGTAAAGATTGTTGCACAGGCTGCTCTGACTAACCAATGAAAGCAAGGTTGGAAAGAAAAAGAAAGGAAAGGAGGTTCAGTTTGGACAAGATAAATCACTAGGCTAGGTGATAAAGGTGTCAAAGATCTGGAATAGGGATATCTATTCATCTATATGCCTTTCTCTCACCCTGTCCTTATGGTTTTCTCCAGTGAAAGGGCTCAGTTACTGCATTTGAGACTCTGCAGTAATACTGTTACTGTACAGTTTGGGATAACAGGAGTGAAACTAGGAAAAGTTTATTTGTGCACAAATAAGGCTGACTTTTGCTTACTAGCAAAAGGCAATAGCTCTGAATCACACTTGGGCTACTACTAATATACTCTATTAATTGCTTAATTGCATACCATATAAGGCACTCATTGTATAACAGTACATCATTGGTCACAATCATGTTGACATCACATTATTTCACACTGCATACATTACACATGCATACTGAAACTGCCATTCCATAATAGTAAATTATAATACTACTCTCCACCTTATGGGTGTTATTTCTAGTATTATAATGAGACCTTTGGGCTACCTTTCCTTGGAATGTGGTCATTTGCCATGGATGGGGACCTTTTCCTTAAGGTTGCTAGGCATTGTTGGTCTGATAGGCATAACCTGATGGGGAGGAGGAGCAGCCCATCCTGTGTTCTGCCATGCCTTCCACTTCAGAGGAGGAGAGTTCAGGCTGACTCATGACAGGCATACAATGCATACAGTAACAGACAACTTATACCAATAATTGTGATAAGACAGATTATAATGAACAGCTACCTCAGCCATCCCAGACTTTGTAACCAGTCATCCAAGAAAGGTCCCAAGTAGGGGTAAGATCTTTTAACAACATTGCCTTGTCTGCCCATAGATCACATACCACATCGATATTTTTCCTTGGTCCCTTACAATCTTCCCTTCAAAGTCAATTAGAGAACAGCATGTTTGATTAATTTACACACAGGTTCCACCATGCTCACTTAGAAGCATGTCTAAAGCTAATCTATTTTGTAATACCTTGGTTTTAAGGGATGAAGTTTCCTCATGTAGCAATGTAGTCATATCTATGGTTTCATTAGCCAAATGTTCTATTGCTATTGACAAATTATTAACAAAATTCACAATTGAATGAATTTCATCATAATTCTTTCCCACACCATACATAGTTAGCAGAATACATCCAGCCTCATCAGTTGCACTATATGTGATGTCTAGGTGATCCCTCTTTGCTCCTACCCCTCCTCTGTTAGAATACGTCACTTCATCCAATAATAGTAACTGCATTCCACCTGGCCATAGCCACCCAATAGTGCATGTGCAACTCGTGTTGGCTGGCCATCTTTTATAAGCCTCTCCTCCACATAAACAGTACACACTGGGGAACCTTAAAGAAAAAGCTGTAGTAGGGTGGTGAAACAAAGCTCTGATTATTGAGCATTCAGTGACATTCAAATACAATTTTTCTGAGAACTCCTGTGCTGGGTCAGAGCCAGGCAAAGCTTGCGTTGTAGTTGGGTTGAACCAGTATTGTGCAGAGAAATCATAATTCCTCATTTGATTACAAGCTGGCCATGGTTTTAAAGTCTGCTGGGAATAGCATGGGTGCCACCGCCAGCACACTTGGGCAAGATTGTGTGTGCCTTCTCTAATAAGATGGTATCGGGGTACATCTGGGTCCCTTTCTCTTCTGGTATTAATAATTTCTGTCCCCCTTTGATCCAACAACAGCCCTTTGGAGAGAGGCACAGATATAATTAGCATGACTTACCCTCCATATTAGGCTGAAAAGGAGCATATCCAACATTGCTTATGCCACCCTGAAACATTTAGATAATTTTCGTACAGTTGCACCAGTTTGTTATTATCCCATCCTGCATACACCATTGTTGGCCCCAGAAAGAGATATGGCATCACAAATGCAATATATAGACATATCGTGAGTACCCAAGTCATACCTCAAAACTGTTAACCTCGTTGTTCTTTCTGCCAACTGTGAGGAGTGTTCCAAAACAAATTAATAATTTGAGCACTCTTTGTATGCACCCACCTCCCTGGCCTCCCCCATTAGTCACTGTCCCAAAACACAAAATATAGTCATTTGGGAAAAGTTCAGAAGAAAAAAAAGTTGACATGTTAGTGTCCTTGGGTCTTGGCGGTAGGACACCAGCGGTAGGAAAGTTAGAAGCCATTGTCAGACTGCCGGGGGAAAGTCTTTAAAAGCCAAAAAAGAAAATAAAAAAAGAAAAAGAAAAAAAAAGAAAAAGAGTCCATAGCTTTGGATGTCCAGGTCCTACAACTTCGAATACCCACTTCAATACTTGCTATCTTACTGCAACAAACAAACTGATCAAGGAAATAACTCAGACTTCTAAAGAGTTATTCACTTGGTCATCTATGGAGAGCATGAAATGTCTCCAGCTGATCAGGCATTAAAGCTTTATTAGAGTGGGGTAGGGCCACAAATAATTTGCATAAGCATGGGCGTCCAATAAAAATGCTGCAGGTTGTCAAGAAGTTGAGGCCTCTCAATTTCTTGGAGTGTATTATTTCTTTTG
The DNA here is from genome assembly GCF_029931775.1 of Euleptes europaea. NCBI lineage: Eukaryota > Metazoa > Chordata > Lepidosauria > Squamata > Sphaerodactylidae > Euleptes > Euleptes europaea. Next base: position 45,146,711 of record NC_079313.1, on the reverse strand, counting down.
GGTTCAGGCCTAGAGGCCTATGAATTTTGTGTTATTGGGATTTTAGACCAGCAAAATAAGTTTCGTTTGAAAACTGCTTCTGTGGAGGGAGTAAGCCCCAGCTGGTGCTAGTTAACCTTTCCCCTTTTTGGAATGCAAGGCCATGCATTGCCATGGTAATTAAATGGTCAGCCATCATGACAATGTCCAGGTGCAGGTAGTTCTGCAGGCTTCCTCACCTGAACACATCTCTGAGTGAGTCAGCAATTCTGACCAAGCGATTAATTAACAGCTAAGTGCTTGCGTTTTCTCAATTGGCCTCTATGAGCTCATGCCACTGAGAAAACGAATATAAGGACAAACCAACCCTTGAGAAAACTATGCATGCTTTGGGGTACAGCAGGAGAGCTGTGCTGGCTGCATCACAACCCATTTGATTTTGGCCCAACGGGGAAACTCTGGTCAAGCTGACCTGCTTGGAGAAACCTTTGGACAACCTTTTAAAACTCTTGAATGCTGGAAGCATCTTTGGAAGTTGGTAACTATAAACCTGATGCAAGAAACCTTTGCCAATCCTTTTGAACCAAGAAGGTTTTTGAATGTATTAGCTAGTTATGCTAAATAGTTTATTGTTTTCTTGCTTAACACTTCATGACTTTTCTTTCCTGTAAACCAGCTTGAATCTTATAAATAAATTGTTAGCCTTTAAATGGCTTGTGTCTGTGATTTTGGGATTCCAAGCCTAAATTCTAAGTGCCTTTGTGTGAGTGTAAAAACCACCTACCAAAAACCTAAGACATTTTGGGAGTGTAATCTTTCCCTGGCAGGTCTCTACCTTGCAGGGTAAGCGTTACACTCAATTTTGGAGTGAGTTGGGAGAGGATTGCCCTTATCTTCCCCCTGGAGCTCAACCTTTTGAAAGGGCTGGTGGCAGCTACTCCTTGGACTTGGGGCGAAAGCCTGGAGTTCAAGGTTTTGTCTTTTGGAAAACTTTTGACCAAACCAAAGCAGCCTCCAACTGGTGGAGACAGGTTGGGGAGCTCTTTGACACAGGTTAGTAATTTTGTGGACTTACCAGCAGAGATAAAGAATTGCTACAGGCTTCTCTCCTAGACCACTACTAATATGTTCATTTGTTTCAGTCTCTGTGGGAATTTAGGGGCTTCAGCCGTTTATATACTCCTATGCCTCCATTCTCTCGGGTGTTTAACGGAAGAATAAATAACACTTCCCATCTCAGATGGACATTGTGGAAAAAACTTCATTAAAAACTAAGGAGCACTTGGGTCCTCTGTAAACAGAGGCTAGAGGAGCACCTGGAAAAGATAAATTGGGAGGAAATGGAAGCGCATTATAAAAGGTAATTTTCTTTTCCTGTCTATTGGTGCATATTTTCCCTCGGTGAAAGAGACAGAAATGTTATGCATGGTTTGTGTTTTGTTTCATTCCAAATTTCCCGAGACTAAAGGAAAGGTTCTCTCCTCTAATATGGAATGAGATGCCCTAACAGGCATACATCCAATTATAATAATAAGGCCATTCATTCCAATGGGTCTTTGCATGTAAAAGAGAAATGCTAGCCCTTGGGATAATGTTTTCAGCACACTGCCAGTACATGGCTGCTTTCATTTGCACATCATGGCAGAGTTGCATGCTAACAAGCCACAGGTGCACATAGCATGAGTCAATGAAAAGGTGACTGTGAGGGGAATGCAAATAGATCTCAATGTATAATGTATATTAATGTCTGTACATGGTTCACATATCTTTTAGAATGTGTGAGCTTAAGAATTCCTGTACAGGAATTCCTGTTCTTACATGGGAAAATTAGGGTACAGGATATGCATTTATGTCATGAAGACATGCTGAGGTCATAAACTATGTCAATTTCAAGAGACCCCTCAACATTTCCCAGAAAAAGGTAATTGTAATTTTTAGGGTTTTTTCATATTTAGAGGCCTAATAGGGCCCTAACAATGCATTCCTGAGCTTTTGGCGTGCGGGGACGACATGGCAGAGGCGCCGCAGCGGCACCTCCTAAGCAGTTCCCCGCCCACTGAAACCTTGAAAAAAGCCTTTTTGTGTTTTTTTCTTTTAAAATGGGGCTTTTCGCCCCATTGAGAATAGCAAGGCTGCTAAAAAGCAGGTGCAACCTCGCTCTTCTCCCTGCCAGTGTACCCGGGGCAAAAGGGGACAGGAGACTGCCTACAGTCAGCCCCACCGCCGGAACGCCCCGGGAACGCCGGCGCAGGCCTTTATGCCAGTGGGACACTGGCGGAAGGCCATGCCGGTGTCATGGGGTAGCGTTGCTGTGGCAGCTCTGGGAGACTGCATCCGGGCCTCCCTGCCAGCATTGGGGCCACTTACAGCAGCATAAGTAGCTCAGACACTGGCGGGGGGGGGCGTAGTCCCTTCCTGGCCTCTTGAGGACTTTTGTCCTCAGAAGTCAGGAATGCATTGTAACCTATGCAGGACCCTAACCTACACTTTACTTTGCTTGTGCATAAATCTAGCTCTGATGTGTGTGTGTGTGTGTGCGCATGTGCACACATGTTAGAGCTGTAACCTCCAGATGGGACCTGGTGATCCTCTGGAAATACAGCTCGTCTCCAAACTACAGAGATAAGTTCTGGGAAAAATGGTGGCTTCAGAGGGTGGATTATATGGCACAGCATCCCTGCTAAGCTCCCTCCTCTCTCTAAACTCTGCCCTCCCCAGGCTCCATCTCAAATCAATTTCCCATCCCAGACTTGGCAACCTAGTACATGTGCATAACATAAATAAAAATCACAGCACTCTGTGATCTAGGAAAATGATATCCTTTCTGACTACCTGCAGCTATTCAAGACTGAGGCAGAATTTTTTTACAGCCCAGTTTTTTTACATAAAAGATGTAATTGGATTTTGTTGTATGAACCTTTAATGATGGGTTAGGATATCATAGTAAGCTGTTGTGATTTAAGCTGTTTTGAAAGGCTTGTGATGACAAGGTTGGAACAGGTGTCCTGTTTTAAATACCTAGGTGTGATTATTCAGGCTTCTGGATCTAAGATGGCCCATAATACCTATGCCGCCAATCTAGGCACAAAAACAGCTGGCAATATAATTAAGTTCTTGCAGACAAAACTGGCTCACTATGTCCCGGCCGCCCTTAAACTCTTCCAGGCAAAAACATTAACTCAGATACTCTATGGAACGCACCTTGGCTCTACACCTTCTTGCTTTACACCTCTTGAACTGGTGCAATCCAAATTTCTCAGAGCTTCCCTTCAACTCCGAAGATGCAGAGTTCCGGACAAATTCCCTGATCCGATTGGAAACTGGTATGATGAGGATAGAGGCAAAGGTTTGCTTATCTTCTCCCTACATATGTTTTAGGATGAATCTTAATCCTAGGGGTCTTTTGCCACTGGTACTAAGTGACTCCTTTAGGCCAAGATGGATCATTGCTATAGGGGATAAACTAAATAGTTTGGGACTTGCTCCGTCAGCCCTTTTGCAAATGGGTATGGACCAAGCTAGACTAACTATAAATGAAAGATACTGAGAGTTAAATGGATCTCTTGAGATCACCTGCATTTATAGCATCTCAACATTCCAGGTATATTCTACTACCAGCTGCATATTTATACTCCCTGGAAAGGAACACACTTAGGAGGGCCTATACGCTGGCCAGATGTGCAGCCCTACCATCTGCCATATTAGAAGGGAGATTTAAGAAGATCCCCAGGGTGGAGAGACTTTGCCCGAATAACAAAGGGGGGCTGGAAACCATTGAGCATGTATTTTTTAGATGTCCCCTCTACAAGTCAGCCCGCTTCAATATTATTGACCCTTTGATTAGAGAAATGGGCTTTGTTGGTGAGGGTGAATGGACCAAAAGGTTTCTGTTGGGAGACAGCTCACCAATCACTACCCAGGTTGCAAAATATTGTGCAGTAGCAATGAAGCTATGTCGCCTCAATGTTTCCTAATCTGTGGAAGTGTAAAATTGGGTGATTCCTAATTTTGTAAACATCTACTCTGTATGGACTGAGGCAGAATTTTTTTACATAAAAGATGTAATTGGATTTTGTTGTATGAACTTCTAATGATGGGTTATGATGTCATAATAAGCTGTTGCAATTTAAGCTGTTTTGAAAGGCTTGTGATGATAATGTGCCCTTTACATTGAAATACACACTGCAGAGATGTTGCCACTGGACCTAGGTGCTGAACTACTGCCATATAAGTCTGTGACATAAAACAAAATCTATCATTGGGAAGGCGTGACATTAATGTTGCCACATAGGCAGAAAACTGCTTATCAGAAAATTAACTGCTCACTCCCTCCTCCCAAGTTGATGAAACTGCAGAACTACAAACCACTTGATTTCAAACTACCTGAACTGGTACACAGAAACATTCCTCAAGACTGCTTTCCAAACACAATAATTAAAAATTAAGTATTTTTGCCTACTGCCTTATTGTGAGCCAACAGAACAAAGCATTCAAAACTAGGGATGCTCAAACACCCAGATTCTGCTCGTCAGTTGTGAGTAGGGAGCCAATTTTTCATCAAGCAGTTGGGCAGTTCATGAGCAGCTAAAGCCTGTTCAGTGGCTGATTTCTTGCATACTCAAACAGTCAAGTACAGTGCAATGGGAGCTCTAGTTTCTCTAGCCACACACCTCTTGTTGCTCAATAGTAGTAATTTAAATAAAGAGTGAACAATCCAGTCAGTCAGTGTTCATAAATAATCCCTGTGTTGTTTTAGAAAGTTGACTGATTGGTGTTCATCTAAGCCCATGTGATCAATGTTATTATGTGCATTTGTGTTTTGGCACAGCCTCATGAGAGCTGTAGTTCCCTCCCCTGTGACAGAGTTAATTCTACCTATTTCACAGATGCAACATCAGTCACAAGGTAGAAGGAATACAATTCCATCACCACCTCTACTGCACAGCTGCAGAAGTGTTCAGCAGATGCTGGTGAGGTAAGGAGATCCATGGCTCAGCTCACAAGTGATCGTACCCACAAAAAATGGTGAGGTCGCCTGCCAAACATGTTTGTGGCATCTCTATTTAAAACCTCGAAAGGCAAAGTTTCCATAGGGAGATGTGTGTGTAAAATAACCTTTTTAGCCAGCTATGACAGTCAGCTTCTGGCTGGCTTGTCCACTGGATTCTTGTAAGACTAGTTACAGGCCACTCACCTCATGGCTATAAAGTAATACAGAGAAGGGGGAGAAAACAAACAGATCAGACACAACTGCCATTTGATTTCTAGTATCACTTGAATACAAAAGCACAATATTGTCGAAGGCTTTCACAGTCAGAGTTCATTGGTTCTTGTAGGTTATCCGGGCTGTGTGACCGTGGTCTTGGTATTTTCTTTCCTGACGTTTCACCAGCAGCTGTGGCAGGCATCTTCAGAGGAGTAACACTGAAGGACAGTGTCTCTCAGTGTCAAGTGTGTAGGAAGAGTAATATATAGTCAGAAAGGAGTTGGGTTTGAGCTGAATCATTGTCTTGCAAAAAGTATCAAAGGTAATGTGCTAATCATTGTCCTGTAAGTATTAAGATAATGTGCTAATGAGGGTGTGGTTCCATATTAACATACCATACCCTCATTAGCACATTATCTTGATACTTACAGGACAATGATTAGCACATTACCTTTGATACTTTTTGCAGGACAATGATTCAGCTCAAACCCAACCCCTTTCTGACTATATATTACTCTTCCTACATACTTGACACTGAGAGACACTGTCCTTCAGTGTTACTCCTCTGAAGATGCCTGCCACAGCTGCTGGCGGAACGTCAGGAAATAAAATACCAAGACCACGGTCACACAGCCCGGATAACCTACAAGAACCAAACAAAAGCACAAGTTTGAACATTTACAATAAGGGAAACAAGTCTGTTTTTAAAGGACACACTTTGTATCTAACAGCAGCATTACGTGTAATTAGAGAGGGGGAACAGATCTGATGGACCTAGGGTTGGCAACATCCGGGTGGGGGCTGGAATTGCAGTTGATCTTCAGACTACAGATTAGTTCTCCTGGTGGAAATGGCATCAGAGGGTGGATTCTATGGCATCACATCCCTTCTGTACTCCCTTTCTAGGCAGCACCCCAAAATTTCCAGTAATTTCCCAAGCCAGAGCCGGCAACCCTAGATTTACCAGAGTTCTGTTCCGTTACCTCAGTTGCAGTCTCTGAACCTGCTAGGCCAGCCACTCTAGCAAAACATATTAGATAAATTTGTTTAGGCTGAAAGGTTTCCAACTATATAGCCATATGCTACCCAAGTAGGGCCAGCCACCAATTAAAGGTGATTTAGTTGAAATCTAGCTTTTAATGAATTATGTAGATTTAAAATGTTTTCAAATTACCAAAAACTCAGTAGAAATAAGTGGGATACAACTTAAAATGTAATAAAAGCTTTACTTACCAGAGCTAAAATGCAAACAAGTTTAGCATTCAAAATACAAATAAGTTTAGCATTCAGTATCATCCCCTGCTGATTAATTAACTCAAGTTTAAATGTATTTACCAAATATATCCGCTAAAGCTTCAGACTCTTAGAGCCAAACCAGATGCTCCACATGCTTGATAATTTAGTATTTTTTTAAAAAAAAATGCTTGGAGCTCTGGACACAAAACTCCAAGTGCGTGTCTGGTTTGACCTTTAGCCTAACATATTGTATTAATAGTCTTCTCTCTCAGGTAGACCAGGCATCTCAACACTCTCTAGATCCTACTCTGAAAACAAAGTTCAAAGGGCATTTTTCACCTTCCAGCAAATTAATGAATTCTAACTTGTCACTCCTCCCATTGTGCTCAGGAGTGGGATAAATACCTTGGTCTAGATGGAGGATCTTACTTGTCCATTTTTTATGCTACCATTTCTTCAAGGAGCTCAGGGATGTATATATGGGTTTTCTCTCTATTTTTATTCTCAACCCTATTGAAGTAAACTAAGCTGAAAGAGAGTGATAGTGCAGTAGGGCTGTTGATTTGGTAAAAACTGAACCAAAAAAGTACCGAATAAATGCCATTTTGGTACATTTCTAGTTTGGGTTTACCGAATCAGCAACATCCAGGAGTTTGGCAAAGCCGAATTTGGCATTCCCGAAAATTTGGCTTTATCAGGAACGCCTTACCACAGCTCCTGCAGGGGCATTTTTGCAGGTAGAGGTCCCATATTTTCAGGGTAGCTATAAGGGACTCTCCTTGCAAGAACTCCTAAGTTTGGTAAAGGTTGGGTCAGGAGGTCCGGAGTTATGGGGTCTGGAAGGGGTCGCCCCATCCTCCTCGTTTGAAATGCATTGGCAAAGTGGCTGTGGTCACAATCTTTAGTGTGATCTTTGCAATGTATTGCCCCTATGGAGGTCTTAGTTCAGAGGCACGGCTTTGTGCTTTCTCCCATTTTTATATCTTTTGACTGGTTTTGTTAGGTCATGTAATCAGAGCCAGCTTGGTCTGACAACTATTCAGTGGGTTGATATACAATTCTGCATCAAGCATAAGGGTTATTTAACAGATGGGGCTCACCCAGTCCTGTCCGGAGGGATATACCCTCCAACTAAAAAATGCCAGCTTCTACAGCTGCTGACCACCAGGCTTCTGAAGAAGACTCCTCACCTGCATGGATGAGCAATCTTCTTCACAAGCAAGAGCTGCCTTGGTCATGACTTTGGCTGGCTCTGATATCACCCCCCCCCCCGAAAACCTGCTCTCAAACTGAAGGTCACCCCGAGTAGAGGCTTCATTTTGCCACACCGTGAACATGACTTGAAATCAGATTTTTTATGACTATAATAAAGGACTGTTCACAGGATGTCATTTGCCACCAAAATAAATGTTTTCTGTGCCTTATTTTTCTTACATTAAAGCCATTTTCCTCAGTTTGCAAGCTAATTTGCATGGACATCATGCTATGCACCCCAGGTACAAAGGGAGCACCCAGAATTTGAGGTGCCAGCCTGGCAATCGGCACTTTTTGCCAGTCCTTGGCAACGCTGAACTTCGGAACCTGAAAACTGATGGACAGCTTGGCTCACAAATGCCTGGAGGATGAAGGCAACCACTTCGAAGGCCCATAAAATTGGACCCCTGTCCCAAAGTTTACCAAACTTGGTGACCATCCAAAGAGAATCCCTTGTAGCCATGCTGCAAATTTGGTGACTCTACCTCCAAAAATGTCCCCACAGGAGCTTTAAAAAAATCCCCATAGACTATACTTTTTTTGGTAAACCCAGAAATAAAGCCAAAATACCCCTTTACTGGTATGGATATTCAGCTTATTCAGGTTTACCAAAACAAATTAGGCCCAATAAACCATTATGCCATTACTCCAACGAGACGCAAGCTGACAGCCCATGGTGGTGCCTCACTTCTCATGAATTTCTTTTTTGAATTCCCGTTTATATCATAATATGGGTAAGACTCTCCTTATCTTCCATAACAATTTCTTTAGGGATTTCTTTAGGATTTTCCTTATAACTTCTTGTCATTTTAACTTTCTAATTACTACACTTTAGGGTTGTTTCACCCTACTGAACTCCCATGGTAACAACTACCCTTTCTTGGAAATACTGGGTAAGCCCATTTTCCTTTATAGACTCAAGACAAAGTTTAATCTGGTCTCATTCCAATATACTGTTTTGTACATAGGTGGTTTGAATTGTGTTGCTATCATTGTTATGGTCCCTTTAAATTTCACAGGGTCGGTAAGCTGAAGAAGACTTCAAAACACGTCCTTGCGACAGACCCTACTGCGGACCTTTTTTGCTAATTGGTCTCGCTACTCTTTGTGATTGCTTTTCATTACTTATGATTATGGAATTATGAGCCGTTGGCCTTCCTTGATATTGTAAATTCATTCATGTACTTTTTGTTCTATGAGAATTAAGATTTTTAAAGCCGAAGTGGCTATATTTAGGTTGTTATAATCAGTGTAAGAATTCGTCTTAAGCCCTGCGAGGCTATTGTGTGAATTAACATTTTTTGGTTTGGTTTTGAACTTTCTTATATATGTATACACAATATATTTTTTGCAGTTTGACTTTTGATTTTTGATATCATTTATTTTTGAGCCACGTGCTGCCCTCTCATACAGTTACTACTATTTCCAGCATAGGTTTCCTATTCTTCAAGTCTACACAAATACCAGCAGATTAGCCTTCAGATGTGGAAAATGAGATGGGAAAAGAAGACAGAAACATGGCTTGCTTTCTGGCCACAAACACCTGCTCCTTTCTACTGCCAAAGAACCCAAATTAACATGTAATTAGACAAAGATACACAGCTTAAGTGATGGCACTAAAATTAAATTTCCCCCAATTTCCTATGTCTCCAATTAGATAGAAATATGCATCAAAAACTTGGAAAATGCATAGTTTAATATTTGCATTATTGTACAATTATCCAATCAACCAAATCTTAAATTAATCCCCCAAAGCACTGTTTCCCCCAAAAGGTCTGTGATGGCCAGTAGGGTTGTGCATATCAATAAACCCGAACTGAAAATAAACCCAAAATTAGCTGGTAATTTTTGGGCTTTGGGTTTACAAAACACCAAAAGCTCAGTGTCTACGCAAAGCTGAATAATTATTCAGCTTTTTTGGGTTTGGTTATTCGCCTTTTTTCAGAGGCACAGCTCAGTGCTTTCTCCCCTTTTTCTATCTTTTTTTGACTGGTTTTGTTAGGGCCCCATAGTTGGGGCCCTTTTGAGGTTGGGGTCATGTAATTGGAGCCAACTGTGTCTGACCAACATTTCAGGTAAATCACCCAACAGAAGACTAGTCTGCATAGCAGAAGAGTCATTTAAAAGATGGGGCTTACCCAGTCCCGCCAGGGGGGATATACCCTCCAACTAAAAGCACCAGCTTAAACACCTGCTGACCACCAGGCTTCTGAAGGAGACTCCCTCACCCCCACAGATGAGCAGTCTCCTTCAGACAGCCCCCATGGTCGAGACTTTGGCTGGCTCCAATATCACTCTCCCCAAAAAACCTGCTCTGAAACTGAATGTTGCCCCCCAAGGCTTCATTTCTCCGCACAGTGACCATCTCTTGGAATCAGATTTTTGATGACAACAATAAAGGACTGTTCACAGGATGTCTTTTGCCACCAAAAAAATGTTTTCCATGCCTTATTTCTCTTGCATTTAAGACTTTCCCCTCAGTTTGCAAGCTAATTTGCATGGACATCATGCTATGTGTCCCAGATATAAAGGCAGCCCCCAGACTTTGAGGTGCCAGCCTGCCAATTGGCTCTTTCCACCAGTCCTCAGCAATGCTGAACTCCTGAACCTGAAAACCAATGGACAACTCAGTGCAGTAATGCCTGGAGGATGGGGGCAACCCCTTTGTGGGTCCATACAATTGGACCCCCTGTTCCAAAGTTCACCAAACTTTGGTGACCATCTAAGGAGAGTCTCTTGCAGACACACAGCAAATTTGGGGACTCTACCTCCAAAAATGACCCCCAGGAGCTTCAAAAAATCCCCATAGATTATAATGGGCTCGATTTTTTTTTTGGTAAACCCAGTAATAAATCGAATACTGAAATTTACTGGTATGGGTATTCGGCTTATTCCAGGTTTATCAAAAAAAATTAGGCCCAATAAACCAGAATCTGAAATTTACCAAAAAGCCTGATTCTTTCTTTATGTGCTTTCGAAAAGGTTTAATTGCTAATTGATTTTTGTGACTGAGGATTCTACCTTAGCAATTAAACCTTTTCGAAAGCACATACAGAAAGAATCAGGCTTACATTTTACATCATATCATCCCACACACACCTAAAAAGCAACTTACCTTTCAGCCAGTTTCTCCGCTTGAAACAGAATTCCACTCGAGTAAGCTATTACCGCACAACTGCCTACAGATTCCAACTTTCTTTACACCATAAAGAATTCTCACATCACATTCTAACAACTGCTAGAAAGCGAGTGCATGAGTTGGACCGCAAACAATTACTTGGAAAGAAATCTAAACCACAGACTAACAGGATTTTTTGTTCTTTATTGTACAGCCGTCGTTCCAGCGAAATACAAAAAATAATAAGAAAACATTGGCACATCCTCTCTGGGGTTCCTGGGTGTGCTGATTATCCCATCTTTGCATTTCGACGCTCTACATCTTTGAGGGACAGACTAGTAAGTGATAACATCTCCACTATTACCCGCCCCACTGCTGTTGGACACTTCCGCTGTGGGACATGCACCGTCTGCAACCTCAGTTTACCAGTGAAGGAATTTACTTCCTCCTCTGGCTTTACATTTAAATTGACCCATTTTTCAAACTGTACCACTGCCAGGGCCATTTACGTGGTGACTTGTTCTTGTTCTCTTATTTACATAGGTTCCACCATGTGCCCCATAAAACTCAGAATTGGGGAACATAAATCTCGTATAAGGTCCAAAATTTTGGACCCACCATTGGTCAGCCACTTTATCGAAAAAAAGCATTCTGAGAATGACCTTTGTTTTTTTGTCATATGGGTATATAACAGCCACCCTTATAATACTGATGACGTACAGAAAACCTTACTTAAGAAAGAATTAATGCTTATACACTTGTTCAACTCCCTCGCCCCTAACGGCTTGAATACTGAATCTGACTTTTCATGTTATATTTGAGATTATCTCTTTAAGGGCTTGATTGCTCCACCTGCCCCGCATTTTGCTGGCTTGTAGATTTAACTCAGCTTTAGCCATACCCCAGTACCTCTGCTTAGAGAAACATCATGAGCAGTCGATACTGACGCCAGAAAGATTGAGAATTCTTGGATTGCAACTCATTGAGTGTAAAGTGTTTCACTATAAGGTAATTTAAAATTAATGTTGCCACATTTGTAACCAAAAATTGTTTGCATGCTAGTAAAATATTGTATACATGTTATAATATCGTTCTAAAACAGCACAAATGATTGCTCATTAGGTGAAGTCCGGCTGAAGAAGCCAAAATCTTTTGGTGAAAACGCCCACTATCCGGAAGGTGTTTCCGTGCAGAGCCCCCTTTGCGTTTGGAGCTTCGCCTACTCCAGCTCCATGCCTTGCATCCTCCTTGCTTGGTGCTTCGCCTATCCCAGCCTTTCAACACTGCCCTGTGCTCCTCACCTCGGTGTTTTGTTTTTCTTGTAACTTTAGAGCTTGTTGCCTATCTATATGTTACACTTGTTTCCTGTTAAATTTGTCCTCTGTTTTGGAGGTTTCTTTGTTCACTGTACATATTGTTAGCACTCACATGGATGTTTGTCTTGTTTGAAATAGATGCACAATAAGAATTTTTGTACTTTGACATTGTCTTGCTATTGTTTTCTTAGACATTATTAGCAATTGAGTATGTACTATACTTTCCCCCACCAACTTCCAAGTGGGGACTGGAGATCTCCCTCTATTACAACTGATCTCCAGGTGACAGAGATCTGTTCCCCTGGAGAAAATGGCCACTTCGGCAATTGGACTCTGTGGCATTGACTCTATGGCCAACCTGGAGCTGGCAGCTCTACTGATCTGGATTCGTGCCATGGTAAAGTTGAGAATAGACTACTGTAATGCACTGTACATTGGTCTTCCCTCAAAATCAATTTGGAAACTCTAGTTGGGGCAGAAAGCTGAAGCTTGGCTATTATCGGGAGCTAGATGAAGCATGTATATTACTCCCACTCTGCAATCACTCCACTGGCTGCACATCAGTTACTGAGTTCAATTTAGGGTATTGGCTATTATTTACAAAGCCTTTCATGACCTTCATATCTGTAAGACCAGCTCTCCCTTTATGCTCCACCATGTTAGTTTTACTCAGCTGAGCTGAGTCTTCTGCAGGTTCCAACCCACAAATGGGCAAAATCAACAACTGCCCGTACATGTGCCTTCTCTGTGATGGCTCCCACCTTGTGGAATGGTCTGCCTGAGGAGGCCAGGAAGGCTCCCACTCTCCTGGCTTTCCACCAATAATGTAAAGCTTTTCTCTGCTTTACGAACTTGGATAAATTATTTCTGCTGTGTGATTTTTTTGCATTTAATGTGTCATGCTAACAATCTGTTTTGCTTCTCTTCTGTTTTTATATTTCTGATTGGTTCTACAACCTGAATCCTATTTTATTGTTTACTGAATGCCCCCATCCTGTTGATTTTATTGACTCACTCTGTGCAATCTGCTTTGAGTCCCAGTGAGAAAGGTGGGCTATAAATATATATACATACATAAAAATGAATATTTACAATCTTCTTCCAATCAATTATTATATTGGTCAGAAATTATTCATCTTCAGTAGCTGAATGAAGTTCCCACCTCTTCCCTGCCATCGAGTCCATATGTACCTTTGCCAGTTGTTATGCCTTTTGCTAGAAAGGATGTTAGGTACAAAGAACACATTTTACTGAATTCAGTTTAATTTTCTCCAGACTTTTTTAAAGAGTCAGTGGAGATACAGTCAAGACCAGAGCAAGGGCAAATGGGAAGGGAGTGTTCCAAAACCTATTCCTGCTTCCTTTTTTCCTCTCAAAAATTACCTCTTCAACATGGTTAATTTCTCTTGAGAGCAGATATTGTATGACTCTAAAAAACACATGTAAAGAAGAAACATGAACACATCCTAGCTAAAAGAAACTTGGACAGTTATATTCATTTTTGGCTAAGGAAAAATAGAGGTGTGGCAATCTACATGAAAAACCCACAAATAAAGGTATTAGATGAAGTCAAAGTTCCGGCAGAAGAGTTCTAATTCTAAAACTACAAGGACATGAAGGGAACATTTTTACCACTGCAGGAATATATGCCCTCAACAATGCGAGAGAAAAATTATTTGAGAAGTTGTTCCAATCAATTCTAGATATCTAACAAGGAGAAGTAATAATCCCAGGGGACATGAATGGAGTGCTGGACCCTAAGCAGGATAGATCCAGAAATCATAAAGGAGGCAAACTCCCAAAGAATGTCTTTACCTACTTGGAACTGTTACAATTGCAAGATGCTTGGAGAAGCAAGAACCCAATTGCTAAGGATTACACTTTCTTTTTGGATAGACACAACTCATTCTCAAGAATAGACATGCGTTGGATATCCAAGACGTTTCTGAATAATCTTGAAAGCATTGAAGTCTTACCAAAAACATTTGTAGATCACAATCCTTTGGAAATGGTGTGGCTATATGGGGGGAGGGAGCAATTAGAAGATGGAGACTTAATGATAATTTGCTTCAACGAGAGGCAATAGTTTAAAAATGTCAGAAAGGTTTAAAATAATTCTTTATTATAAATAATCCACCAGAAGTCTCCAGTGCCACAATCTGGGATGCTAGCAAAGCTTTTATGAGGGGTAGACTAATAGCAATAAATGCAAGTAAGAAGAAAGAGAGACAGGAACAGTGAAAGAAATTAATGGAGAAGATCAAGAGCCTGGAAGAACAGCACCAAAAAATTCACAGGAAAAGCATTCTGAAGAAATAAAAAAGGGGAAAAAATATGCTGGATCTGTTGGACACAGAGGAAATGCATAACTAGGTTAAAGTTGCAAAGCAGAAGTTCTTTGAACATGCCAATAAGCCAGGCATATATCTTGCATATTGCTTGAGAAAAGAATCTAAAAAGGGAATGATAATCCGAGTAAAAAAATAAAAATAGAGAGAAACAAGTTACACAGAAAAAGATATCAAAGATCATTTTAATTGATTCTACTCTAAATTGTACAAAAGCAAGCAATCTATACAGGACGGAATGGAGGATTACATCAAAGATAATCAACAAGAGTCAGCAGCCGAAAAAGGCACTGGTGGCTAAAAGGCATAGTGCCTGGCTGTAAGCCTACCAGTGTGTTCTGGAACAGCAGCAGAACAGTGAGTCCTCACAGGAGGAGGACTGACAGAGAAGCCAGATGCCAGAAATGCCTCAGCTGAATAGCCCAGAGTCGAGGAAGCAATGCAGTGCATACCTGAGCAAACTGCTGCCTCCCATGCCTGAACAACTCTGTGCCTTTAGAGCTTGGACTGGCTATTTGGACCTCTGACTCTCCGTGACCCTCAACCTTGGACCGGCTACCTGGACTATGAGCTGTAACTCTGATTTGGTAAGTACTGGACTCTGATTTCTGGCTTTGACAAACGGACTTGTTCTTTGGACTCTGCTTTACCCTCTCCCTGCTGTTGCCAACCGCCTGGAGCAGTATCTCAGAGACACTGCAAGTGGAGACCTGAGCATTGGCAGCTAGCCAGCACACAGAGCTTGGACTGCAGTACTGCAGTTTACCACTCTGCGCCACGGGGCTCTTTTAACTGGTCATAACAAGACCTTATTCAATGATAATTATAAGACAACATGGGCCAATTTTGAAAAAGGCTTGAAGAGATGGTCAAAATTAAAAATCTCATGGTTGAAAAGAATTTCAACTATCAAAATGAACATTTTGCCTAAATTTAATTTCCTATTTCAAATGCTGCCGATTTATTTCAAAGAAAAGACTTTGAAAAGCTGACAACAACAATTAAACAAATTTGTATGTGTATTACCCATGGTTTGGTAAAGAAATTATTCCAACAGGCAAGTATTGGGGGAAAACAAAGTACACAGTTTTATTAAACAAAAAATACACCCTTTTACCCAAGCTAAGTAAACTTTTAACAAAAATACCCTTTTATCCAGGCTGAATCTGAATTAAGGATGGGAAGTTGTCTCCTGGGAGGCAAGCAAGCCGCTTCTTCTCTGGCAGACGTCCTCCTCCTGGCTGGCCGGCTGGCTGGCCTCCCAGGAGACAACTTCCCATCCTTAATTCAGATTCAGCCTGGATAAAAGGGTATTTTTGTTAAAAGTTTACTTAGCTTGGGTAAAAGGGTGTATTTTTTGTTTAATAAAACTGTGTACTTTGTTTTCCCCCAATACTTGCCTGTTGGAATAATTTCTTTACCAAACCATGGGTAATACAATTGGCGCTGTGAGCAGGATTCCAGAGGCAATATGGGGACAAAGGACTGCAGGGAATGTGCAAAGCTGTGTCCCAGGATGGTCTTGTACCAGTGCATGGGCCCCAGCTGCGCACATGTTAAACTCAATAACCCCACCCACCAAATGGGATACTGAGCTGGAAAAAGCAGGAGGTCCCACACCCAGGGCAGTAAGTAAATGCTTTAAAAAGATAGGAATAAGGGAAGGTGCAGGTGTAGAGGAATGTGGCAAAGTGGGTTGGCTACTTCTAACTGCACTAAGAATGGTCTGGGAGTTGTTGGAAGCTTCTTGGAAGCAGGTGGAAGAGCAGGCTGCAGAAATAAGTGCCTTAAAAGAACAGCAACTAATTCTGCAGGAAGCCTTGAAGAAGGCAAGAGAAGGCAGGAATGCTGCTGAGGAACAGGCAGGGGCTATAGCTGTTCGTCTCACGAAGATTAAACGGAACCGGCAGCAGAAGAAAGACCCCTACAAAATCAGAGCACTCAACATCCCTAAAGACTGGAGTTCCACAGGTTCAGGGGATTCCAGTGAGGCAGAGTGGACTGAGGGGGAAGGTAGTAGCGAGGAGAAAGTGAAAGTAAGACCTCTGATTATCAACAAGGCCAAAGGGCCACCTGGAGGGCAAGCACAGGTTACTCGCACTGTAAGGGATTTCAGCCAGCAGGAGCTGACTGAAATCACCAAAAATACTAAACAGCAGCCGGGGGAGTATTTAAGCCACTGGTTGGTACGGCTTTGGGACCAAGGCTATACAGGTGTGCATATGAGCCCCCAGGAGCTATTGAAATTAGGTGCGTTATCCAATGACGTGCTCATTAATGGGTATTTGAGGGGGGCTGCTGGTCAAACACAGACCCTCTTTGATTGGGTTTGCCTGGGCATCAGACAACGGTACCCTGCCCCCATGGACTGGGAAGAACATCTGCCACCCTGGAACACCATTGCTGAGGCAACAGCACAGCTTAGGGGGATGGCAATGCAGACTGGGATATATATCCAGGGATTCCCAGGTCCTGACCCTATGGCCCTAACGGCAGGTATGAGAGCACGGCTAATTAGGGGAGCCCCGCCCAGTTTGCATGGTGCTCTATTAGCCCTGCTGGGACCTGCTCAAGGGCGAGCAGTGGGGGATGTGGTAATCCTTCTGGGACAGCTGGGGGATGTTCCCAGGGAAAATAAGCCCAGAGCACAAACTGCTGTGGAAAATAAGCAAGAGTGGTCCAAGGATAGAACAAAAGGGCCTAAAATAACTCGAAGGCAGATGTTTTTTGAGCTCCTTAGGCAAGGAGTGGAAAAGGAGAAGATTGATGGCCTTCCAACACCTGACCTGTTCCAGCTGTGGAGACGCAAATGTACTACTCAGGAGCAGAAGGGGAAGGTACCGCAGACCAAAGGAGTCAACGTGAGAGGAGTAACACCAACTGCTCCACCTGAGGAGGAAGACTTCTGGTATTCACCTGTACCCAGTGTATCAAAGGGGTGGGAGATGCCCATACCTTTGGATTAGGGGTGTGGCAAGGCTCCAGTGAGTAGGCTAATGAAGACAGCCATTCCTGGAGACCCACGCCCACATATACCCCTCACAGGAGCTGTGGCTTCAATCCATGGGAACCCCACAGTGTGTATTGATGCCTATGGGAACAGGGCGGAGCATCAGCAGGCAGCCCTGGCAGAGGCCAAGGCTGCTGTAGTATCTGCTAGGCCCCTGGGTCCCTTTGTAAAAGGACTTCCATGTGAGCTGTCTGCTACCATAGAGGTGACTGTATGGAGTCTTTGGCAGAAAGGGCAGGAAGGGAAATGTGTGCCGTTGGGCTTCTGGTCGCGGAGGCTGCCAGACGCCATGTCAAACCATTCTCCCTTTAAAGACCCACTGCTAGCATGCTACTGGGCTCTGGTCGAGACCAAAAGATGGACTGGCCAGGAGCTAGTGATAATGAGCCTGAACTGGGTGGAAGGTGACTCAGCCAGTCCTCTGGTAGGCAAAGCTCAACCCCCATCTGAGCAAGTTCGCCCTGGCCCCCAAGGAGTGAGTGCTTTGCAGGAAGAGTTGCCTGTCAAAAAGGCTCCCCCTTATTCAGAAGTGGCTCATGAAACTATTTGGTGCACAGATGGTTCAGCCAAGTATGAGGGGGGAGAACGAGTGTGGTGTGCAGTTGCAACTAATTTTAAATGGCTAATCATATTGACTTGGGCTGGGAAAAGACAATCCAGCAGCCACTGTGCTGAACTGGTGCTTGTGGTGAACAACTTCAGATTTTGGGAGGGGTGGTATACTTGAATCATAGAGGTAACTGGAAATGTAAATAGTTGAACCCTGAGTTGCCAAAAGGAACACATGGATGAAGGGTGTATTGATCACCAAGGGGTGGAATGTAGTGGAAACTGCGGAAGACCATTGTACTACGAGGAGGTAGATGGTGGTCAATGCAGCCCTTCCCCATGTGAGAGCAATCTCAGGTCATTAACTTGCACACAGCACTGTAAATGATGAGCACCTGGTGATGGGGGAAAAGGTTAGTTTTCACTCTGTTAAAAGAAGGGGAGGGCTTCAGATAAGCCAGCCAGCCAACCAGGAGGAGGGCGTCTGGACGGCTGCCAGAGAAGAAGCGGCTTGCTTGCTCCCAGGAGACAACTTCCCATCCTTGTTTTGGATTCAGCCTGGATAAAGGGTATTTTTTTGTTAAAAGATTACTTAGCCTGGGTAAAAGGGTGCATTTTTTGTTTAATAAAACTGTGTACTTTGTTTTCCCCCAACACTTGCCTGTTGGAATCATTTCCTTACCTAACCATGGGTAATACAGTATGGGGTGGCAAAAAACCGAGAATCGGATTTAAAGTATTGCAGGATGAGAAAGGAAGAAACTGCTTAACACTACCAAATGTGAAACTGTATTATCAAGTGGCTGGTTTAGTTTGGATATCAGACTGGATTAAAAATCCAGAAGAGCGCCTGATCAAATTGGAAAAATCTGATATGGAAGAACACTGATATCTCTGAACAAAAAATGTGTCTAGAGATCAGGCAAAGCAGAAAACGGAACATGTAATTAATGACAGTCTGTTGAGAATTAGAATGACAAATTAAAAAAAAGCTAAGTCCCACACTGTCACCATTGATATATCCAATAGAAGCATACTATAACAACACAGAAAGAAAAAGAAGTGACAACATATCAGGAAATGATTAATATACATGGAAAAATCAAAATGTGGCAGATAATCAAAAGAGAATAAAAATATACAATTGCTTACATATTGCCAATTGGTATTAAGAAAAGACTGTTTAGTAATGGGCAAATTGAGAGACCTGACAGAGTTTGAAATGTTGATCAAGAATAGATCATCTATTAGGAAGGGTTTATAAACTATTACTCAAATATGAAACAGAGTATTTGGCTTATTCCCGGTTTACAAAAAAACAACAACAAAAAACTGGCCCCAATAAACCCTAATCTGAAATTTACCAGTTTGTTTGTTTGTTTGTTTTGCACAACCCTAGTAAGAAGACAAAAAAGTTCTGTAGAAGAGTTCTGAAATGCAAAAAATATTTAAAGGTGACATTCACAATTGATCCTAAAATTATGCTGTTAGGATTTCTACCATCCGCTATCATGAAGCCTATGGAGGAGCTGGCTAGATATATGATCACAGCAGCAAGAGTTATTATTGCATCAAAGTGGAAGTTAGAAGAATGCCCAGACAGTAAAGATTGGAAAAATAAATTAGCAGAGTATGCAGTGATGGCAAAGCTGAAAAATCAAGTAAACAAAAGATCCAGTGAAAGGTTTCAACAAAAATGGGAACTGTATTTTGATATGTTTCATAAAGATTGCATAATTAGAAACTGTTATATTATAAGACTGTATTGGACTTAACATTATTGAAGCCAGTTATCACATGAACATTTCATAAGCATTATACTATATTTGATATAGCATTTAATCCTGGCTAGAATAATTATGTAGGAGCAAAGTATATTTAGAGATTATTTATTTAGATAAAGATTATATTGGTAAAGTTCTTAATAATCCTTTTGAATATATACAACTGGATAGTAGTCACAAAAGGATAGTAGTCACATATAGGTCATAGTAGTAAGGTAAAAATAAAACATATATTTTATGACTCGACTTAGTTTAGGAGCAGTTGGTATTGATATTATATTTAGACTAATTAAAGAAATTAATTGTCATGTTCACCCTATCAAAGAATGTTTTGGTATATTGTAGTGATATGATTGTTTTGGTATCATGTATCATGTGTTGTTTCGTATTGTTTGTATTTTATGGAACTGAAAATTAAAATCAACATAGGGTATGATGGAATGCCTGTATGTGTGTTTGTATGTCAATGTTAGAAAATAAACAGAAAATTTAAATTAAAAAAAAAAGGGTATGATGGTGAGAATGGGTAGAAAGCTGGCTGGAATTTCTCCAGCACAAGGTCCCAGTTGGGTTACAACTTTTTTAAAAGTCAAGGGAAAGTTAACATGGGAAAGTATGCCACATAACATACTTTGGCACTCAGAGTGTTTTCATCATATGTGAAAATTAAATTATCTTGTAGCTACTCATCACAATTTATATGAATATCTGATTGTTGCTAATGTGAAAAGAGGCATTTGTAATATGAAATAATACCTTGGCAAAGAAAGGTTTACTTATTCAATCAATCAAGTTTTATTTCAATACAATTTCATCTTTTATCCTGTGCTTCCTTCTAGAACTCAGGTATGTGAACTTACTGGATGTTTTTGCTGGAAGGGACAAAGGGTAGCTCTAGGAATCACTTTACCATCAAGTTTCCAGGTATTCTTAGTGCCACCCTTTGTCATTTCTGGAGTAGCTCTAGGAATCACCAGAAACGTTATGGTTTTAAGATACAGTTTCCAGTGATTCATAGAGTTGCCCTTTATTACTTCTAGTAAGAACTTCTGGTAACTACATGAGGCTGCTTAAAAAAAAAAAAACTTCTGTGATGCTTCCCTCTATGATGCCCCTCCCTAATCCTCTGGCTGAAGAGTTATGAAGCAAAGAAAACTCTGGAGGAATTGTGAACCCTTTTCTCCCTTCATTTGATGATGAGCTATTAAGTGGAATAGCTGGATGTCAAAGAAATGTAGAATCAACTTATTCAAGGTAGAATAAAAGTTTATTTAGAGACAAAAATATAGAAAGCACATGTGACAACTTGAATAAGTACATGTCTAAGTGAAGATTGAATTAAAGGATACAGGTAAAATAAAAGGCAACAAAAATAAATGCATAAATACATCAGGCTAGCTAAATATACTTCCTAGCATAATCTAAAATGCTTTGTGACTAGTGTGTTAAAATACCAGGACCAAAAGTTCCCTCTGCCTCTGCCAGTGCAGGACAGAACAGAATGAAGCACAAATGACAAGATGGCTCTTCTTGTACATTATTTGAATTCTGGAGACAAATTATCACATTGGCTTATTTCCATTGGAAAACTAGGTTCAATGAGGTTCCATTGTCCAGTCTAGAGGTGCAGTGGAACACCTGCAGGTTATTTAAGCTAGATGGTTGCTATGTCTGCTAGTGGTAAAATAAAACTTGTGTGTGTGTGCGCGCGCCATCAAGTCACAGCTGACTTACGGTGACCCCATAGCGTTTCCAAGACAAGAGATATTCAGAGGTGGTTTGCCATTGTCACCCAGCAGGCTTTATGTGGAAGCTTAGCAAACCTTAAGCATAACTAGTTTATTGTCACAACAACTAAAAATAATAACAGGGAACTCTACCCATTTCAGCCACTCTCCAAAACCACAGGGGCTGAAGAGGTCCAAACAACTCCAACTAAAAGGCACAATACCTCATAACAATGGCCAAAAATATTGTGTTTCCCTGCCATTCCAGACTTCAGAGCATCTATGTAATTTCCCTCCAAATAGGCCTTTGGCTTACCAGCTGATTCTTCCTGCCTAACAGGCAGCCTCCTGGAGTTTGACAATAAACTTAAACCGTTCCCTTTCATATGCAGAGAAAAGAGAGTTAGTGAGGGATGACAACATTGACGCTAAAACATGGTAAGCCATTCTAAACATTACAGCCATCACTCCTTCTAACACAAAGCAGCAAAACCAGACCATCCACAGACAAGATAGGAATCTATCCATACTCTATGGACTCCCTTGGTATGCATGAAAATATAACTTTACAAATTAGCAAAAAGAAAATGGAAAAACACACCAAAAGATGAGGACTGAATATGCTCCAGGAGAATTGGTTTGAAGTGGAAAGGGGAAATTAGTCTGCTCAAGTCCCCCCCCCCCCCCCACAAAGTATAGAATAATGGAAAGGACATTTGGAGGATCGGGAAGATTTCCAAATTGTTCCACCCAACCAGCAATTTCCCAGATACCATAAGGAGGACTTCTTTGCACTCTGCACCACCATCTCCACCACCCCAAATTGAACATCACCTGTTTTCCAACCATTAACAGGCTAAATCCTTCAAGGATGTCCACTATTATTTGTATTCCTTTCAAAAAAAGAATAGAATTTTAAACTTGGGATACATTTTTAATATATTCCTTTCAAGTTCTCTGTTTAAACAGCAGTGATTCTCCAAAGCAAATACCTCCTGCCCTGGGGCCATATTTGCTAATTCCCCATTAAAATGCATCCTTTCCTTTCTACCACACTGTTTTAACGGTCATGCCCACACACTTATAAAATCACTATTAAATATTGATCAGAAACATAATTTTAGCTGATGCCGAAGCATGGGGTTAATTACAGACCCAAAGGGTAGGTGCACACAGTGTGTTTGTGTGTGAAAGAGTGTGTGCATGTGCATTGAAACACATTATAGAGGGAGATTTACAAGTAGAATTGATTATGATAATTGTGCAGAAGTCATACATAAAATGTGTGTGCATGTGTAAGTATAAATAAAGTATGAAGGATTATTGAAAACATGAGTATTACGAAAGGGTATATCAATGACTCTGACTATGCCAAATAAAAGTAGCCTTCATTTAACACTCTTTTGAAAACTCACAGAATCATTAGGGCACAAAAAGCATCAATCACTGAATGGACTTCCAGTGAAAACTGCAGTGATGTCGCTGGACACTCTAGTTCCAATGAACACTGCAGTGACATCACTGGTCACACTGGTATTTTCAAAACCCTGCAATAAAATCATAGAGTTTTTGAAAGTTGTAGGTCATCCATGATGTCACTTCCAAGTTTTCCTGGAAAACTGCTGGCAGCTATCCAATCCCCCTTCCATTGCCTCCCACGATCATTTCCCGTGCTACTGGAAAAAAATCAGGTCTGCACTTTTCCCACTTGAGTGGGAGACCGGGCAAGCCTAGCAGTGCCACAGAGGCCATTCAATGTTTGGGCTCTTTTGACTTCCCAGTCTGCTCCTTCACTACCACTAGAAAACTTTATAGCAACCCCAAATAGTGGGGTTGAGTATGGGAGTGAAAAGCTTCTAGTTTGTCCCCCTCTATCATTGTCTTCTGCCAGCAGGCAAAAACCTTTCTGTTTTGTTTCGCTTACACTCACTGAGCCACTTTCTATTTCTGTGTTATGTTTGGAAGTTTTGGACTGATTAGATCATGAGAACATCATATTCAAAGAACAAGTGGGCTCTGTACTCTGGACCAATGCTTGATTTTATGTCATCTAGCAATGAAATATCCCCCTTTTGGATTCACACCTTAACATGGTGAGGGGGTTTGTGTGTGTCAACGAAGCTGGGAGCAATGATGTAAGGGGTTTAGACTCTATCAAGAGACTAAACTCCCAGCAGAGTCACTCAAGACAGAATGGTCACAGCTGAGACACCAAAGATGCACCCACCCACTTCAGGGATCAATGGCCACATCCGCAGAAGAGAACAGGCAGTTCCAATGGTGATGGGGGCAGAGAAATCCTTGAAGGTTAGCTACTGGGCAGCAGCAGTAGTGGAAGTTGACACTGGCGAAGGATCTTTCGTAGACAATGGCAGTGCCACTACAGCTAACCCTGGTTAGTACTGCGCAGAAAAAGGCAATGGTAAACCACTTCTGACCAACCTTTACCTTGAAAACCCTATGATGAGACAATCCAAAATGAAAAAAGATATAGTGCTGGAAGATGAGACCCCCGGGTTAGATGGCACTCAATCTGGTGAAGAGCAGAGGACAAGTATGAATAGCGCTGTTCTTGATTACGTGATTGGACTAAAGCCGAAAGGACGTTCAGTGGTTGACGTGAATGGATGCAAAAGGAAAGTCCAAGCTGTTCAACACATGTAATAGAAATGTGGAATGTGAGAAGCATGAATCAAGGTAAGCGTGAAATTGTAAACCAAGAAATTGAACGTTTAGACATTTCAACCCTGGGAGTAAGTGAACTAAAGTGGACTGGATTAGGACATTTTCAATCAGAAAATCACTAAGTGTTTTACTCAGGGAATGACAAAAACAGAAGAAACAGAGTTGCTTTAATAGTGAGGCAAGATGTAGCAAAGGCAGTCAAAAGCTATAATGCAAAGTCTGACTGAATAATATTAATCAGACTTCAGGGAAAGCCTATCAACATAACCATCATTCAAGGGTGTGCCCCAACAACAAATGCTGATGAGGAAGAAACGGAAAGTTTTTATTCATGTTCAGGAAGAAATTGATCACACACCTAAACAAGATATGCTGATAATCATAGGTGACTGGAACACAAAAGTAGGAAACAAAGCAGAATCAAATGTTGTTGGCAGATTTGGGCTAGGAGCATGGAATGAAGCAGGAGAATGACTCATAGAATTCTGTGAAGACAACAATTTGTCCATTGCAAACACATATTTCAGGCAACCAAACAGACGATTGTATACATGGACATCACCAGATGGCCAGTACAGAAATCAAATAGATTACATAATTGGAAGCGGAAGATGGAGAAGC
This sequence comes from Euleptes europaea, assembly GCF_029931775.1. Taxonomy (NCBI): domain Eukaryota; kingdom Metazoa; phylum Chordata; class Lepidosauria; order Squamata; family Sphaerodactylidae; genus Euleptes; species Euleptes europaea. Next base: position 45,121,878 of record NC_079313.1, on the reverse strand, counting down.
TCTATTCTCTCAGCAAAAACAAGACCAGGAGCCAACTGCGGTACAGATCAAGAATTGTTAATATCAAAAATCAAGATAAAGCTGAAGAAAAACACCAGACCATTCATAGCGTCAAAATACAATCTAAGCAATATTCCTGAAAAGTTTAAAGACCATGTAAAGACAGATTTGCATTACTGAGTTCAAGTGAATGTAAACCAGAAGAATGTGGAAACTAGAGATATTATAAAGGAAGAATGTGCAAAGACTATTCCTGTAGCCAAAAGAAATGAAAAGCCTTGATGGATGTCTGAGGAAACTCTTAAAATTGCCAAAGATAGATGAGAAGCAAAAGTAGATGGTGACAGAAACAGAATCACAAGTCTAAGTGCAATGTTCCAGCGACTCACACATAGAGACAAAGAGCTATTATAAAAACCAGTGTAAAGAAGAGAACAACAAAAAAGGAACAAGATCCAAGAAATCAAAGGGAAATATAAAGCATGGTTAGGCATGCTGAATGATCAGCATGCAAATACATTAACTGAACAGGACAAAATAAAGAAAAGATGGGAACAATACACTGAAGCACTATACAGAAGAGATGAAAGGATGACAGATTCCTTCCAAGAAGAATCTTTTGAAGAAGAACCTACAGTTTTAGAAAGTGAAGTGAAAGCTGTACTGAGAGCAATTGGGAGAAACAAATCACCAGGAACAGATGGGATATCAATAGAAGTATTCCAAGCCACAGAAATAGAGCATCAAAATCTTGACAAGAATATGCCAACAAATATGGAAAACAAAACAATGGCCCACAGACTGGAAGTGATCAGTTTTCATTCCAATTCCCAAGAAAGGAGATGTCAAAGAGTGTAGCAACTATTGGACCATCACATTAATTTCCCATGCTAGTAAAGTGATGCTCAAAACCTTACAACAAAGACTGTTACCCTTTATGCTGGTTTTATGGATCTGAAGGGAGCCTTTGATGCCATTCACAGGGAGAGACCATGGACGAAACTATCTAATTCTAGTATGAACAGAAGGCTATTATGGCTTATACAGCAATTTAATACTAACCTTACAGCTCAGGTTCTCTGTGATGACCAAGAAGAATTAACTGAGTCCTTTGTTTTGGCCAAGGGAGTTAGACAAGGTTGTCTCCTTGCTCCTCTTTTGTTTAACCTATATCTGAACGATATGGCAATGAACTTTTCAGAGTCCTGTCATCCTCCAAAGCTTGCAAGTCGTAGAACCCCAATCCTACTTTATGCCGATGATACAGTTCTTCTGTCCCGCACAAGAACTGGTTTGAAAAGATCCCTACAAAATTTTCTGAATATTGCTCTAGGGAAGATCTTAAAATAAACCACCATAACTCCAAAATCATGATCTTCTCTAGGAGGAGAAAACTGCCTTCTTTCCGTTGGATACTAGATGGCTTTGATGTTGATCAAGTTAAGGAGTTCGTTTATCTTGGTATTCTTTTTTTCTTATAATCTAAACTGGAATGTTCATCAAAAAATGGTATTCAACAAAATTAAACCTGGGGCTGGGGCTATTGTTAACCTTTTCCATACAAAAGGCAGAAAATATATTCCAGGGGCCATTCAAGTTTATAACTTAAAAATCATTCCAATTATTCTCCTTGGTATTGCTTTATGAATAATTGCTGTTAACGAGTCCATAGCTCAACCATTATTTCAGTTTTTATGAAAACTGTTAAATGCCCCGGAATGTGTTGCTGTTGTTACCCTTCGCTCCGAGTTTTGCCAAATGTCCCTCAAAGCTAAGTTATGGTTGTTTGTTTTTAAACTACAACTTAAGTTATTTTAGCACTGAGGGGTACCTAGTTCCTCTGAAGCATGACTCATATAGATCCTCATGGCAAAAAATCTTTTATGAGACACTGTCATTGATGGGCATCTCATGGGATGTGTTATCAGATCTTGGAAAAACAGAAGCTTTCGCTACAATAAAAAGCATATCAAAGAGATTGATTATGATAGCACATCTTTTTGTGCTTGTTGCGTTTGTTCTCAAGCAGGACTACAGCTGAACATCAAGAAGACAAAAGTAATGACTACAGAAGAATTACTCAACTTGACAATGAGGAAATTGAAATTGTTCAAGACTTTCTATTCCTCGGCTCCATCAGCAACCAAAAGGGAGACTGCAGCCAAAAAATCAAAAGGAGATTGAGACCGGGAAAGGCAGCCATGAAGGAACTTGAAAAGATCCTTAAGTGTAAGGATGTGTCACTGGCAACCAAGATCAAGTTAATTCATGCCATCGTATTCCCTATTACCATGTATGGGTGCGAAAGCTGGACAATGAAGAAAGCTGATAGGAAGAAAGTAGATTCCTTTGAAATGTGGTGTTGGAGGAGAGTATTACGGATACCGTGGACTGCCAGAAAAACAAATCAGTGGGTTATAGATCAAATCAAGCCTGAACTAACCCTAGAAGCTAAAATGACTAAACTGAGGCTATCGTACTTTGGCCACATTATGACAAGACAAGAGTCACTGGAAAAGACAATCATGCTAGGAAAAGTTGAAGGCAGTAGGGAAAGAGGAAGACCTAACAAGAGATGGATTGACTCTATAAAGGAAGCCACAGCCCTCAGTTTGCAAGACCTGAGCAAGGCTGTTAAAGATAGGAGGTTTTGGAGGACATTGATCCATAGGGACACCATGAGTCAGAAGTAACTTGAAGGCACTTAACACACACACACACACACACACACACAGCAATGAAATATAGTAACAGATCCCATGTGGTGTTCTATGTGGCCTTTGTAGATTGCAAAATGGCTCTTGATAGTATTGCCCAGGATAGATTAGGTCTAAATTAGAGGCATCCTCACTAGATCACAGGCTACTCATTTTTATTCATATGTTGCACAAAGACAGTTTCCCTTGCCCTCCCCACAACAGTCACCCTGTGAGATAGGTGGGGCTGAGAGAGCTCTAAGAGAGCTGTGACTAGCTCAGGGTCACCTGGCTGGCTTCATGGGTAGGAGTGGGGAAACCAATCCAGTTCACTAGATTAGCCTCCGCAGCTCATGTGGAGGAGTGGAGAAACAAACCTGGTTCTCCAGATTAGAGTCCACCCCTCCAAACCACTACTCTTAACCACTACACCACGCTGGCTCTCCCCAAATATCACACAGCTTTCACCCTGGCCTGTTTCAATTGCCTTCCATCAGTGCTACTGGAAGGGAGATACATATTCTCTACCCTCAACATCTGTGTTCTTGCTGTGCCGGCGTAGGTCAAGGGCTGGGCGGTGCCTGCAGTCCTCAGATGTGCGGGGGGGGGTATCTAGCCCCTTTCGGAGCAGGCAACAAAGATTCTGCTATCTCCCAAGGTCAGTATTCAGAGGCGTCGTCAAAACAGGCAGGAGTCAACGTCCGGAAAGATCAATCATAGCAGTAGCAAGAAGGCAGGGAAATTGCACGGTTGCTTCCGCAAAGTGAAAGCGTGCCTGCACTGCCTTTATCAGTCAGTGCACTTCCAAGCTAGGCTTCATCCTGCAACGACTCAGCACCAGTTCTCTGTCTGCTTAGGCTTTCCAGGCGAGCACTCCTTCGCCTACCCTGCAAAACTATACGCTGGCGAGTCCTGATATGCCTATCAGGTTCAGGTGAGCTTGGAGGGCTGCCATTCTCAGCTTCCACTGCAGGAGTTGGGGGACGAGTAGCTTCTGTCTGCCTTTGTTCCATCTCTCTGCCTAGCTGTGGTTCCTGCTGAGTTGTTTCAGGCTCCTGTACTACTGACTGCAATGGAGGTACTGAAGGCCCAGAGGCAACCTGTTCCTCCACTTCAGCTTCAGAGTCCTCTGGGTCCTCAGCTCCGAAGGCAGGGCCCATGACACTTGCCAATTGAACACAGTCGAAACAGTGGAACATGTGTTATTATACAGTCTATTTTATAAGGATATCAATTCCATATATACATGGACTGGGTATCTCCCTTTGTTGTTACAATTAATTAGGACCATCAGAGATAATTTTCCAGATGGAAATTAGTGATAAAAAATTCTATAACATATAGAGAAAAATACTATCCATTAATTTCAAAGCAATATTAAAAGGCTAATTAAAAATACAAAAGAATTTATTACCAAAGAATATGGAAAATTTACCTCTGTAAGCCAGGTCAGGATAAAGCATTGCCCAATGGTGCATAAAGACACACACAGGAACCCAAATGCATCAAGCAATCCCCATTACTATCCTATATTTATACTCTAAAATACAAGGAGGGTGGAAGGAAGGGAAAGATGATGCACAGCACAAGGGGATTGCCACACCTGAAGTTGCATTATCCCCTGTACCTTGCAATGGCAGGCAAACATTGTCTTCCTCAGAGCCCGCTGAAATTAGTCAGCTATTCTCTCAGCAAACGCACAACCAGTCTATTTCCTCGTACAAGCCAGAGGGTTCAATGTATGAATCCAGAATGTCTCTCTTCTCATCTGAAGCTGGTGCAGCCGGAAATCAGATGCCTGTAGACTTTAAGTGACCCAAAATTTCAGCTATGTATCTGAGTGCTTCAAGGCCACAAAATGTGTCATAAGCCAAGCTTGCATTCTTTGTAGCCTAATGCAACTTCTGTGCTCACATATGCATGTTTTAATAGATCTTGCAATCATCCCTACATATATTTACCCACAAGGACATTGTATATCATCACTTTAGAACTGCAGTTTACAAATGATCTAATATAATAATTTCTGGTATGAGATTAACCTTGAAATATATTTATTTTGAAGCATAAACAACAAACTGCACATTTCCCACAAAGAAATCGTTGGATAAATTCATATAAATGTTCTCCTAAACACAGATTTATGACAGAATTGTGCCATCAGAAAATAGTTCTAGATCAAGAAGAGAACTGTCCAAGTATTTTCAAGCATAAGTAAATAGAAACAAAACCATGCACCTAACTTGTCAATACTCGTTCTTGACCAGCTCAAAGGAAAAAGAATTTGCTGGATTCAGACAACCTTTGTTACTGAAATGATATGCTAGTGGGGTAGGGGGAACCAATTCAATGTAGCATTGAGCCATGCTTTGGCAGCTAGCTCATTCTTCCTGTCACTTGTAGGGGCAACTACGGTGAAGTTCACTTCCTTGGTGGCCAGACTCTACAGATGACTGACTCCCTATGGAGATTTTCCCTTCCATGATACATGGCCATTATATAGAAAATAGTAATCTGGCCCGTGAACGCACTAGCAACTTACCTCACAATTTAAACGTGTCCAGTACTCAAGCATCCAACACAACTTAAAATTTATGTTCCCACTGCGACACCTTCCTCCGCTGTATTAGATAAAATCCGTATGTTTTCCCCTCGCGGCAGCATTCCTGCGCCAGCTCGAAGGAGCATTGTGATTGGCTGAGGTGGTAGCCTGCCGCCCATGCCCACTCGGTGCTTGAAACAAGGACGCCGATTGGTCCAGCGTGGGCAGTGAGGCGGGGGAGTGGGGGGAACAAGGACGGCGATTGGTCCAGCGTGGGCAGTGAGGTGGGGGGAGTGGATGGTGGGCTGGCAGCAGGAAGTGGATTGAAGACAGATTTTATGTTCACACTTCAGGCTCCGGGTGAGGAAAATGTTTAATTTCTATTAATTCGCCATATAAGCGAATGCTCTTAACACGGAGAAATTGTGCTCTGGAGATGTCTCCGGAATCCTTCTGAAGAGATGAAGTGCGAACATGCAAGGAAACCCCGTAGAAATCGGAGCTGCAAACGCGAAGTGCGGACATGGCCCTGGATTCACCCTGTCCTCTGGCCCAATAATACATATTTGGAAGAACCTGTGAAAATGTTAAACAAACCTCCTTCAGGAACTACACCAACTCACATGCACAGAATTGATAGTTTATCATACAAGATTTAGAACAGATTCAGAAATAAGAAATAAAAGACATGGGATCAACATATATGTGTAAGGATGTTCCCATTAATATCCAGTAAAAAAATGGGAAATATGGAGGGGGGGGGGTGAAGTGAAATCCACATTATTTTACAACTTGTGTCACAAAAGGCCTAAGAGGACACAATGTTTTGTTTAGGGGTGTCAAACTCAATTGTTGTGAGGGCTGGATATGACATAATTGTCACATGGTTTATCATTGCTTTGCAAATGGAAGGTCCACAAGAAGAAAAAGAGAAACCTGAAATTATATTGCTCACTGAGGAGCAGGTCATTCTGCAGCTGAGACAACTAGCAATTAGAAGCCACTGAGAATATCTAGACGTCCTTTCTCTGCAGCCAAATTGCTGGGGTGCAGAAAGGAAAGCTCAGTGAGATTCTACAGAGGAGAAAAGAGAAGCGTACAGAATGGACTCTGTAAAACAGGGGTGTCAAATTCTTTTGTTATGAGGGCTGGGCATGACATAAATGTCACTTGGTCGGGCCAGGCCATTTCTACCATTAAATTTAATGCCAGGTACCAGTGATATAAACTTTATAGAAGACACAGGCAAAGCCAATTAATGATATTATAGTTTACTTTAAAATACAAACATGCTTAAAACAATAACACTGTTAAATGTTATTGTTTTAAGCATGCTTATATTTTAAGTAACAAATAAAGTAAAAAATAATATCATTAACTGGCTTTGCCTGTGTCTTCTATAAAGTTTGTATCTCTGGTCCCTGGAATTAATTTTTAAAAATTTTAAACTGGGGTGGTGGAGGCAGCCTTGGCTGGTGAGCCTGCAGCCCTCCCCAGCCAAGAAAGCAAGAAAGCAAGCAAGAAAGCAAGAAAGCAAGAAAGCAAGAAAGCAAGAAAGCAAGAAAGCAAGCAAGCAAGCAAGAAAGAAAGAAAGAAAGAAAGAAAGAAAGAAAGAAAGAAAGAAAGAAAGAAAGAAAGAAAGAAAGAAAGAAAGAAAGAAAGAAAGAGGGGGAGAGAAAGAAAGAGGGGGAGAGAAAGAAAGAGGGAGAGCAAGAGAAAGAGGGATGGAGGAGGGTAGCTAACTGGGCTCGCTGGGTGCTACTTTGACACCCATGCTCTAGAAATTATGTCTATAGGAATATCATAACCCTCAAGACTGTGAAAAGACTAGTCTGTATCAGCTGATCTTGTGAATATTATCCTAGACAAAGATGTGCAGACCCAGAAAAAAAGAATGGAAAATTCAGGAGATAAAGCCTATTTCCAGAGGACATTTCTGGGTAGCACTGAAAAAACTCCTATAAAATATCTTCTCTTTGGAAATGAGTGAAACATTTTCTCAGATCAGGTTTCACACTCCAAATCTGCAATATGAAGATTTTTATGTAAGACAATCTACTGCATTCGAGAATGATAATTCTTTCCTATATACTGCAGACATATACAGCATATTTTCAAGCATATATTTATTGCTTAAATGTGACTACGTTTGTCCAAAATTAATATACTATGGTTTATATAATGATAGTACACTATTAAAGAGTTGGGTCTTTTCAATCTTATAAATTTAATTTGATATCAAATATTATATCCAATATCCCACTGTGTTAGGGTTGCCAACTTCCAGGTACTAGCTAGAGATCTCCCACTATTACAACTGATCTCCAGGTGACATAGACCAGTTCCCCTGGAGAAAATGGCTGCTTTGGCAATTGGACTCTGTGGCATTGAAGTCCCTCCCCTTCCCAAAACCCACCTTTCTCGATTCCACCTCAAAAATCTCCAAGTATTTCCCAACCCGGAGCTGGCAACCCTACACTGTGTCTATATGAGACTGTTTCTGTTCAAATAATACACTTTCTTTTGTTTACTACAAAATTTGTTTCCTATTTTCAGTTTTTATTTTTTCCTACCTCTTAGGTAGGCACACAAGATATGTGTGCTAAGGTAGCTAGTTTGGTGTCATGGTTAGAGTGTCAGACTAGGATCTGGGAGAGCCAGGTTTGAATCCACTCTGCCATGGAAACTTGCTGGGTGACCTTGGGCCAGTGTCATATACCTGGTAACCCCAGCCCTTGAAGACGAGGGGTGGAACCGGAGCACTGCTCTAAGCATGCCAGCAGCACAGTAATGAGGCAGAAGGGCATCTGTGAGGGCGTGGGAAGAGCAAACAGAAGGAAGGATAGCCTTGGCCTACAGAGAAAAGGCCTACTCAGGAGTAGGCACAGGACAGTAGGAAGGAGGGCCAGGAGAAGGAAGATAAGAAGGCCCCAGGTGAAGGAGGTAGTTGGGAAGTACTAGGTTTGCCAACTCCAGGTTAGGAAAAACCTGAAGATTTGGGGTTGGAGCCTGGGGGTGGCAGAGTTTGGGAAATGGGCAACCTTAGCAGGGTATAATGCCACATAGTCCACCCTCCAAAGCAGCAATTTTCTCCAGGGGAACTGATCCCTGCAGTCTGGAGATTAGTTGTAATTCAGGGAGATCTCCAGGCCCTGGAGGATGCCAAACCTAGATGTAGCTGGCTGGAACTAGATAGGAATAGTGATGGAGAATAGCCAGCTGCCAGCTTCTAGCCCTCTACAGTTGGTAGACACACAGGAACCCCCCCCTCCAGTCCAGGAGAGTGGCATTCCTGGCCAAGAGGCCACTGGCCCAGACCTGGGTGGCCTAGCTACTGCAGGTGTCAACCCTGCCACAAGATAAGGTGACAGGGTTGCCAGCTCCAGACTGGGAAATACCTAGAGATTTGAGGAGTGGAGCATGAGGAGGGCAGAGTTTGGGGAGGGGTATAATGGGGTATAATGCCATAGAATCCACCTTCCAAAGTGGCCATTTTCTCCAGGTGAACTGATATCTGTTGCCTAGAGATCAGTTGTAATAGCAGCAGATCTCCCGCCACCACCTGGAGGTTGGCAACCATCGGAGGTGGCCAGAGCTAGGAGTTACCAAGACATAGGGAAGGAACTCAGCAAGGCAGGCAGACCTAGAACCTGGGTGAAAGCAGGTGGAGGCAATAAGGGATAAACCAGCCTGGCTGTAGGGTGAATTACCTTAGGGAGTAGTGATTAGTACTGATCTAAGCAATAAAAAGGGCAACCTTGGCATTGTTTGCATTTTCTCTCATCTTTGACAGCACCATCGTACATTCCTAGTGGGAATGCGGCTATGGTACCGGGGGCATCGCAGCCAGTCGCACACACTCAGCCTAACTTACCTCACAGAGTTGTTGTGAGGCTAAAGTAGAGAAAGGGAAAATGTTATAAGGGACTTTGAGTCCACATTGGCATAAATGAAGTAAATAAATGAATAATAAAGTGGCATCAGGTTCAGCAGTTTACAGCTGTCTCTCATGTATTGGTAGGGTTCCCAAGTGCCCGCCAACTTACCAGGCTGCCCAATGCCCCTCAGCTGCTTTGTTAGCTGCTTTGAGACTAAGGGGACAAGACAAGATATAAATATTTTAAATAAACACATACATAACATGTGTTGTATAACTCAGCAAATAACACCATACTCTCTGCAATGCAAACCTTAAGCAATGCAAACCTTTGTAGGCCTATTGACTTCAGTGAACTTAGAATGCTACAATTCTGTTTAGGATTGGACAGTCAGCTGAGCTGGAGCAATGCCTTAGGACAGTTCATGCTTCCAGCTCAGCTGTACACTGCATTGATGCCTTCTGGGTGTAGCTTTCCTGGCTAGAACACCAGTTTGCAGGAATGGGCCATCAGTGTTCCAAATTCCTCTGACCACAGTCTCATCAAGGAGCCTCTTATAAAAAACATGAAACAATGTCACATTGGTCTCTCCCATGAGACTGAAAATAACTGTTGTTAAATGCCTAAGAGGTTTTTTTTTTATTACAACCTGTAACAAAATCAAAACTGTAACAGTGATTTTTTAAAAAAATAATCACATCGGCTATAATAATAGGGCAATCATGCATCACAGTTGTGTTCCAACAGAACCATTAGTCTCTGTATTATGTTAGTATAATTACAGCCTAATGCTTTACACTATTAGAGAAGTACTAAATATTTCACTAAACCTAATGCAGTACATAAAAATTAATTTAAATGGCCCCAGGCTTTGAAACAATGCATTCAGCAATGCAAATGTGCCTAATTTTGTTTTCTTTTGCATAAAGGAAGAAAAAAATTAAACATTGAAAGTTTTTCCTCTTGTTCTTTATTGCTATTAAATAAGGCAGGCTCAATGTAACATAAATCCTAACAGAAAATATTCCTATTTTGGTTAATTTTTTATTTAACAAGCGTATTTGATTAATGCAATAAAAAGCATTTAGTAGAATAAAGCTTTTCTCCAGAATTAATCCTAGTTTTTTCAAAAATATTATGATTCAGTGATAAAAATAATTATTACTAGTAATAGTTATGTTTATATAAGCCCTCTTCTCCAGTCTACCCTGCCAGCTGGTGCTTGGCAGCTTTCCAAAATACAATATATACTTACCACTCCTAAAACTTACATAAAGTAAGAAAACCATGATAAAATAAATATGTTTTAGGAACGCCTTTAAACACAGTAGACTCAATCCCATCTTTGTTTCCCTCTTCCCATTCCCTCCATTGTACACTATTCTGTTAGCCAAAGCTTCAAGAAGAACAGAGTATAATAATTGTGCCAAAGTCCATACCAACCAACCAACTCACACACACCAAACACAGAGAGCCATGCCTCAATGTGCCCCTATGCCAGCCATATATGGAAGTAGCCAATCAACACACCAATGCCAGTACTCCTTCTTAATGTCATTCACATGCAAAACTGTAGGGACAACAGTGGCATGATCAATGCGAACCCTTAGCAGAAGCTTCCTTGATAGAACACTCAAGCTATCCTATGCACAGGCTGATACTGCACTGTGACTGGAGTCCATCCTAACCTCTATCCCTGTTGGAAGACTCCTGCTAAAAACCTGAAGGTCACAAGGACAGTCATGAATAATGTTCCATAGCAGAAGAAGAAACATCAAGACAATAGGTATCATAAGTGTTTGGCCAGCAGTATCAAAAGTTAGAGTGATATGGCTGGCAGTCACCCAGTCATTGTAAATTGTCTCCCTGCATCCTGCCACTAGAAGGGGGGTTACACTGACATGACATTGTACTAGCAGCACACTGAGGTACTGCCAGCTGGGAGATTTCTATGCTGTACATAATGCTGCTAGCAACTGTGAAGGAAAAGGCTGTTGAAGCAATACACAGAGTAGGTACATGTACATGGCATAGAAAAACATTCGCAACAGTCAAACTTTGAGGTAGACAAAAGGATATCAACACCACAACAAAAGGACTATCGTCTATTAGCATGATATTGGCAACTCCAAGATAGCAACAGAAATTCTAAACGTTGACTTTTAATATAGCCAAGGCCTATTTTGTCTAAGTGTACCTCTTCCATAGAAAGATTTCCTCCAGCAGACTTTTTTTATCAGAGGAACTTAGCAGAAGACAGTTATTGAATCCAACTTGGCAGAAGGAACTCACTGGATGTAACCCTGTGCTTTAATTACAAAAAAGATTGATCTAGTAGAATAAAGCATAAACAAATTCCAGCTAATCAACTAGCATATAAATATCCATGTACAATTAAACTAAAAAAATCAATCAAATGGTAAAAAAGACCCTGATATAATCAAGTCTTTGAAGCATTAATTTATAAATCACAGCCTTAGGTTCATCCAATCTTAGAAGTCAGTTTGATCTAATAAAAGCAAACAGATGTGTTTCAAACACTGTCTTTATCAGCAGCTGTTATGCTGCATAGAGACTTCAATTCATCCTCTTTAATGCATATTTATTTAAAAATCAGCTATATCTTCCTCACCTGCAGAAAAAAATAGCTGCTCAAGTAAGGCTTTAAATTACTAAAACCTGAAGATTTAAATAGTATGTATAAGGATATTATGTTAAAGTTTCCTTGCTGAGAACATGCTCTGAAAACACGTATACTTTGGATTTGAGTGCCATTCTGGTCAAGAGGGGGTCCAATATTTTAAAGCCTCTTCCAGTTTTTACTGGACCAAGCTGGCATCTAAGATTTTGCTTTATTCAGTATGCTTAACAAAGCGATATTATTGTCAAGATCACTAATTACATTGAATTTATATACTTTTTAAAAAAAATAAGATTTGGTCTTTATTTCATTTTAGAAAACTGAACAGCTTTTTTCTACACTGGAATTAAAACTAGATGTTTAGGAAAATCTAATTGTTGTTTTCATTGGTTTTAACATGAAACAGATTTTCAAATGCAACTTCTGTCCCCAACTGGAATTAAATTGCCTGATACGAAGCCAGCTCAAGGTATTTTGTCCCCTGAAGCAGGGAACAATTTTGCCACACATACTCCCTGCACTGTTACTTCCTAAACAGCATAACATGGGTTCATGGAAAATAACCTACAGTTTCTTGAGACACCATTTAATTTTTATTTTAATGGTTCTGATATTAAATATACAATAATTTCATTGTGAGGTATAATAACTCCATGACATAATGCAATTGTATCGATGTTTTAGCTGCTCTCCTTCCTTATCAACAAAAAGGAGCTTTGTGACGTTTCAAAGACTAATTTACAGTGCAACCCCAAGCACAATTATACCCTTCTAACTTCTTTGTCAATACAAAAATCAAATAGATTACATAATCAGAAGCAGAAGATGGAGAAGTTCTATTCTCTCTGCTAAAACAAGACCAGGAGCTGATTGTGGTATAGTATTGAGAATTAAAATAAAGCTTAAGAAAAACACCAAAACATGAACAGTACCAAAATACACTCTAAGTAACATTCCTGCAGAGTTTTAAGCCCATGTAAAGAACAGATTTGCATTACTAACTTCAAGTGAACAGGAACCTGAAGAACTTGTCAACATATGTCAAAGTTATGCCTAGTCTGCAGTTTGCTAAACAGATCATACTGATCAGAGTGACAGCTAAGTCATGTGATGAGGCTGGTCTGATCCAGTTTGTACAGCCAGGAATGGGGATTTCCAGAATGACTCATCTCAGGTGAACTGTGATTGGTCATAAATGTGTATATAAGTCTGTATAGTGAATGTAAGTTACCTCTTGCTGAAATATATATGCTGGCGGAGCATGCTGTTGCTCAGAGCTGTGAATGTTAACAGCAAAGGACTCTGTGTAGATATTGTAAATAAACTGTACATAGCAGAACTGCGTGGTGTGAAGTTGCTACCAGGTAAACTCCTGAAGTCCAGACAAGCTGTGCGCGACAGAACTATGGATTGAAACCAGAGATATTATAAGGAAGAATATGCAAAGACTATTCCTGTAGCCAAAAGAAATGAAAACCCTTGATCTATCACTGAGGAAACTCTTAAAATTGCTAAAGATAGACAAGAAGCAAAATTAAAAGGTGACAGAAACAGAATCACAAGTATAAATGCAGCATTCCTGCCACTGGCATATAGAAACAAAGAGAACTATTAGAACAACCTGTGTAAAAAAATATAAGAGAATAACAAAAAAGGAAGAACAAGAGATCTGTTCCACAAAATCCAAGAAATCAAAGCAAAATTGAAAGCATGGTTAGGCATGCTGAAAGATCAATATGGAAATACATTAACCAAATAGGACTAAATAAAGAAAAGATGGGAACATTACACTGAAGAACTGTACAGAAGAGATGAAAGGATGATGTATTCTTTCCAAGAAGAATCTTTTGAAGAAGAACCCACAGTTTTAGAAAGTGAGGTGAAATCTGTGCTCAAAGCAATTGGGAGGAACAAATCACCAAGAGTAGATGAGATATCAATAGAGCTATTTCAAGGCACAGAAACAATCCATCAAAATCTTAACAGGAATATGCCAACAAATATGGAAAACATAACAATGGCCCCACAGACTGGAAACCCTCAATCTACATTCCAATTCCAAAAAAAGAGATGCCAAAGACTGTAGCAATGATTGTACCATCTCATTTATTTCTCACGCAAGATGCTCAAAATCGTGCAACAAACACTGTTACCATATATGGAACATGCCAGATGTTCAAGCTGGATTCAGAAAAAGGAGACACTAGGGATCATATTGTTTTGATGTGCAACCTATACTCTGGACAAGAGGCTAGTGACAGGACAGGACATGGAGAAACAGAATGGATTCCCATTGGCAAAGGTGTCAGATAAAGATGTATTTTATCTTCCTCTCATCTATATGCAGAACATATCATAAGGAAAGCTAGATTGGATTTAGATGATGGTGCAGTGAAAATTGGTGGAAAGAACATTAACAATTTAAGATATACAGATGACACCAAGTTATTGGCAGAAAATATTGAAGACTTGAACAACTACTATTGAAGGTTAAAACAGAAATGGCCAAAGTAGGACTGCAGCCGAACATCAAGACAAATGTAATGACTACTGAGGAATTACACAACTTTAAGGTGCACGATGAAGAAATTGAAATTGTTCAAGATTTTCTATTCCTTGGCTTCATCACCAACCAGAAGGGAAACTGCACCCAAGAAATCAGAAGGAGATTAAGACTGGGAAGGGCAGCCATGAAGGAGCTAGAAAAGATCCTTAAGTATAAGGACATGTTGCTGGTGTCCAAGGTTAAAATACTTCATACTATCGTATTCCACATTACTATGTATGGGTGTGAAAATTGGACAATGAAAAAGGCTGACAAGAAGCAAATTGATTCATTTGAAATGGGGTGTTGGAGAAGAGTTTCATGGATACCATGCTAAAAAAGACCATGCTAAAAAAGACCAAAGTGAGCTCTCTAGATTAAAAATCTTTTTCAAATTGGCATTTGAAAAAGATGCTCTTGCCAGAATAGCCCCATTGAGCCAAAGAAGGATGTTTGTTGGAGGGCTTCCCCACCCTTGTTTGCTGGCTAGAATGCTGAGAGATGACCACCCCCTCCCACTCCATGCCACTGCTTGTCTTTAACAGGTAATTGAAATCTGTGGTATGTTTGAAAGTAGGGGTGCGCATATCAATATGCAGATTTAAAAAACAGAAACATCCTTCTTCTGGTCTTTTTTTTTACCAGCATTAAAAAGGCAGCAAAAAAGGGGGGCATTATTGTGGCCCATTATTTGGGTCATTTCGGCCCTGCTGCCATTTTCCACCCCCTTCCCTCCCCCGTCCCTCTCCCCTTACTCACCTATCTGAGCTGATTGCCAGTCCACGGAAGCCACAGTCAGCAGTTGGCTCAGATAAGAAGGCGGGGGCATTTCTTTCACCGCTGCCTGTCCACTCTACTGGACACGCAGGCAGCAGTGCAAGAAACGCCCCTGCCTTTCTATGCAAGCCAAATGTTTTCAGCATTTTCCGGGTTCGGGTTTATTAACCTGATTTTTTTTTAAATCTGGGTGTTCCAGATTTTTTGAAAATTTTCAGGTTTAATAAACCCAAATCAGAAAAAAAAAATCAGTGCACACCCCTATTTGAAAGGGAAGCTCTTGCCAGAGGCGTGAGCCAAAGGGCAAGAGAACAAGTTGTCTTCGCCTGTGGATCTTCACCTGGGGTGTGCAGCCAGGATGCATGAGTTAAAGACGTTTAGCCACTACTGGAAAGAGAGAGTTTCACTAGTTACACAGTGGTTATTTGCATAGACTTACACCTGTTGGCCACACTGACACAAGTAACGATGTGGGGTGTCTGTCCCAACTAACATCACCTGGTTATGCAATCCCCCATCAACCACACACAGTTGGCTGGGGAGGAGGCATGGCCATTATCCTCCGTGAGTCCTTCAACTTCCACAGACTTCCAGTGCAGACCACTGGCATTGACTGCATGCTCCTCACATTAGGGACTAAGGATAGATTGGGCATTCTGCTTGTTTACCAACAGCTCAGTTCTCCAGTGGGCACTTTGTCTGAATTGGCAGAGGTGGTTTTGGATGTAGTGCTGAAGACACCCAGATTCATTGTTCTGGGAGACTTTAACATTCATTCCAAAAATATCTCACTTTACTTCAGTTAGGGTGGGAACAAGCTAATTATATCCCAAAGGATCAAAGACACCGAGAGACAAACAGATCTAGCAAGGGCGCCTCTATTCACTGCACCTATCCATACTAAATACATCCTAGCACCAGCAGCCTATCTCCACTATTTAGAAATAAATAATTATAGAAGGGCCTTTACCCTGGCCGGATGTGCAGCCTTACCATCTGCTTTGCTTGAGGGGAAATATAAGAAGACACCCTGGGAAGAAAGATTCTGCCCCTGCAAATCGGGGGGCTTAGAAACTGTTGAACATGCCCTCCTGAACTGCAATTTCTATACATTACCCAGTTCGAAGTTTCTTGAGCCCTTCTTATTGAGATTGAGACCTGACAGGGCAAGTGAAAGGTTCGAGATGCTCCTACAAGGGGGTAATCCTTCAACCACTCTTCAGGTAGCGAAATTTTGTTTAGCAGCAATGAAAATTTGTCGCCTTAGAACAGCGCAATTTACAGATATGTCCCAGCTGTAATTCCTTTCTTAAATGTTTTAAAAATGTTTTAAGACTCGGACTGTAATTCTTTGATTGTAAGAATCTATTAGTCCATGCTTTCCGTTATATCATGTTTTGACTGGCTAAGTGCCGCAAATAAATTATCTATCTATCTATCTATCTATCTATCTATCTATCTATCTATCTATCTATCTATCTATCTATCTATCTATCTATCTATCTATCTCACTGGGGCCAGCTCAGGATTTTATAGCTTCTTTTTCTGCCTTCGTTCTTTCTCAAATGGTGACTGGCCATGAAAAAGGTAACACCTGGATCTAATCTTTTATACCAAATCTTTGAAGGAAGGTTTGCTTTCAGGGCTGGAGGTTTGCCCTGAACCATGGTCTGACCACTAACTACTCAAACCAAAGTCAAAGTGGCAACAACACCACAAAGAAAAGGGGGCCTGGTCAAAATGGTCTGCCCATGGAGGCTCATGAATCCTACTGGATTTCAGAATGTTCACTTTAAGATCTATGAAGTGACAGTGACAGCCGCTAAGAAATGTTCTTTCTCTGCAACTATTGCATCACCTAGTTCACAACCATCTCAGTTGTTTTAGGTCACACGTCATCTGCTCACTCCTAAAATTGAACTTTCATTGTATCAGGGCAAGACAATTAGTTCTGATTCTTTTGCTAGGTTTTTTGCTGATAAAACATAAAAAATGTGCTCCGATCTAGATGCTGACTGTAATATAGGTCCACTAGAAGAACTGCCTCATACACTGCCTGTTCTATTTATGGACCTGTTCTATTTATGGACCCAGTTTCCATGATGGATGTTGACAAACTCCTGGGATCGGTGAAATAAGGTGGCTCCACCCAAGATGGTGGTAATTGGTCCAGGAAAGACCAAAAGGAGAGGAAGGAGCCAGAAACAGGAGGCCGGTAGAAAAGAAGAGCTCCAAGACCAGGCTGAAAAGGAAGCAAGGAGACACTGAGCCTGGACCAAGGACTAAATGCTCCTAGGGCACTGTGGAAAGATGTGAGGTGCTCTAACCCCCTCCCCCTCCCTATTTCTGATGCCCGTGGAGACCCTTGTTGCAGGGCACAATGGAAGAGGGTAAGGGAATCATATCTGCCAAATAGGGTACTCACATATATATACATTTAGTTCTGGGTCATAAACACAAACTGTATAAAGCATCTTGAATGCTCAAGCTCCCCACAAGGGTTACCTTCTTATCCTTTGATTTTGCCATTAAGATCTGTTTTTACAGCTGTAAGACCATTTCTTTCTGTAAAGAAAGATCCCTTTTTCATGAAACATGCAACAAGTGACACAAACCAGCCCTGAATTATAAAAGATATGGTGGTGATATAGTTCATGCACTACTCTAGAGCTGCTGTTATCTGAAGCACAAATGTGAGCATTTCCTATGAAATTTTGGTATTAGCATTTGCAGCTGTAGAATCTGAAAGGCCTGCAGAGCTTTAAGGCAGATAGCCACCATGAATTACTGCTGCAAACTGCAATTAAACTATAGTTCCATGAAAATCCCCCCTGGCAACAAGTGTAAATTATTTTTATTCACAGTAACCATAATTAAAATGCTCCTTTGCAATAAATAATTCAATTAGAGTTGGAGTTATGAGCTACAAAATGATGCAGATGGCAGAGTTCCATAAAGATGGTAAAGGGAGCCAGGACCATGAACTATTTCAGAAGACAGACAACTGCAATGGAGCCCCTGTCCTGCAAACTTAATCCTTTCAATAGATTTCTTGAACCTTGAACTCCTTGGCCCTGATACATCAGATGTGCCATATTATTGGTGGATGAAGACATTGGGGTGGCAATGTATTTTCTCCTCTGCACTTTAAGATAAATGAGAAGCACATATCCATGTACCGTATTTTTCGCTCCATAAGACACACTTTTTTCCTCCTCAAATGTGAGGGGAAATGTCGGTGCGTCTTATGGAGCGAATGTGCGGACCCCCGCCCCTCCCGCCAGCCCGCGTTCCCCGCCCGGACGGCCAGCTGGGAGGCGGGGTATTTAAACTGCTCTGCGCTGCCTGCCTAGGCAGCGCAGAGCAGTTTAACCTCCCCTCCCCCCGCGCGCTTCCCGTTCCTGAGCCTCAGGAACTGAGGAACTGTACTCAGTACAACAGTACTGAGTAGACCAATACTGACTTGGATGGACCGAGGGGGGGTCTGGTTAAGCATAAGGCAGCTTCACGAGGAGGGGCCCGTGGCTCAGTGGCAGAGCCTCTGCTTGGGCATAGCAGGAGGCCCCCGGTTCAGTCCCCGCGGGGCGCCTCCGCTCCCACCCGCCCCTGGCCCAGGCAAGCCCGGCGCTGCCAGGCCTCCGCCTCCCCCCCCCACTCGCTGCACGGAGGCTGGGCGGGGCACATGGAGAGCGAGGCCGGATCCCGCCACTGGGATGATCTGCCCGGCCCTCCCTCCTTCCCTTCCTTCCCTTCCGCTCGCTCGGCCTCTGTGCAGCAGGGATCGCCGAGGGGGAAGTGGGAGAGGGGAAAAAGGAAGGCTGGGGGTGGGGGGGTAGGCCTGAGGGGGAGACGCTGCCTTCGCTCAGCCTTCGCTCAGCTTGGGCAGGGGCGCTTCAGGGCCGGGAAGCACGGTGGGGGGGAGTCCTCACAAGAAGGAGGCCTGGGCCGGGGGTCGAAGATGGTGGTGCTGGGGCAGCTCCTGCTGCTGGGCTCCTGGGCGGCCGGCGCTGGAGGTAAGCAGACCCGCGGCCTGGCTTCCTTCGCCGCCCGGGAAGGAAGAAGGGTCTCCTCAGAAGGGGCTCCCCCCCCGCCCCGGCTTCCCCTCCCCCCGCCTTCCCCTCCCCCCACCCCGGCTTCCCCTCCCCCCGTGGGCGAAGGCCGCGTCTCCCCCTCAGGCCTACCCCCCCACCCCGGCCTTCCTTTTCCCCCTCTCCCACTTCCCCCTCAGTGATCCCTGAGCGGAAGGGAAGGAAGGGAAGGAGGGAGGGCCGGGTGGATCGTCCCGCCGGCGGCATCCGGCCTCGCTCTCCGCGCACCCCGCCTGGCCTCCGTGCAGCGAGTGGGGGGGAGGCGGAGGCCTGGCAGCGCCGGGCTCGCCTGGGCCAGGGGCGGGTGGGAGCAGAGGCGCCCCGTGGGGACTGAACCGGGGGCCTCCTGCTATGCCCAAGCAGAGGCTCTGCCACTGAGCCACGGGCCCCTCCTCGTGAAGCTGCCTTATGCTTAACCAGACCCCCCCTCGGTCCATCCAAGTCAGTATTGGTCTACTCAGACCGGCAGCAGCTCTCCAGGGTCTCAGGCAAGGGTCTTTCCCATCCCCTACTTGCCTAGTCACTTTAACTGGAGATGCCACTGGGGATTGAACCTGGGACCTCCTGCATGCCCAGCAGAGGCTCCACCACTGAGCTCACAGCCCCCTCCCCATGGCTCTCCAGGGTCTCAGACAAGGGTCTTTCCCATCCCCTACTTACCTAGTCCCTTTAACTGGAGATGCCGCTGGGGATTGAACCTGGGACCTCCTGCATGCCCAGCAGAGGCTCCACCACTGAGCTCACAGCCCCCTCCCCATGGCTCTCCAGGGTCTCAGGCAGAAAGGGTCTTTCCCATCACCTACCTGCCCGGTCCCTTTAACTGGAGATGCCGCTGGGGATTGAACCTGGGATCTCCTGCATGCTGAGCAGAGGCTCCGCCACTGAGCTCACAGCCCCCTCCAAAATACACATGAACACATGAAGCTGCTTTCTAATGAATCAGACCCCCCCCCTCGGTCCATCCAATTCAGTATTATCTACTCAGACCGGCAGCAGCTCTCCAGGGTCTCAGGCAAGGGTCTTTCACATCACCTACCTGCCCGGGCTCTTTAACTGGAGATGCCGGAGATTGAACCTGGGGCGTTTCAAGACCCCCCCCCCCCGCCCCTGCCCGGCTTCCAGGGAGTCCCTAGAAGCCGAGCGGGTCCCCGCCCAACAGCTGAGCCTCGGACCGGGAAGTGGGGGGGGGGAGGTAAAACTGTTCTGCGCTGCCTAGGCAGGCAGCGCAGAGCAGTTTAAAGACCCCTGCCCGGCTTCTAGGGACTCCCTGGAAACCGGACGGGGAGTCTTTATTCGGCAGAATATTTTTTCTTGTTTTCCTTCCTCTAAAAACTAGGTGCGTCTTATGGTCAGGTGCGTCTTATGGAGCAAAAAATATGGTATTTTCTGCAGTGCCAATGGAGAATTGCATTAGATGCAATAGATGGGGATGCATAATCATGTCCATGCAGTACATGCAGTTCCAGAATGGGCAAAGCTATAATCTGTTTGTGTGATAGATCTAATCTATAAAACCTTTTTCATAGATAAACTTCTGCATGGGTGTTTGATGCAGGTGCACATCTAAATACACCATGCTCATGGGCACCATTGGGATTAGGAAATATATCCCTTGCTGAGACCATCAGTTTGACTCTTGAGTAAACAGAATAGGTCTGCATAATTGACAGAGGGTGGCTTGCCTAGGGGGCCATCCAATTTCCATAACTCGTTGTCTCGACCACTATGCTTACAGGAGTCTAGAATCCAGACAGGAATTTACTCAATAGTCGAAAGTAATTTTCATAAATCTTATGATGCTTAAGTTTAAATAAGCACTGTACAGTAATTACTATGAGAGAAATTCCAACTTCATTTCCATACACAGTGCACTGAAGTACTTAGTACAATATTTAATATTAAAATTTTAATGCTATTTAAAGCTACTCATTGGCAAATTGAATAAAATGATGGTTTTTAAAGAGAGCACTAATTCTGTACTGATTTTTTGTATACTTATTAAATTAGACTATTATCAAGAAAGAAATGCAAACTTCTAAGCTCAGGGGAAAGCCAAGAAAAGAGAAACAGGCTATACTTAGAATAATGTTTATATTCCAATTGGATAAATAAGGTTAAAATTAAATCAATGGAATTTGGCTTGTTCATTGGAAGAAAGATAGCTTCAAGATGGACACTGTTCAGTAAACAATTTTCTCCATCTAAAATGTATATGTCAAACAGAAAATGGAACATTGCAAATGTTTGGCTCAGCCCTAGTTTAAATTTTGTAATGAAAGTAGACATACAGTGACATCCTAAGCAGAATTTGGCCCCTCTAAACCCACTGAACTCAACAAGCTCAAAAGGGTGTAACTCTGCTTAGGATGGCACTGTAAGGCTGGGCCCACAAATGCGGCTTGATGAAAATGAGACAACTTAATATTGTCATCCAACCTAAAGGCTGGAGAGTGGTCTTTGAGGAAACCAAAATAGCTCCCACTTTCTTAATGGAGTGAGCTTGTGATTGATGCTAATTAGTTTAGCTGGAAAGATGCTGTAAGAAAGTTGGTACGTTACCCACATCAAAATTTTAATTCTTGCTGTGTTGCCTTCAGAAGATTATACTAATTCATAGCCTTGTTAGATATGTGCAACATGGTGTTGGTACTACTATGGTTTTGTGGCACACCTGGAGAGAAGGAAGAGTGGCCATGTATAGTATATACTTTAATGCTGATCCATGACAAGCTTGTCAAAAAGGCTGGCCACTACTTCACTAGTTGTAAACCAGCTTTGAGATTTAGGAACAACACACAATTCAGATCTGGGCAGGAGCACTGCCCTATCATCAATGAATGGCTCCCCTTTGTCCCACTATTTTCATAAGGCAAGATCATCCATCATTTGGGCAATCTGTGTGGTTTTCACCTTTAATAAAACAGGAAAATAATAAGTATTGCACTGAGTGATAGACATGATAAGCAATATCCACAAATAATAAGAAAGATACACAGTGAATTATCTGACTTTTGTATAAAGCAGACCACCTAAGCACTGAAATGTTTGTCATTTCATTTTT
The DNA here is from genome assembly GCF_029931775.1 of Euleptes europaea. Classification (NCBI taxonomy): domain Eukaryota; kingdom Metazoa; phylum Chordata; class Lepidosauria; order Squamata; family Sphaerodactylidae; genus Euleptes; species Euleptes europaea. The sequence continues at coordinate 45,099,650 of NC_079313.1, read as the reverse complement.
ATTTTTATTTTGTCAGATATTATCTCTTTTTAATAAACTGTGCATGTGCATGTGGGTACGCATACTAAAAAACCCAAGGATCTATTCAAAGGTTCCTATCTCTGCCGAGTGATGGATGCTAGCTTGTTCAGGGAAGCTTGTTCTGGGGCACCTGTCAGAACTTCTTTTTATCAGTCTAAGAATTCTAGTTTTACTTTATTGAGAACTCTAAGCAACCCATTCTAAATATGCCTTTCCATCCCATACCTTTTATTTCCACAAGTGCTGACACTTACTGATGCATAGATTGTATGGAAGAGTTCCATCCATTCTCATGGGAATCAATTCAGTGTTACACAGAATTGGATCCAAACAAGTGGAAAGAGGTCTTAGATCAGGGAAGACAGACAAGGCACAGAGGTTGTCCCTATTTTATGCCCTCCCTCCTCACCTTTCACACACAAAGAAATTCCCATGCTTCTTGGACCTTTCCTTTTCCTGGCCTGGCCCTGTCTTCCCCTTCAATGCATAAGCCTTTCCCCCCTGACTTTCATCAGCAGCTGGCATCTGAAGAACAAAGGTGGGGGAACATTCAGTCAGTACTCCTGAAGCACCCACTAGTGCAGGGGTGGGGAACCTTTTTTCTGCCAAGGGCCATTTTGATATCTATAACATCATTCGCGGGCCATACAAAATTATCAACTTAAAAATTAGCCTGCTATATTTGGTCAAAGATTTAGCCAAGAGGCATGACTGGAGACGGCTCCGAGTGTCTACCATGTAGAGTGTCTGCCACTTAGTGACTCGCTTTTGAGCTCTGCTGTCCTCAGCTGGGCCCAAGAGATTCACGCAGGGCAGCAAACACAAGACGGAGTGAGCGACAAGCCGCTCGGGGCTTGTAGGCGAAGGAGCCCGGTCCAGTAACGCCCTGATCTGGCACTTTCCCGCCCTACATGTCTCTTGCAGGACTTAGAGGGGAAAGAACCAGAAGGAAGAGGGGGTACCAACCAAGCCCCAAGCAGGCAGCTGCCCAGATGACCACCCCCATGCAGGCAAGCAGGCAGGCATCCAACCGGTGGCACAGGATGGTCTGTTGCACCAGCCGGGCATAGTCATCCAGCCGCACGCCAGAGTTGCTCCTGCTCCGCATGGTTGGGGCCGGATTCTACAGCTGGCTCATGCTACCTCCTTCTGTAGGGATGAAATGAGGACACACTGGCTAAGAACTCGCCCCCACACCTTCTGGCCCTGCCCCCTCCATTGTCGTCACTTCCGCCCCCAGCCATCTTGTAGTACAGAGTGAATACATTTCTCCACGGCCCGGGTGGGAAAGGGTTAACACAGTTTCTTGGGCAGTCCTAGCAGCTCCATAGCTAACAACTCTTGTTCAAGGGGGGGGGGAAGGTTCCTTTTATCAGCAAAACAAACTCACATCCGCCTTGAATAGAGGCTATTCTTGTCTGTGGGATGGGGCGGATCGCCAGTCTTAGATCCTTCTGAGCTAGAGATCTTCCAGGACCCACAAAGGGCCAGACCTTATACGGCCCCTGGGCCTGACGTTCCCCACCCCTGCACTAGTGGATAGAACTGGAATGATGGGAGGAAGAGTATTCATTCTTTCTTAAGACCCTAAGCCCACAAGAAACGTTTCTTTCTACACCCTCCCCCCTCCAGTTCTCCAATGGATAAATATGGAAGTCTGGGGAGGGGGAAAATGCTGACCATTGACAAGATAATCTCTTCAGGGCCAGCTTGCTCCCCTCCAACACCATCTAATGAGGGATGCAGGAAAGAGGAGGTGATGCTTGCTACTGTGCAATAGTTTCAAGCATTTGGGGGGGGGTCTGGGAACCTAACCCTGGCTTGGAATTAGGCATACCAGGTCCCTCCTCTGCTCCAGTGGGAGGTTTTTCAGGTGGTGTGTGAATTCGTGCAGCCACGAATTCACACACGAATTTGTGTGGCCCCCTGACACAGAGACTCACAGCATAACCCACAGATTTCCCAGGGATGTACTAGCATGACGTCTTATACACCTTACACTCAATGAGGCCTTACACTCAACGAGATGCTAGTGAAAATACCATTGCCCCATCATGCAGTTGACTGGATCATGGGACACAGGAAATTAGTACAGCCCACGAAGACTCTCATGTTGTGACAGATATCAGCCATCTAAATTATGAGGCTTAGTGTGTGCACAGAGGTCACGTTGTGCTAGCCCTCTTTATAGGGATGTTAATTCCATGTTAGAAAATTCCTTGAGAATTGGAGGTGGAATCTTGGAGGGTGGGGTTTGGAGAGGTATAATGCCATAAAGTCCATTCTCCAAAGCAGCAATTTTCTTCAGGGGAAGCGATCTCTGTAGTCTAGAGATTAGTTGTAATTCTGGGAGATCTCCAGACCCTACTGAGAGGTTGGTAACTGTACCTCTTTGTGCATACCTGGAATCCAGTGCAAGAAGCTACCCTAAAAGAAAGGTTTTACATTATCCCTGGAAACAAGGGGACTTAAGGTAAATTGAATCTTCCAGGGAGGCATATTCCACAAGGGTCACAACTGCAAAGGCCCCATATAAAGGCCTCTGATGAGATATTGAATTACCTGACTAGAAGACTGAGAAGGGCATTTCAGATTGTCTCAAAGGATGCTGGCACCCATACCAGGAGAGGTGGTTTTTTAAATGCCATCAGGCCATGTAAGACTTACATAAGAACAAGCATTGAATTGGGCATGGCAGTTAACCAAAAGTCAGTGCAATCCACAAAGATACAATAGGTTTAAAAGCTTTTGCTCATGTTGTCATTTTGCAGTCATCATAAATGTCCTTGTGCATATTGAACAAGAACTTAGAAGTAATTATGCAAGTGATTTCAATGTTGTCATAGAAGGCCAAATTAAGGATAACAATTTCAGTTTATTAAAATAGGCATACTCTTACTGAATATTTTGAGAAACAGTTATATTACATTTCCCTTGCAGTAAATTATGAAATGAGAATAATGGTTATGAGATACCTGAAGCATGCCAGTGACTCATTATCCAATGAACTGATGTGAATAAATTGGATAAATCAGTCTGGTTGACAGCTACTTTTCTTCCCAAAAGAAGAAGCAGGACTAAGAGAAAGGAAAAAAGTTCAAATAATATCAGTGGAAACATTTAAGGGCTGTGCGTTTTAGCACAGTGATGGCTAGTAAATTCTGGAGTCAGTTAGTGTTACTCAACCCTCTGCTGATCTGCCCATACACTGAGGAAATAAACAAGCTAAACTTGCTACCCTGAGGCAGTGTATTGGTTAGAGTGTTGGATTAGGACCTGGCCAAACATTGTTTGAACCACACACACACACACACACACACACCATGGAAGCTTGGGCCAGTTACTCTCTCAGCCTAACCTGCCTAGTGGGAACATCACACCATGTGGGTCAAGGTGAAGGCAATCCAGAATTGGGAACCCCTGAAGACTTAAGAAGCTGATCAGTGCTTTTTCGAGGTTGGCAAATTATTACTGAAGATTTGTCCCAGACTTTGGCTCTATAGCATAACTCCTTTGCTCACACTACCAGCTAAATTAGCTTGGAGTAATGAATGCCCAACTGCTTTTGACAAGTTGAAGAGATCTCTAATCTCCCTGCCTCCCTACTTCAAAAAGTATTTCTTTGTGGCAATGGACACCTCAGACTGAGGAATTGGAGGATTTTCATGCAAGAGTGGTAGGAAACAAATACCCCATAATGTATCTGAACAGGAAACTCATTCCCCAGGAAAGAAACCTATCCTCAGTACAAAATAATGTTTGGCGATAGTGTGGCCACTGTAGATCATATTTATGGGGGTAGAGATTCACTCTGCTAACAGATCATTCCTCTTTACAGTGGCTGCAGACAATGAAAACCTTGAACACCAAGATCCAAAGGTGATTGTGGAAAATTCAGGAATTTGACATAAAAGTAACAGTGTAGTTATGGATTCTCATTCCAGGAAAGACATAGACTGATTCTTGTGCATGATCATGTACACTAGTTTCTTTTGACTGTCTTCTTTGGGATTCTCTACAAAGTGACCATCTGTAAAAGGGTGTTTTTCTGTTCCAATCCTGGGAGGTAAAGATGTGGAGAAATGAATTTTATTGCATGGGTTGGCCTCTGCACAAACCACACACTTGGTTTTAAAATGTGTTTTTTTTTTCTATGAGCAGAAGACAGGCAGGACGGGGAAAGTCAATTGATTCCAAATATTTCCAGTCTTCCAATGGCTCTAACATGTACCAAGCCATCAAAACTGTGCAAATGCAAGTGGCCATTGAGGCCAGATACAATGAAATGGCCAGCTCATACCTTGGCTAGAATCTGATACCCAGAAGGTGGTAGAGACGTGGAATGCAGGAAGCTTGATAGGCTCTTCCTGGCAAACCCAGGAAGAAAAGATTTGACCTACAAAGAGGGCAGGCAGACAGAAGAGGGAATGTGAGGGTCTCTGTCTATGTGTCTCTGCTTCCCATCACCTGCTGTGTTATCAGTGAACTCGTAAAAGCAGTTCACACCTTCTGGTCTCAGGCGCCAGGCCTGATTGCCCCGAGTATCTTCCCCCCCGCTGTTCTTCCTGTCAGTACTCCCTCAGGCCGATGCGGCCTTGGAAGTGTGATAGCTTCACCAGACTTCCTGGGACTCGTCTGATGTTTTGTATTATGCCATGCTTGTAACTTCCCATAACAATAAGTGTGAACCCCAGTGCCCCAGTGCCCTGGAGTCAATATATTCTGTAAACCTGAATAGCCCCTCACTTGCAACTTTCTACCTGTGCCTGTCTCATCTCCTGATGTCTTCAATAAATCCTTTGTTTCTTTACTATCGTCTGAACATTTGATTTGGAGAAGCAAACTCAGAGAGAGGGGATCTCTCACAGGTAAATCCCTTGGCACAGAGGGAGAGGGGCCATTCTGGCTGATTCCAACTGGGAATAATTTGCAGAAGGGAGCTCTCACATCAAGCTCCATCTTGGATGCTGGTCATTACCTCATGGAACAATCAAAGGGCTGGCTGCCCAGACAGAGATTCCAAAGTAATAAGAACCTTTTAGAATGCTGTAATGTCTAGGTTTAGACTGCCTGCCTTAGAATAAGACCAGCTAGGACAGTGATGGCGAACCTTTTAGAGACCGAGTGCCCAAACTGCAACCGAAAACCCACTTATTTATCGCCGAGTGCCAATGCGGCAATTTAACCTGAATACCACCCCCACAGGGGGCCAAGAGGGAGAGGCTAGGGTTGCCAAGTTCCTCTTCGCCATGAGTGGGAGGTTTTTGGGGTGGCGCCTGAGGAGGGCGGGGTTTGGGGAAGGACTTCAGTGCCATAGAGTCCAATTGCCAAAGTGGCAATTTTTTCCAGGGGAACTGATCTCTATTGGTTGGAGATCACTCGGGGTGGGGCAGAGCCAGAAAGGCCAGCAGCTTGGGGGAACTGCGCGTGCCGGCAGAGAGGGCTACGCGTGCCGGAAGTGGCACGCGTGCCATAGGTTCGCCAACACGGAGCTAGGACATGCATAGAGTTGTTGGCCAGAGGATTATGAATTTGCACCCTTTCTTTGTATTCCTTGTACAATCTCTTACTTACCAGAGTAGGTGTGTGACATTTTTCCTTTTAATAAATTCTTTACTATTTTAAATGCTGGTAGTTGTTCTATTCCAATGCTATTCAAAATGGATGCCAGGGGAAGTCACATCATTAATTCTCCACAGGTGGTCAAATGCATTAGCCATCACTGTGGTAACCAGTTGCTAGGTAGTTGCTAGGTAGTGTGAGACATGGGAACCAGGCAGAGCCTTTTCACTGGAAGGAAAGCTGGGAGTTCTGGCCCTCCTGGTGGTAACCAACTGTGTACCAAAGGAGAAGCACAAGATAGCCTCTCTAAGATATGGTGAGCCCAGAGAATGGTGCATTGCTGGGTGGGGATTCAGGGTAACAACTTGTGCCTAGACACCTCAGAGGGCCAACTTGAAAGCAGGGCTGCAGGTCAACAGGTCCATTCTGCCACAGTGAAAAATGAGAGTTGAGATACCCCCACTTCAAATCCTTATAAACCCACTGGGTAGTTCTATCTGACATATTATTTCTCAGTGCTCCCCAATCCTTCCTTCTTCATTCGTCCCAAAGGCCTAAAGAATCAACTTTATACCAGCTCCACCCAATCTATTCAAGTCTGTCCGGCATGTTACACAGGAGGCAGGCAAGAGGCCTTAAGGTCTGAAACACCTCTTTCCCTTTTTCCTTCCTTTAAAAAAAAAACCCTCTAGTCTGATGGAAGAATTCTAAAGAACGTAAATGTTTGCTAAATTTAGAAGACAGAACAGAATTCAAGGAGATCTGAACACACTGGAAAAGTGGGTGGATGTGAACAAGATGCAATTGAACAAGGATAAGTGCCAAGTTCTACATCTGGGTAACAAAAATGAGGGACATGCATACTGGATGGGGGATACACTTCTGGGTAGCAGTGTGTGTGAACAAGATCTTGGGGTACGGGGGGACCATAAGTTAAATATGAGCAGCCCATCTGATGCAGTGACAAAAAAGCTAATGCAATCTTGAGGTGCATCGACAGAGGCATAACATCCAAATCACACGATGTCATATAGTTCCACTGTACACAGCATTGGTCAGGCCACACCTGGAGTATTGTGTGCAGTTCTGGAGGCCTCACTCCAAAAAGGATGTGGACTGATGGAACAGGGGCAAAGGAGAATGACGTGGATGCTCAGAGGACTGGAGACCAAGCCCTATGAGGAAAGGCTGAGGGAGTTGGATATGTTTAGTCTGGAGAAGAGGGGACATGATTGCTCTCTTTATGTATTTGAAGGGCTGTCAGAGGAGGGCAGGGGGCTATTCCTGTTGGCAGCAGAGGACAGGACTTGCAATAATGGGTTTAAATTGAAGGCAGAAAGGTAGTGGCTAGATACTAGGAGAAGTTTTTTACAGTAAGAGTTGTTTGACAGTGGAATCAACTACCTAGGGAGGTGGTGAGCTCCCCCTCACTGGCAGTCTTTAAACAGAGGCTGGACAAACACTTGTCAGGGATACTCTAGGCTGATCCTGCATTGAGCGGGGTGGGTGGGTTGGACTATGTGGCATGTATGGCACCTTCCAACTCTATGATTCTAATACAAGTTGGTGGTCTGTATTTGGCATTTTTTTAGAGGTGATGCAGATACAATGTGTGAGGTAGCTCAGAAACCACAAAGAAAAACAAACCAGTCATGAAATTAGAAAAGCAGAAATTTCCTTGGCAATCCCAGTAAGTGAATTATCACTGGTTAGTTTCAGTAACAGTAGTTGAGGGGCTTGATGCTGAGGCAGGAGCAAATGGTGGCCACAGAGAAAAATCCCCATTTGCATTCGCAGTATCAGTAAGAGCAAAATGGGAAACTCACCCCATGTCTAAGCAACCAAGGTGGAAAAGATCCAGCTAGTTAATCCATCTCATTCCTTCTTTCATGGACTGAATGCCATCATGGAATGGAGCCATACAATCTAGACAAAGTATTTCAGGCCAGATAGCAAGATGACACCTTGACTTTCAGCTATAAATGCTAAGAAAGCACTCAGCCCCTGAGCTACTTTCCAACAAATTGGAATAGAAACCTTGGGCAATTTAAACAGAGGGCACTTTAAATTGTGCCTTTGCAATTAAACACAGAGTACTCATGCAGTTGTAATTCATTGCATCACTCTTGTGCCATGCCGTCCTGCAGACAAAATCTGTCTGGTGCCTAAGAGTGAAGAAATAGAAGGCATGATGTTCTAGGGGGCTGTAGATCTATGTAATGTTTTACGATGCTGAAAATACGCTTGGGACCTGTTCTGCTATCTTGTAATTATGCACACATAGCCTGATTTATGTTGCATGTCTCCCAGCTCTACCGGCATGCACTGTGATGCCTTGCCCTATTTGTACATAAAATACTTGGTGCCAGAATGTCATAAAATAGAGTAGAGGCTCATTGCACAAGTTACTATGAAATTCATGTGAGCAAGGGGTATAATAATCTAATGATCCTTTTCAGCTAGGATAAATATGCACAATTTAGCCTTAGACACGGAGTCACAGTCAAGCCATTTCCACTAGTGCCTTTGAGAAATTTCACTTTGTATGAAAGATTCTGCCTCTTTCATGTGATGATTATAGGTTTGGGGTTCAGAAGACAAAGGATAAATGTGAGAAATAGAAAGCAAGGCTCAGGAATACCCATCGAAGTAAATTTGCTGGAAAGTAGTTGGTTCTAGTGTGTAGCATATTGTCTTTTGGGCTTCAGAAATCAAGACCCAATTCCTATATTACACTAGCATCCCAAGAAATATCCCCAGAGGTCACACTGAGGAACAGAGCCTACCATACATGCAAATGAACACATTTGCCACCATAGTAATCAGTTGCAGGAATCTGTGGCTGTCTCCCTAGAAAATTATCCACTCCATGATACTTCATGTGAATGCATCTTTGTAGATAATCTCAGCACATCATGTAAATCCCTTTTATAAATGTATGATTCAAAATACTTGCATAGTCATAGATTTTCTGAATGGCCTTCTGAATGTACCAACTATATTTAAATCACCATCTCTAACCTGTAAAATGGGTATAGCACTAAAACAGTACGAAACAATTACTTGCCATGAAGAACAGAGATAAGTTAAAAGGATAAGGTATTTATGGAGCACCCAACCTGGGGTCCTGTTAGGTGTTGTTGTTGTTTTTCCTGAAAAATTGTCTCTGTATGGAAAATGGCCCTAATCTGTTCTTGTTCTGGTCTCCATTAAGGCAACTCAAAAATAATGGCCTCCCCTTTGTCATCCAACCAAGGAGGAAAAAAATGTGCTCCAAGATCTGGGGAAAATTTCAATGGTAATAGATAGAATGTACTTTTCAAAATGTCTAGTGCAGCAGTGTCCAGACAGATGGAAAAATTATTGCAATGGCTACTAAAAATGGCTGAACTCATGGCCTCAGGGTTCATTCAATCAAAGCTGTAGGAACACACTAAAGAAATTAAAACAATTTGAAGCTTTGATCTGAAAGTGCTTGCAAGGTAACAGAAAACATTCAACATGTGGTTACAAATTAATTTTCTGCTATTATTTTATCGATCATGCTAATTACACAAATTACACAAATGGGTTTTGATACAAACTAAAATTTCTAAAACAGCCTAAAATTTTCTTCCTTCCTATAGGAACAGGATTTTGGGGCATTTGCACCTTTTGGGAAACATGAAATGGCCACATAAAATGGCCGCAGGAATGGAATGATGACAATGATGATAAGCACAATAATAACAATATACTTAATGTTTTAGGAGACAGCAGTTTTACAAAAGCATATCTCAACTTGAGTAACTGAAAAGCAAAGATTTTGCGAAAGACTAAAGAATCCGCAAAGCTGAAGGAAGTTTAGATTTTATAGGCTGATGAAAGGATCATTGGCAAGGAGACAGAAAATAGAAAAAAAAACAATAAGAGAAAGTTAAAGAAGGATACCCAATGTAATATATAGCACCAAGTGGCAATCCATTATATCACCAGAATTAATAATAATATGTCTCAATAGCTCAGGCAATGTCACACTGTTCCTTCCTCCCCACCCCCGCCTCCGCTTTTGGAGCCAAACCTGTAATAGGCATAGTTTATATTTTCAGCCATTCTACATTTTAACAGTCACAGTGAATCAAGTCACACAGCCACCCAGGATGCATTCCTTCAAGTCAACCTTAATGGCTAAAGTAGAAACTTGAATATAAAGATGGTATTATGCTTCACATTTGAAGCTCTTTTAATTCGTTAAATAAATGGAAGTTATTGAAAATGGGCATCTAAACTTGAACTTGATTCGTCCACAGAATTGCTGCTTCAGTAAGTAATAAAATCGGCAGCACAACAATGAATCACATTTAAAATGGCTAAATGTGCCAAATCAAAGATTTAAACCTATATTGCACTGCAAATAGTTCTTTGGGGACCTGTGTATAGAAAGGTAGTGAGGCTACTGTTATGTGAGAAAATAAGGAATAAGCTTATAAAGAATAATAACACATGGACAATCTGAACCCAAACCATGAATAAATGGCAAACTGATGCATTAAAATGACTTTCAGGTCCACATCTATCACTCCCACAGGTCAAGTAACATAATGGTAATAAACAATTGACATTACTAATAGTAGATGTGACATATTTTTGTGTCACTAGTTGTTTTCCAGTTACCAGGCTGATAATTTAGGATTAGCGCTCTCTCTTGACACCAAAGTTCTGGAGAAGAGCAGCACATCTGATTGCAAGGCCAGTTGTTGGGCCTGCAGGGATCTCAAGAAAGAAAACACTGAACAAGTTCATATTTTATTTTTCATGTTTAATACTTATCAATGTGTAGCATTACTGAGCAACAAGCCATTTCATTTTTGGTTTTTTTTTTGGGGGGGGGGGGTTTGCCATGAAGCCACATCTGACTTACGGTGATCCTGCTGGGGTTTTCAAGGCAAGAGACACTGAAGTGGTTTACCACTGCCTGCCTCTGTGTCATGACCCAGGTATTCCTTGAAGTTCTCCCATCCAAATACTTGCCAGGGTTGACCCTGCTAACTTCTGAGATCTGACGAGATCAGGCTAGCCTGGGCTATCCAGGTCAGGGTACATTTTGAAAATTTGAATTTTAACCTCCCATAGCCAGTTACATAGCCAGCTTACCCTGTTCCTTCTTTTTTTTCCCTGGCCTCACATCCCACCTGTGAGAGAGAAACAACCAACTTTTGGGTCCCAACTCACAATCTGAGAACTACTTCTCAAAGAGGTAAGATATGCACTGCAATCCTATGCAAAATTATTCCTTTGAAATCAGTGGCCTTAGACTGAAGTAACTCTGCACAAGATGGCACCGTAAAGGCAGTTGTGTAGTTTATTTATTTATTACATTTTATTAAACCTATCTTAAAGGTGCTTTTTATAGTCCCCCATACACACATTTTAACCTCATAATAACCTTGTGAGGTAGGTTAGGCTGAAACAGTGGTGAGCCCACAGTCACTCAGTTTTAAATAAAATATCTCCCAAGCAAGAAGGGGGAAGTGAATGACCTCCATTCCCTGCAAGTGGCAAGGAAGAAGCTGGCAATCCAAGATATGCCCAATGAGGGTAGAACAGAAAGCTATAAACGTAATTTATCAGTTGTACCATGATTAGGAAGGTTGTGGAGTCTTTTGCCTTGGAAGCATTATGAAACTTAGAAGACCGATATCGTCTGATCTGAACCATCCTAATAGGAACAAATAAAGATGAAGAAACTTTTAGAGTTGTTCATTTGGTTTTGGAACAAAGAAAGAAGGGAAAAATTAGATGCCTCAAATGGTTGTCATTATTGTTTATTAAATTTAAGGCCAGAGAGGAGGCTCAGCCGGGGAGGATGAAACAGCTGGTTAGTCTGGGCGGAGCTGAACAGACAACCTGGCTGCGTCCAAGGGGGGAGAAAGCTCAGACTCTCTCTCGGACTGGTCTGAGGCTGAGGAGACCCCTGCGGCACAGACCTTCCTCAGGCCAGAGACCCCTCAGGGTGGGAGGGGTCTTGACAAATCTATAAGCTATCAACATTCTCTATGAACTTCCTACCTTAGTATCAAGGGTACCACAATTTTATGATCTGTGAAAAGCTGGAAGGAGCCTAGACCATAAAGATATTTAGAAAACCTTTCACATGTCCAAATGGCTGCTAAACGTTCCTTTTCAATTTGGGCATAACACGTTTCATAATCTGTCAGTGTTCTTGAGCAAAATGCAACAGATTTCAATTGTCCTTCAAATTCTTGAAGGAGCACACCTCCCAGGCCATAGTTGCTTGCATCTGCACTCACAACAGTGTGGTGAGTGACATCATAAAATGCTAGAACAGGAGTCTGAGTCAGAAGCTGTTTTATCTTCAAGAATGCTGCATCTTGATGTAGGCCCCAGTGCCAAGCAACGTCCACCTTCAGCAAGTCATTTAACTGATGTAAGACTTCTGCTAGGTTTGGCAAGAATCGGCCCAAATAGTGTACCATGCCTTGGAAACGTTTTAAATCAGTAGTGGAGTTGGGAGGGTCTATCCCCAAAATAGCTTCTATTTTCCGTAAGTCTGGCCTGATGCCATGTTCATCTATGTGGTGACCAAGATAAGTGAGAGTCTTCTGGTGTAGGAGACATTTTGTATCATTCAGCTTCAGGCCTGCCTGTAGTACTGTGTCTAGAACCTTGTCTAGTCGAGCATCATGCTCTTCCTCTGTGTGGCCATACACCAAGATGTCGTCCATGTACACAGACACACCATCCAGAAGCTGCAACAGTTGAGTCATTTCTCTTTGGAACAATTCAGAGGCACTGGAAATTCCAAAAGGCAATCTATGAAAATAGTGCAGACCAAATGGTGTGATGAAGGTGGTTAATTTTGTACTGTCTGGATCCAAACAGATCTACCAGAATCCACTTGCTGCATCTAGTAATGAAAATATGCAAGCACCAGCTAGCCATGGAAGGATGTCATCAATAGTAGGAAGGATATACTTTTCTCTTTTTACTGCTTTATTAAGCTGCTTTAGATCTACGCAGATTCGCACTGAACCATCCTTTTTGGGTACTAGCACCATTGGAGCACACCAATCAGTGGGCTCTGTAATTGGCTCTATAACCCCACAGTGAACCATCCTATCTAGTTCAGCTTTCACTTTAGGAAGCAGCAGGACTGATATGGTTCTGGCTGTGCTGACAGCATAAGGCATGGCATTTTCCTTTAACCTTATCTTTACTGGGGCAATCTGCAGAGTTCCCAACTCAGGTTGGGGTCCTATAGGGAGTTCATTTGGATGACGTATCAAACCCATTGCGACAACAGTGTCCCGGCTCAGTAGGTTGTTACATTGGGCTCGAAGCACATAGACTTTAAAACTGTAGTTCTCTGCTTTGTATTGAGTCTGAGTGTGGAAATATCCTGCACAACTCAGACTGGGTCTCCCAGGACTAGAAAACACTGAGGACGTTTGATGAAATGGAGGAAGGCTTTTAAGGCGTCTATAGACTGACTCTGGGGATAACATTGACATCCGCCCTGGTACCTATTTTGAAGTCTAGAGAAAGGCCATAGATTTGTAATGATATCACCCATGGGTCAGTAGTAGTTGTAGAGCAGTGGACTGGTCCCCAAAAAAACTGATCTGGGGTGCTGTCTTGTTTTGTGACTTCTCTCACCCCATGAGTATGCCATACAATAGCAAAATGTCCTATCCTTTTACACTTATGGAACTCAGTAGCCTTTGCTGGACACACAGCTCTCTGCGCATGCCCTTTTCTGCAGCATGTGCACTTAGGGGCTTGTTTTGGAGGACAGGGAGATTGCTTGTGTGGTTTAGTGGGGTGTTTCTGGGAAGGTTGTAAGCCCGTCTCCATCTGACTAGAGTACTTGGGAAATCGCGTTTTATATTTCCTGAAGCCTTCAAATGCTCCTTGGTCATGGACTTGTCTCTTGATCAGTTCTGAATTCCTGATCATTTGTATTGCCCCTTCTAAGGTGAGGTCACTTTTCAGCTGTAGTTGCTGGGATAGGTCTTTGTCTAAAATGCCCACTACTAGATGATCCCAAATGGTTTCACTTTTGCAGCCACCAAAATCACAGGCCTCTGCTTTCTCATGCAGCCATCTTATATAGGCCTCAGCAGATTCCCCTGGCTTCTGTTTTCTCTGATGAAAGCAGCCCCTCTCATGAATGAGGTTCCGTTTGGGCACAAAATAGCCATCAAATTTCCCCAGGACAAGACTATAGTCATCCTTGTCTCCATCAGCAGTGAAAGCAAAGAAGGTAAAGATCTGTTCAGCCTGTGGGCCCACTGCGTACATTAGGGAGCATAGCTGGATTTCTCCTGCTTCTGCATTCAGTTTCGTCGCAATCCTGTAGCAAGAGAAGCGTTGTTTCCAGTCGGGCCATCTGGCAGGCCTACTAAAATCGAAGGCTCCTGGTGGGGAAAACTTTTCCATTGCAGGCCCTGACTGCCTGTAGCTCTGTAGCAGCGAATGAAGGTTCAGACTTCTGACACCATGTCTTATTAATGCCAGGGACTTCAGGTATTGGTACAACAAGACATTTATTGAACTTCTATAACACAAAGAAAAGTCAACAGTTCCTTCCTAGCTCCTGCTTGCTCTTTTCCCCTTAGTCTCCTTCTAACTTCCTGTTTCCTGTTTGTTGCTCCTCCCCTGTTCCAATCCCTTAATTAAGATTACACTTCACTACACTGTCTTCATACTGGAGTGCTCTGTAAAATACCATTTTGCCTCATCTCATCTGCAACATATTTCAGTGCATGCTTCTCTCCACTCCAGAATGATTTTTAATCTAAATTTTCAATCAGATTTCATTATGTTACTCAGAGTGTTCCTTCAAATGAAACCACTTGTAGGTTGGTTAATGCTTGAAACATAAATGCCAGGTGTTTACTAATATTTTGCATAAGCACATATAGTTCTTGAGCCATACTTTTTTTTAAAAAAAACTGTTCTTTGAAAGACAATAATTGTGTTCTGATAGTGAAAATCCATAAATCAAAGGACATTTTTATATACTCATCAACAAACACTTTAGCTGTAGCATCACACCTGCCATATTTCATAATGATTTCTTTCTAAGACTCTTTTTGTCATATTCTTTACTGAATTTATACTCCACAAATAGGCACAAATTGATTGAGAAATAATGGCCTCTACCCAAACACACAGTTCCACAAATATAAGAAAGCTTAAGTGTTCTTAGGAAGGAGGTGACAATTTCCATCCACTGCCCCATCCGGTTGCAGTCGTCTGAATGCCCCTTTCCCAATATTCTTCTTGTAGCACAGAGGTAAATGAAGGGCTGCATGGAAATGGCACAAACTGCACCTTTTGCATTTCATAGCAATTTAACCCCAGAGTTCACATCCATCCTACCTACATATATGTCTATAATTATATCTACTGTCGATGCATGTTATGCATTTGTTGAAGCAGGTATTTTTAGGTCAAACTCAAAAGTATAAGTACTAGTGACCAAGACCAGCAGCTTCCCATTCACATGTATTCTCAGTGGTGGCTCCCACCTTGTGGGGCTGCCCAAGGTACTATTCCATGAAAAAGGTACCCTCCTGGGCTGTTCATTTTACTATAGTTCTAATCTCTTTTTTAAAAATGTGCTCTTGAACATCACTGTTTTGCACATTTTGCAGAACAATAGAATGTGCAAAATGAAAATGTTTAAGAGGGCATTTTTTTTAAAGAGATTTAGGGTTGCCAACTCCAGGTTGCGAAATTCCTGGAGATACGGGGTGGGGTGGACCCTGGGGAGGGCAGCATTTGTGGAGGAGAGGAACCTCAGCAGGGTATTACTCCACAGAGACCACCCTCCAAAGCTGCCATTTTCTCCAATGGAGCTGATCTCTGTAGTTGTAATTCCAAGAGATCGCCAAACCCCGCCGGGAAGGTGGCAACCATAAACAACCCAAGAAAGAACCTTTATCATGGAATAGCACCTTCATAATGGAACGGGATTGTGGTCCACTGCAGTGATTATTGTAGCTGTCGCTTGCTGCATTGTCTTTACTTTGTAATCCCACTTCTGTATTGTTTATAGTATGCCATGAATTTGATTGTTTGTTGTTTGCCTTGTTCTCAAATTCTGTAATCTGAGTCCTATTGCAGTTTTCATTGGTTGTTTTATGCTGATTGCATTGTTTATATACTGTAATCTGCCGTGAGTCTCCATGTGAAAGGCAGACTATAAATAACCTGAATAGATAAATAAATAACCACAAGATACATTTTAAACTAAAATTCAACAAATAATTTATTCAGCATTTATTTATACTATAATAAATCTGTCAGTCTTTGAGCGTGCCACGAAATTCCTATTTGTCTATAAGGAAAGAGAGCAATTTAATACATATTAAAATGCATTCTACCCTGAGGATTCCTTGTAATTAATTGACATATATTTAATGTTAAATAAATAAAACAATTAAACCCCAGGAAGTGGAACATTATTTCCCATGAATCCAAGTTGGGCCATTTACAAACTAATGGGATGGGTGGACTGTACGTTATCTGGGATGAAAAAAAAATACTTGAACCATCCCTATAAAGGAGGGGTGCCCTTTAAAGATGTGCATTTTTTCCTCTTTAGCAGGGAACCCCATTTTGAATTGCTGTTCTCACTTTCTTGTTCAGCAAGAGAACGAGACAACAAGGACAAGATCAGGCTTCCTTTTATCTTCTTAGAAAGAGTTTAACAATTTACTTCAGTAGCATATAGGGTTGCCAACCTCCAGGTACTGGCTGGTGATCTCTGCTATTACTATTGATCTCCAGCCGATAGAAATCAGTTCACCTGGAGAAAATGGCCACTTTGGCAATTGGAGTCTATGGCATTGAAGTCCCTCCCCTCCCGAAACCCGCCCTCCTCAAGCTCTGCCCCAAAAATCTCCTGCTGATGGTGAAGAGGGA
This sequence comes from Euleptes europaea, assembly GCF_029931775.1. Lineage (NCBI taxonomy): Eukaryota > Metazoa > Chordata > Lepidosauria > Squamata > Sphaerodactylidae > Euleptes > Euleptes europaea. Next base: position 45,083,135 of record NC_079313.1, on the reverse strand, counting down.
CCTGGCAACCATAGTAGCATAGGAGGATTAGCTGGGAAATGCTAAATGTTGAAGGTCAGCCTTCCAAATGTTGTTAAAATTAGGATTTTAACTTTTCAAAGTGATTAACACTAACTTTATCTAATCAAGAGAACAGGAAAAAACAGCAGAAGTGGAAAATAAAAGGAAAGGGGTTACTGCTAGCTTGTTTCATTTCTTTCCTTAACAAATTTGGCCATGCTGCCTTTTCAGTGAAAAATGCTTATATAATGGTCATTTTTCAGGGGAAATGTGTGTTTGGTTTGCTGCACAGTTTTCTGCTTTGAATTCTCAAACATCGTATGCATGAGGGTTCTCCCCACACACACACAAAATTCCAGGAGTACCTTGTGATTAATTAAGCATCCCCAGTGAATCATGGAACTTCTGTGTCCCTCCCCCTGAAAACACAGCTTTGTTGCACTTTACTTGGAGGGGGTGGGTCAGTTCTTAAAGGGACTGTGTGTGCTTTTGCTGAGTAATCCTTCCCACCTTTCTTAAGAACATGAGAACATAAGAAAGGCCCTGCTGGATCAGACCAAGGCCCATCAAGTCCAGCAGTCTCTTCACACAGTAGCCAACCAGGTGCCTCTAGGAAGCCACAAACAAGACAACTGCAGCAGCACCATCCTGCCTGTGTTCCACCGCACCTAATATAATAGGCATGCTCCTCTGATACTAGAGAGAATAAGTATGCAGCATGACTAGTATCCATTTTAACTAATAGCCATGAATACCCCTTTCCACCATGAATGTCCACTCCCCTCTTAAAGCCTTCCAAGTTGGCAGCCATCACCACATCCTGGGGCAGGGAGTTCCACAATTTAACTGTGCCTTGTGTGAAAAAATACTTCCTTTTATCTGTTTTGAATCTGTCACCCTCCATCTTCAATAGATGACCTCGTGTTCTAGTATTATGGGAGAAGGAGAAAAACTTCTCCCTGCCCACTCTCTCCAAACCATGCATAATTTTATAGACCTCTATCATGTCTCCCCTTAGCCACCTTCTTTCCAAGCTAAAGAGCCCTAAGTGTCTTAACCGCTCCCCATAGGACAGTTGCTCCAGTCCCCTAATCATTATGGTTGCTCTTTTCTGCACCTTCTCAACCTCTGTAATATCCTTTTTTAGGTGTTGTGTCCAGAACTGTACACAGTATTCCAAGTGTGGTCTCACCATAGATTTGTACAAGTGCAGTATGATACCAGCAGTTTTATTCTCTATTCCTCTTCTAATTATGGCCAGCATGGAATTTGCCTTTTTCACAGCAGCCGCACACTGGGTTGACATCTTCATTGAGCTATCCACGACCACCCCAAGATACTTTACTTGGTCTGTCGCTGTCAGCACAGATCCCATCAGTGTATATGTGAAGTTGGGATTTTTTGCCCCAATATGCATCACTTTAAACTTGCTCACATTGAATCTCATTTGCCATTTTAATGCCCATTCTTCCAGTATGTAGAGATCCTTCTGGAGCTCTCCACAGTCCAATTTTGTTTTAACCACCCTAAATAATTTGGTGTCATCTGCAAACTTGGCTACTTCATTGTTTAACCCCAACTCCAGGTCATTGATGAACACGTTGAAAAGCATTGGTCCCTGATCTTCAACTCAGATCTTCAACAGCTCCCTGCCAAGAGCTGCCTTCCAACCTTTACAGCCTTCTTCAGTGTCTTCCTGCACATTTCATGAAGGTTTAACTCCCTTTTTTTGTGCTTTGCTTTGAGGGAAAAGGCTGGATGGGAGGGACAAATACGTGGGAGGGAGAAGCCAAAATGGGAGTGGGGAGAGAAACCCGAAGTTAACAGCTATGCATGGAAATAGGGGGAATTTATGTTGCTCTTACCTCTAAACAGTATTTAAATTCATTCTAAAACAGGATCCTAGAACTGCTGGGGAAGAACGAGGCCAGAGAGAACTCATGTCTGAAGGTCATTAAAATCATGAATAATGCAAAGGAAGCCTCGAAGCAGCCCAGCAGGAACTCCAAACTAAATACCCCTGCATAAATGGCCAATATGTCTTTAAAGGAGAGGTTAATGGCTCTAGACTGCAACCAGTCCTCAGTCTGTTAAATGCTGTATGGTATGGGAGAACGCACAGAGCAGGGGGGACAAGACAAAGAGAGAATAAAAAAGCAGTCAGAAAAAGCAAGAGAAACTCCCAGAAAGGGGAAGACAGAAGAAAGAGACTCCTGAACTGCCAGAGAAAGAAGTGAAAATTGAAAGACACAAGTGAACATGCTTACAGAACATATGGTTAGGGTTGGCATCTCCAGGTTGGAAAATACCTGGAGATTTTTTTTGGGGGGGGGGGAGCCTGAGGAGGGCGGGGTTTGGGGAGTGGAGGGACTTCAATGCCATAGAGTCCAGTTGCCAAAGCGGCCATTTTCTCCAGGTGAACTGATCTCTATCAGCTGGAGATCAGCTATAATAGCGGGAGATCTCCAGCTAGTACCTGGAGGTTCAAAACAAAAAACAGTGAGGTGCTGTAGGGGAATCTAAACAAGAAAAATAACAGAACCCAAGCTCAAATAACAAACATTGTAATACAGAAATGGTAATACAAAGACAGAACTACCACAGTATCAGAAATGCAAGTGAAAATGACAAAAAGCTCAAAGACACCTACAAACATAAAATGCCGAGGGGAAGCAGAGGAGCCACAAAACCTCTACTACAGACCCTGGTAGCTGGTTACAAAGTCCAATAAACATACATTGGAATAATCAAAACGTGAGTGCTGTGATTCAGCTCAAGTAGTTCGAAAACGATGGCATGCTGGCGCTTGTAAATGTAACTTCAGGCGCAGCCACAATTGGGTAAGTAGAAATACTCTGGGGTACAAGGACCCTAGGCACAAAAGATCTGGGGTGCCAGGACCCAAGGCACAGAAGGAATGTGTGATCTAGATTATTTTGACACGTTTTCAGAGGGCTTCTTCAGCCAATTTGTAAAGAATTCTCATATAAGTAATTTCCTAAGTAGGCAAATTTCAGCTGACCTTCAAAGGTTCCTGCTAGGATCTCAAGCGGAGCCACTCCACTCTTAACACCCATTGAAATGAATGGGCTTAGACTGTAGGGTTGCCAGCTACGGGTTGGAAAATACCTTGAGATTTTGGGGGTGGAGCCTGAAGAGGGGAAGGATTTCAATGCCATAGAGACCAATTTCCGAAGTGGCCATTTTCTCCAGGGGAATTGATCTCTGTCGCCTGGAGATCAGTTATAACAGAATGAGATCTCCAGCCACTACCTGAAGGTTGGTTGGTTGGACTGGAAGAAGAAAATACCTATGCTGGAAATAGTAGAAACTATAATAAATGGCAGCACGTGGCTTCAAAGATAATATAATGTGAAATATACCAACTGGAAAAGAAAACAATATTATAGAATATAATAATTCTATTTTTTGGAAAATCCAAAACACAACATATATTCATAAACACTGTGTTGAAAGCCACACAGAAACCTCACTGGTTCTGAAATAACAAAAAAGTATATATACATATTACTTTTAACAACAAAACATGAACAACATAAATTCAAGAATTATTTCTGTGGCCTTAACAAAGGATCATGTATACTCAAGAATTATAGTCCATGAAAAATCACGAAGAGACGAAGAAAGGTCCAAGGTGGGTCTATCACAAGTATGCATTTCGGAATCCAATCCTTCCTCAGCTTGGCGACCACAACGATGTTTAAAGAGACCAATAATAATGTCTTCACTGCTTTTCAAAAAGTCCAAAGAATCTTCAAAAGGAAATTCTTGGGAACAATTTTTTCCCCATATGAAAGGGATCTAGAAAGAGTAATCAACCCATTCAGAAGTCAGAAGAATGTTAAAAGAAATTATAAAACACGATAAAAGACATAGGCCATTTATGCTTGGTAATTAGCAGTACGTTCCAGGCTGAAGTGCCCCACAATATTTTTTTTTAGTTTTTCAAGCTGAACCGTCATTCAGGAAGTGACTGCGAAGCCGACACATAACTGCTTCACATTTCTGAAGAGCCCCTTTAATGCAACCTTTTGTGTTTGCTCCACCCCCGACTCAAAGAATCCCCTCAAGGAATCATGCAAAATCCCAGCCACGTGTTAGCTATGCAAACGGCGGTTGCTAGTGGAAGGAATGAAGGAGCAAGCAAGTGTGTGTGTGTTGGGGGGGTTTCTTCTTTTGCGTCGGGACCATGAATAAGCATTTAAAGGTCGCATTTAAAAAAAGAGCTTTGAGCAAGCATCAAAATTGACCCTGCATAAATGGCCATAGAGTCATCAGGAGAACTTTAATTGGATCCAAATCTCACATTAGCCAAAGAGGCAAGAAAGATGAAATACAGGAACCCATAGACAAACAGCTGCTGATTTCACTGGTGGCAACTACAAGGGAAACAAGAGACCAGAGACCCAGACCTGTCACTCAGCAACTTGACACAAACTACCAATCTTTGTGGGGCAGTAGAAAGAACAATAACATCAGTAAACCAGATTAGCAGGAGGCTTCAGAAGGAAACTACACGTGAACAAGTCACCCAGGTTAGAGTGAGGTCAGAGTTACTAGAGTGTAATTCTACCAGTCTATTGAGCAAAGTCTGAAGCCTTCCTCCAGCCTAAGGAGATTTCCAGCAACAGTGGGAAAAGGCATGACTTGCAAAATAGCAGGTATACTGTTAGAATATAGAATCTAGAATGCATGAAAGTATACCAGAAATGGGGTTCAGGGGCCTAGATCAGAGGAATATAAAATAAAGCAGCTGCTATTGGACATAGCTGCTGTCAGAGTAAAAGGGTGACCAAGTACATCTTCAAGCAAAAGTAAAAGATGGATGTTCTAGAAAGGAAAGCAAGGGAGAAAATTAATGCAGGAATGGTTCCCTGAGCCCTGCCTTTGCCAGGAAAGGGCAGGGTATAAATCAAATAAATAAATAAATAAATAAAAGACTAGAAGGTCAAGCTGTATAGTTGTCTGTCTGGCAGGATCAAGACTCAGGTGGGTAAAATGGACAAGCCAAACATCCACTACAAAGAAAGTAAGAACTGCATTTAAAAGTCTTATTTTGTAATGTAGACTATTTTGGGTGGAACTGGGGGGGGGGGGCAGCACAGTTTCATTCTGGATTAGCAGCTATCCCTGCACACAAGTTTCTAAATTGCAGTGCACACACAAAGTATGTGCAATCCAATTTAGAACACTAGATAAAAACCATACTTATCTGAGTGTTCAAGGATGCTGTTCATAATTGGCGGGCAAAGGTTTACCTTCAATATCTAACATATTGCCAAAGTGGCCATTTTCTCCAGGCAAACTGATCTCTATTGGCTGGAGATCAGTTCTAATAATGGGAGATCTCCAGCTACTAACTGGTGGTTGGCCGCCCTAAGTGCCCTTTTCCATATTGCTGACCCAGGGTTAATTAAAAGGAACGCCGCTATTCAATAAGTTCAAACATTTTTTAAAAGTTAACATTTTATTAACACACAACTTTATTAAACAACAACATTATAAACATTTAATTGTAGGAATTAGATTGATTTTGGAATAAATTGGCCTCAGCTTGGAATTGGCAAACAGCTGCGACCCTCGTGGCGCAGCATGCGAGATGTGTCAAGCGCCCAGGCCGTGTCCACCACGGCCATGAAGTAACCACTGCCCACAGGACTCCCGCTGTGGGCAACTGGGATGGCAGTACCAGGATGACACCAGGACGAACACCACTGGGTGTTATCCCCCACCACTTGGGAAGAGGCAGACACCTGCCCTGCCGCCAGGGCATGTCCCAGAAGCCTCTCCCAAAACCCTTGGGATAGGGTTCCCAAAACCAGGGAAGCGACCAATTCCTATGGAGCTTCCCCCCCCCCAAAATGACACATCCACATGCTAAACCGCCCCAAGCTGTGACTATAAGCAATAAACTTTAGGGAGGGTGGGTGGGTTCACAAAGAAAACGGAGTGAGCTGTGGGCGGGCCCGTCCCCTGTTATATACTGAGGGGCGAGGCTAGCCACGCCGCCCACCCAGCTCCCGCCTTCCGCCCTCATTGGCTGGAGCCCTTCCTTGCCCCAGCCAATGAGAAGGCTGTAAGTGGGCAAATCGGGTCCGGCACGAGCCCCCGTGCGCGCGCAAACGCACATGTCGGCCGGCCGGACCCGATTTCCCTCCCCCTCCGCCGCGATCGCTCCTTCCTCCCCCCGGGGCAGCAAAGATGGCTCCCGGTAAGGCGGGAACCCTGCCTTGCTGACCCAGGGTTAATTAAAAGGAACGCCGCTATTCAATAAGTTCAAACATTTTTTAAAAGTTAACATTTTATTAACACACAACTTTATTAAACAACAACATTATAAACATTTAATTGTAGGAATTAGATTGATTTTGGAATAAATTGGCCTCAGCTTGGAATTGGCAAACAGCTGCGACCCTCGTGGCGCAGCATGCGAGATGTGTCAAGCGCCCAGGCCGTGTCCACCACGGCCATGAAGTAACCACTGCCCACAGGACTCCCGCTGTGGGCAACTGGGATGGCAGTACCAGGATGACACCAGGACGAACACCACTGGGTGTTATCCCCCACCACTTGGGAAGAGGTGGACACCTGCCCTGCCGCCAGGGCATGTCCCAGAAGCCTCTCCCAAAACCCTTGGGATAGGGTTCCCAAAACCAGGGAAGCGACCAATTCCTATGGAGCTTCCCCCCCCAAAATGACACATCCACATGCTAAACCGCAACAAGCTGCAAGGAGGCCAATTCACTCACGGGCCCCTGCAGCCGCAGGGAAACCGAACTCAACTCTCGGACCCGAACTCAACTCTCGGACCCTTGCAGCTTCCGCCACACTTCACAGCTGAAGCCAATTCCTTAAGCCTCCCCGAACATTGTGCAGCCATAGGTCCATGCCCCAGCTGGTGAGGTGCACGCCATCCCGGCGATAAAGTGACGCTATGCGGAAAGAAATGTCCCATTGTCGTATGATCACTCCGCCTAGTCTGATCACTTCCCTCCCAACAACGTTGGTGACTTTCCTCCTAGTCACATCTACCCTGTGCACATTGTGGGCACCTCTCCAGCACCTCCTTTCCAGGAGATCCGACCAGCAAATCACCGTTGCTGGGCATAACGATGCAAATGTCGAGAGATCACGACAAATCTCAGTAGCAAGGTCTTTGCCTCGGGTATGTACTAAGTCGTTCTCACCCAGTTGGAGGACCAGTGCATGAGGAGCTCCAAACCTTTCAAGCAAGTGATGAAGGACTGGTATCAGCGAACACCAACGCATGCCTCGCTGGCCGAACCATTGCACCCGGACTGCTTGCTCCAGACCCAAATGCTGTCCCCAACCAGATGCAGCCGCATAACGTCCATTCCAGAAAACGATGCTGTGGCCCACGACCCACACAGTCCGCCACGGTCCTAAAACTCAGAGCACAATTAAAAGAAAACGCGGTCAGGCCTGACATAAGACTTATACGATGCAGAACGCCATCGGCCGATGGCTTGTATCTGGCTGACAGCCATGCCTTCTCCAGCCGCCTGTGTGGCTGCTCCTATACGAAAGGAATGGCCACTAAAATCAGACGTGGGGAAACCCATGGAGCTAACCGAAGCCTTAAAAAACACTGATAAATTGATAGCGAGTCAGCGGTGTGCAATCAGCATGTATCAATAAGCATCCCTTTATGTGCGGCCGTATAGTTAGAAACCTTTTTAAAGCTCTGACGGGGCAAGGCCGGACAGTGGTGGCCTTATGCAGCCGGACACTCATCCCTTTTCCAACCTGGTCAGTTTTGGACCGACGAACGACGATCGTCAGTGTTGAGTTGTGAAGGCATATGTCCCCCAAAAGTAAAGCCCTGCTGGTCAAATCATGCCGGGATTGAGCCACGAGTTCGCTAAGTCGGAACGCCCCAAAGAAGGCTAAAGAAAATGCTGCCTCAAATAAGGTGGCCTCATATCGAGAAGTGCACAAGGATGACAGTAGCCGTACAATCCTTTGTAGCATATCCAAAGTGACTGGCCTCCTGACGTCCCTGATGGACGGTGCCTCGCGTTGCCAGCCCTTGACAGCCTTTCTGGCTCGAAAGGATGCACAAGGATCATTGAAACCGTGTGCTTTTGAGAAAAAAGAGATAGCCGCCATGTGAACTCCGATAGTCCTAGCAGCGTAACCAATGTCTTTTAAATGGGCTAAGTAACGTAAAGCCAAAGTTTCTGTGACAGGCCACAGACCATCCCGACCCATAATGGACAAAAAACTCTCAAAGTGGTGCACGGCTCTATCATATGCCCGAATAGTGGCAGGGGCCAATGAGCTCCGAATGCCGGTCATAATGACGTTTTCCCAAGAGCCCATAGCTCTGCTGGAAAAGGTTGCGGGAGCCGGTCCGCTTCTGGTGCCAGGAGACGGAATCTGTCCATCTGAAAACGAGACAGAGCATCCGCTAAGCAATTGTCTAGGCCTGGGACATGTTGGGCTGTCATAGAAATGTTATTGGCCAAAGATGTTAACACGAGAAAGCGCACAAGGCGCATGACCCTGACTGATCTGGATGTTTGCCTGTTAACCACCCTGACCACAGCCTGGTTGTCGCACCAGAAGCGAACTCTTGCATTCTTAAAATGGTCAGCCCAGATATAAACGGCAACCACGATGGGGAATAATTCTAAGAACGTCAAATCCCGGCATACGCCTGACCCCTGCCAACCCACAGGCCAGCGCTGTGCACACCACTGTCCATTAAAATAAACCCCGAAACCAATGCTGCCCGCAGCATCAGAGTGGACCTGTAAATCCCGGCCTAAAACAAGGCTGTGTTGCCAGAGGGATATGCCATTGTATTGCTCCAGAAACTGAAGCCACGTTTGTATATCTTCTTTCATGCCCTTGGAAACCCTGATACGATGGTGCGGGGCTCTTACGCCCCTCGTGGCTTGGTTAAAGCGAGCACAGAAAGCCCTGCCCGGGGAGATAACCCGGCAAGCAAAATTTAGATGGCCGATAAGAGACTGTAACTCTTTCAAGGTGCACTTTGTTTTGTTAGCAACTAAAGATAGCAAAGCCCTTAAAGCCAGGAGTTTTTCTTCCGGCAAGCTTGAAGTCCCATTGATGGTATCGATCTGAATGCCCAGAAATGTAAGGACTGATGAGGGGCCCTCTGTCTTTTCTGCTGCTAGTGGCACTCCTAATTCTTCGGCCAGAGTGGCAAATGCTGTCAAAAGGTTGCCACATAAGGGGCTGTTATGAGGCCCGATAAATAAAAAATCATCCAAATAATGAGTTACTGTGAACGACCCTGTGCGCCACTGTATTGCCCATTCCAAAAAGGAACTGAAAGCTTCGAATGCAGCACATGCCACAGAGCAGCCCATTGGCATGGCCTTATCTACGTAGAAGGACCCCCCAAATTTAAAACCAAGTAAACAAAAGTCTTCTGGGTGTACCGGAAGCAACCTAAAGGCTGATTGAATGTCACATTTTGCTAACAAAGCTGAATGCCCACAAGATCTTACCAAACCCAGTGCATGATCGAATGAAGAATATTTTACTGTTGACAGCTCGGGTGGAATCCCATCGTTAACAGATAGCCCTTTTGGGTAAGACAGGTGATGTATCAGCCTAAACTCCCCAGGGGTCTTTTTGGGCACTACTCCCAGAGGAGATACTCTCAGGTTGGGGATAGGTGGGAACGCAAAGGGGCCTGCAATTCTGCCCAAGTCTAACTCTTTGTTGATTTTTTGAGCGACTACATCAGGCATATCTATGACCGATTTTAAGTTGCCCGATAACATAGGAGGTCTAGCGTTAAAGAAAGGGATGCGGAAACCCACGGAGAAGCCCTTTAACAGATATAAAGCTCTTGCCCTATTTGGATAATGAGCCAACAAAGATCTTAACTTATCCAGTTTAATTGGTGTGCAGGCCAGACCCTGTAGACGCCCGCGTCTATTTGGTAGCAGAGGTGTTGGTATTGGTGGAACTGCTATCTTTCTTGCTACCTGAAGGGGCTGACCTGCCACCCCGAAAGGGCTGACGACCAGAAGTGCTGCCCCGTGGGAAGGGAGAACGGGGATGGGGGCCGAAGCACACCTCACAGGAGTGGTCATATCTGCATACTTTTCGTTGACATTTGCCCATCCCAAAATCCCAGCAGATACGTCTATCGGGATCCCTACGAGTTTTGGTAGGCCATGCTGCTCTGTTGACCTCAACTCTGGGCCTTGTAATGCATGGACCCACTTTGAGTAGCCATAAATTGCTATTAATGAGGTCCCATCGAGTCCTCTGATTCTTAGACGCCCGTTTACGGAAGGCTTCGTCGTACTCTAAGGCAGCAGAATCCCCTGCCAAAGACCTAGCCTTGAGCACATTACTCTGATGATTTAAGAGGTGCCATGCCCTTTCAGGGTAAGAAGAAGCAATGACGCTCGCAAAGATGGTAAAACCAGCCATCCACCTATCAAATGACCTGTCCCCAACTCCTGCCCTTTCTTTCCGCTTGTCTTTTGAGGATGGCTGGGACTTACGGCCTTCCTCCTCCTCCGGCTTTATGAGGGAGAAGACATTGATATAATAGCCATTGAGAATATCCTCCCTCAACCTCCTGGGAAGGTGAATACCGGGAGGGTCTTCGTCATCAATAAATGCAGGAGGGAGGATGAAACCCCTGTTAAGTGGCATTGGTTCCCACATCTCCCTGGCCTCTCCCTGACTTGGCTGTTTTGGTTGCTTCTTCAGACGCCTAAGTGCCCAATCAGGTAAACCAGGCACATACGCTGCTGAAAGCCAATAGTCATTAGCCCCATCGAGTGAGTCGGTAGAAGTAGAAGACTCACCGTCGGAAGAAGAAGAAGACGAGTCTACAGTTCGCCTCCGCTTTCCCATCCTCTGCCTGCTCCGTTTTTTAACAGCCTTGCCGCCTTTCTTAGATCGTTTCTGTTCAGGACTACTCGAGGATGAGCTAGAATGGGTAGAAGAAGGAGAGTCCCTGCCACCCCTAGTGCGTTTTTCTGAGCAACCCCTATAAGTGGTGACGCCACTGGGGCCAGGCACAGCATCGTCATCCATTTGATCTGCATTCCACTCAGTTATCTTATTAGAAAGCTGTTGAACAGCATACGAAAGGTCCTTTAAGCCAGTGGCTTTTGAATGAGCTTTTGCTTTTGACCTGGTCAGTTGGCTTGTGGCTGTGGCTCTCCGTGTAGAGCTCCCAGTGCGAGGAGCTTGGACCGTGCTAGCTCTGGTTGCGCCTGCACCACTGGCCCTAGGGCGTATGCATCTGTTTTGTGTGTGAGATGGCATCTCGTTTGTTGTAGCAGGACCAGCACGGCGCCTAGTAGAAGCTAATGCGGCCCAGGAGCGCCTAGTCGCCCCAGCCCTCCCCCTAGTCTGTGGGGTAGATTCATGTTGTTCAGCAGCAGCCTTGCATTTTGGAGCCATGTTAAAAGGCAGCTATATATACCTGCCCTGACGCAGAAGTTGTAGAGGGATAATGTGCAACCAGAAACAACAAGCTTTCAGTAGATTTAATTAAAGATCACTGAGATAGCAAGCAGAATGTAAACGTAGCTGGATATGCTTGACTGCCAAGTCTGCAATATAGCTGATATGATACGGGTAATAGCCTCAATCCGCCTCCAATAGGAGGAGCGGAGACCCTCAACTGCCTCCAACAGGAGGAGCAGATACTTAAATCTTAGCCCCAAATAACCAAAAAGGGGGGGGGAGTGCGAAAGCAAATAGCTTGATGTAGGACGTGTGGCTAATTGCAAAGGTAGCCAGGTAGCCACTTGTATTGCTTAGAAGGAGGCAGGCCAGTGGGGGAAAAGAGAAAATAAAATAAAATAATATCCGCCAGCTGAACTTCTGCCAGTCAAAAGAGGGGGGGGTTGCTGGCAGCAAAGCAAAGCACTAACTTCCACAATCAGCCGTGGAAAATCTCGCCCGTTGTTGCCTTAGGCGCACTGGGCAAGCGGCCCAGGAAGCTCCAGCCAGCCACCCCTTGTCCCTGCCCCCCTGTTGTCCTCCCTTCTCTCAAACTGTCTATCTGGGCTTGTCCGCTCGAGTCTAAATTCTCTCTGTGCTTGTCCGCTCCTTTGTCAAACTCGCCTCAAACCTCGGCGATAACTTCTCTCTCGGCTTGTCCGCTCAGCAACCGCAGCAATGTGCTCCACCACACAACCGTTCTCCACAACACAACCGTTCCGTTTCACAAAGAAAACGGAGTGAGCTGTGGGCGGGCCCGTCCCCTGTTATATACTGAGGGGCGAGGCTAGCCATGCCCCCCACCCAGCTCCCGCCTTCCGCCCTCATTGGCTGGAGCCCTTCCTTGCCCCAGCCAATGAGAAGGCTGTAACTGGGCAAATCGGGTCCGGCACGAGCCCCCGTGCGCGCGCAAACGCACATGTCGGCCGGCCGGACCCGATTTCCCTCCCCCTCCGCCGCGATCGCTCCTTCCTCCCCCCGGGGCAGCAAAGATGGCTCCCGGTAAGGCGGGAACCCTGCCTTATAGCAACAGCATGGAATGAACCTATAGTAAAGCAACTCCCACAGTAGTATTGCGATGTTTAAAAGGTAGCACGGTCTGGACTGTATTAAAAAATTGGCACAAAAGGGTATATGCTTAGAAGCAGATTAGAAGAAGTGGGAGAATTTATCTTTGATAATTAACAAAGTCTGTGCTAAAATTTTACTTTATTTAAAATAGGGCAACATCCTGCCTAAAATTAAACATTTCCACTTAATCTATGCAAAATTACAGCCTAAAAACCTGAAAGAAAAAAAAGAACATATTTTTAAATAAATGATAGGCAATGATAATTTATCTTCTATCCTCAATATTGCTGTCATGCTATATTGGCCCAAAACATCCCAGAGTCCCATTGTATTTATTCTGCTTGTCTCTTGTCTTTTGATGTGAAGAATCAATCTTGATTAATCTTTAATGTTTTCAAACAAAAGCTAGTGGCTAAAAATCAATGTATCAGTAAATATCGCTGAGCTGCTAGTAGTGACCTTGGAGCCTTGATAAGAAAGTTGTAGCTTAGTCATAACAATCTAGTTGTCTAACAGCCCATTCCTGAGACCGCAGGCAGGCCATGGTGGCCGGCTGGGGCGCAGCAATGGCGGCGCCGGTAGGCCTCCTAAGGGGCTTCGCTGCGGCGTGCGCCTTCATGAAAAAGGCAAAAGTTGCAAAATAAGTGAGAGGCCGAGGAGCGGGGTGGCGGGGCAGGCACGCCGGGGCAGAGGAACGCCGGGGCGTGGCCTCAGGCCAGCCAAGGCTGGCCGAGTTCGCAGGGCCACTTCTGGGGGAGGGATCTCGCTGAGGGGAGGCGAGCCATGGAATGGGGATGGGCGGGGTGGCCCGCGGGAGGGGAGGGGCCGCCTCAAGGGAAGGAAGGCAGGGCGAAGGCTGTGAGGGAGGCGGGCTGAGCAGGGCGGGAGCAGGAGGACAGGAAACCTCCCGGAGGAGCCAGGAGAAGGGTGACAGCAGGCGCTGGCTGCCTGGGAAAGAACTGCCGCGCACTTGCCAACACCATGGCCTCCTGAACACACCCCACATGTGCTACCACAAGTATACTGTCGGCCGGGATTGACACCCGGCCGAGTGGGGGGAGGTAGAAGTGGTCTCGTGGTGCCCTGGAGTTTGTGCTGCTGACGGGAGAATAAGGGCATGGTCACATCCTGGAGTTGGGGTGGAGGGCTGGGCTGATCCAGCATAGCTTTTCTTATGTTCTTATGTTAAAGCTATTATCCATACCATGCTGCTTCTCAAAAATATGTGGGATTGCAGTGCAGAAAGGTAATTGCACCAATTCATAAAAAACAGTCCCCGTGAGCTGTTTTATATTGGGGTACACCGGCTGTTGCTCCATCACTGTGTCAAGAACTGGGTTACTTCAGCACAGTTACAAATCCACTTGGGTCACCAAAGCAACTCAGCACAGTACATCTCTGTCACTGAAGCAGGACTCATTGTGATCATACGGGCACACCTCTTGGTAAGGTTGTTTGTGGGTAGGTGGGTATGGGATGGAGACAGAAAACCTAAAGGACTGCCAGCCATGTAAAGACATCCAAATCAGAATATTGCTACTACTCACTACAAAGGTGGGCAATGTGGCAGTTTGGATTTAGTTCTGTAAATAAACCTATCCAAGACATTCTGTGCAACAATGCACATTATCCTTATCCGGGTATCCAAAATATTTTCCCATTTTTTCAGCATGTTCACTTTCTTCTTAGTATATCAAAGGTTTTTTTAAAAGGAAAACACTAGTACAATTTCAGAACTGTGAACTTCGTTCAATTTCCTTAGGATTTCAAATGTACAGATAACCTCCTGCAGCTCATTTTGGTTTCAAAGTTACAATATCCTGTAGCACTACAGAGATAATTAACTACTCCCAAAGTTACACTATCTCGTATTAACACTATAACCATCAAGCTGCTATATATTAAAAGCCACCAAGTGTCCTTTAAGCAAAGTTATTACACAGGCGATCTGTGATAACAGCACACACCAAATGGAAATTTGCAAAATGTCAGCACATCATTTTCAGGTCATTTTTTTAATGACAATGCTCAGATAGTAAATTAGATGACCTAAGATGATCTCCTAGGTGCACAGTATAGTTTGGGTGTAGGGTTGCCTACCTACAGGGTGGTGAGGAAAGTTTCTGGGTCTTAGATAACCCTTTTCCTGCATACTCCAATTTCCACAAGCCATACAGTACTTGTGTGCAGATTCCACATAGATTTCCCAGTAGTCGTCCATACAACAGACTGGATGTAGTAGAAAGTGCCATCAAGTCATAGCTGACATCGCAACCCAGACTAGGACCTGAGAAACCCAGGTTTAAATTTCCACTCCCCCACTAGAGCCATGGAAGCTTGCTGGGTGACCTTGGGCCAGTCACACCTTCTCAGCCCTAACCCTGGCTAGTATTTGGATGGGAGACCTCCAAGGAATACCAGGGGTGGGTATGACATGGAGGCAGGCAATGGCAAACCACCTCCAAACATCTCTTGCCTTGAAAACCCTTACTAGGTTGCCATAAATCAGCTGTGACTTGAAAGAAAAAAGGGGGGAGTTCAAGGCAAGAGACATTCAAAGGTGGTTTGACATTGCCTGCCTCTGTGTAACAACCCTAGATTTCCTTGATAGTTTCCTACCCAACCCTACTTAGCTTCTGAGATCTGATGAGATCGGGATTGCCTAGGACAGTGATGGCAAACCTTTTAGAAACCAAGTGCCCAAACTGCAACCCAAAACACACTTATTTATCGCAAAGTGCCAACAGCTGGGCGGCGGGCAGTCCAGGGAAGGGGGGGCTTTGAAGATGGGTGGCCTCCATGGGGGTGGGGGGAGTCCCCATTGGGAAGCTTCCCCCGTCACGGAGGCCAGGTCTACCCATTGGTTTCTATAGAAACCAATGGGTAGACTTGGCCTCCATGGGTCTCAGTCGGGAGGCCAGGTCTACTGTCATGCAAACCAATGGGTAGACCTTACCTCCAGATGGAGATGGCTTCCCCCCCCCATGGAGGCCAGGTCTACCCATTGGTTTGCATGGCAGTAGACCTGGCCTCCTGACTGAGACCCCCCCCCCAAGGAGACCAGGTCTAACCATTGGTTTCTATGCGCATAGAAACCAATGAGTAGACCTGGTCTCCTTGGGGGGGGGGGAGAAGAAAGCGGCAGCCTGACTGTGCCCGAGAGAGGGGGGCGGTGGGGAATGCGAGCCTGGCCCTCTGCCTGCAAGCAGCACCGCGCGTTTCAAAGCCCGCCCCTTCCCTGGACTGCCCAGCTGGGCAGCGGGCAGTCCAGGAAAGGGACGGGCTTTGAACCACGCTGCGCTGCCTGCAAGCAGCGGTTCAAAGCGCCCGCCACCCAGCTGGGCAGTCCAGGGAAGGGACAGGCTTTGAACCGCGCCTCGCTGCCTGCACGCAGAACGGCGCGGTTCAAAGCCCCTGCTGCCCAGCTGGGCAGCAGGCGCGTGCACGCAGAGAGAGCTCTGCATGCCGGACTTGGCACGCGTGCCGTAGCTTCGCCAACACGGGCCTAGGACATCCAAGTCAGGCAACAGGCTGGATAAGGATGACTATTTGCTGAGGTAAAAATACCACAGCTTCACTTTTATTTCTCAGTATTTGTAATGCTTAGCCTCATGTTAAGACAAAAAAGCCAAGTCACAGCATAGCTTCAGCACATAGGCTGCAGATGCGATGAAATAAGGGAATGAACCTCAGGCCTGTGTACACTCATTTATCACCTCTAATGTGAACTGGGGCTTATGTGTTCAAATACCTATTCAAAAAGGTCCTGCTGAAAACAACCTAACCACTAAACTAAAGTAACTGGCCCACATAACTCCCAATTAAATGTAAACATGGGACAGTGAAGATAAATTTCATCTAACTTCTAGGTCAGATCTCAAACTCACAGACCCACCATGCAATTCTACTCTCCCTGTGTCAAGTTTATAAGTAACCCACCATAGGCCAATCTTTTAAAATCAGCTTTTGGTAGCACTAGGGTTGCTAGCCTCCAGGTGATTTATGAATGAGGACACCACCCTGGCAGTGGAAGCCTTACATTTATGGTGAATTGCCACAGTAACCACATGATTTTGCCTACATTGTTGAATACAGGGCTGTTCCTCCTGTTATTATTATTTAGCCTACATTGTTTAATATAGGACTGTTTTCCCTGTTAATGACTGTGGTGAATTTACACACTGGGATGAATATTGAACTGAATTTGAAAAACTGAAAATTGAGACAATTACCAATGGATGTTTATGGAATTAATAAACATAAATATAGCAGTACGATAAATAATAATTGAGCTGGTGTGTTGCTCTAATTATCAGATAATACTATAGCAACACAGGTTTATTGTTGGATTGAACTAGCCTCCAGGTGATGGCAGGAGATCTCCTGGGATTACAACTGATCTCCAGGTGACAGAGATCAGTTCACCTGGAGAAAATGGCTGCTTTGGAATGTGGACTCTATGGCTTTGTACTCCATTGAAGTCCCTCCCCTCTCCAAACCCTGCCCTCATCAGGCTCCACCCCCAAAATCTCCAGGTATTTCCCAATCCAGAGCTGGCAACCCTAGGTAGCACTGTTACAAGCATGTTCATGATTATCTCTTGTTATTTAATTTCTTGTTGGAAGCATTGGTTATGTCATGAGTAATTTTATTGTTACATATTTTTGAGCTTGTAAGTGCCTTTAAACATAAGTGAAGAGAAAGGATTTAAAATATCAAGGGGGAAAAACAAATAAACATGATGTACCTATTTCTGGACTAGGAAAATCACAGGACTGGTGCAAACAGCACAGCCCAACATGATATATAAAACCACAGAGAACCCACCACCACCACCCAAAAAACCTTTGGCGGTTTTTTCACACATCTAGCTGTGTACCAAAAAGAAGCAGGGGAAGTTCTTGAGCACACATGCCCTAAGAATTGTGCTTTTAGATTTGGGGGGCATGATGGAGTTACGTTTCCTTTGTTTCCTTCAGAGAATCAGAAAAAAAGCAACAAAGACTATATCTTGCTTGAAAAGAAAGCCTTATCTTATCTCTGCTCTCCTCCTTAACCACACTCACATAAACACACCAAAAAAAATCCTCTTACAAAGTCTTCCTCAGTCAAAAACTTGAGAAATTGTCAGGGGGTTGTTGGCTAGATTTTCTGGCTCTTAAAACATATGTTGTCCTGTTATATACTAAACAGAAAAATGAAGAATCCTTTTCAAATTCTCAGCATTGTTGACACTTCCAACAAGTGCTTTGGTATTCGATTTGGTCTTATCTGTTTCTAACAGACAGTCGCATGCATTGGAATTTTGACCTGAAATAAAAATTCAGCCCCAAGTATCTGCTGTCAATTGTGCAGAAAATAGGAGATGACAGCACGGTCACTTCTGCATGCTGAATTAGATCTCTTTCCAACATCTTCTAATGTCATTATTAGCACTCAAATACACTGTGTCAAAATGTGTCTGCATAAGGAGATGGACCAGGAGCCATCACATTTAT